>NC_092023.1:16597432-16914932 GCF_042242105.1 Pempheris klunzingeri
CTCACCTCGTGTAGCTAATTGTAAATAATGTCCTTCCCCATTTTGGCAAGGAGCCTCAACCCTGCAGGTGCATCTGCTTCCTGCCCACTGATGAAATGTTCAGCCCTGAACAGGCTTAACAGTTGTAGACAATAGAAGGATGGATTTTCTCTGATTCTTCCCACCTGTGATTTTACAGTGACAGTGAGACTAAAATCTCTTCATGATGGCCAAGAACCGCACCACAAAAAATACCAGGTTCACATAGTTTAGAAGAGATACTCTATACTAGGATTAGGGGGTTAAAGTCCCACTGGGGCCACTGTAGCTACTCTGTATGCACTCATGGGACTATGAGGTGTCTGGATAAAAGCCTCCATTAAATCAAATATTTGGGAGGAGTAGCTGCTCTGCCTCACCTCTGGCTCCACTCCGCTGTAATGTGATTAAGAATCAAGTTGATGAATTATCTGTCAGATAAAGTTAAAAAAGACATTAGATACAGTGGTAGAAAATCACACACACACACACAAAGGATGTTTTATTGCTTAAATTGATCAAGTGTCTGTGGCAGAATTAAACTGTGGTAAAGTGAAAGCAAAGAAAGTAAATTACTAAGGCAGAAATTAAAAAGACAAAGGAAGATAAGAAAAAAGAAAAAACTAACTATGTAAGTGTGCAATAAGGTTGGATAGAGTGCAAAACAAGCAAAAATAGATTTAGAAAAATGATAACGAAATACATGAACAGAAATTCACAGTAAATGAAAGGAAAGTAACAAAACAAGTGGCCATCTGGTTCTTTGCATCTTCAGACAAACAACAACAGTGCTGATCGGCCATTTTTGTTTGTTCAGACCTTCAGTGTGGGGTCGGCTGTCTGAGGAGACAGAGGTCAGAGGTCAAATCAAAGGACAACTCCTCTGTCCTTCTGGGGAACCTCTGACCTTTCTGCTCAATGGATTCTGCTGCCGTCAGACACAACTTGTGTCTTCCCTCCAGCCTGATCAGCATCGATGTCGAACCCCCCTCTAAATTGACCCCAATATACCCTTTAAATCTATACCTGATCCCCCCTATCCCCCACCCCACTGCCAAAGAAAAAGCTCTCACATGTATTGAAAACCTGGCATTTTCTCATAATCTGTCCTTAAATGGCTCCTTTCCCCGTTTCCCTCTCAAAAATGTTCATCTTCAGTGAGTGATCAGCCTTGTGTTTGGTTACTTTAAATCCATTACAACAGCACAGATCAACAGCTAATTCCCACTGGCCTTGTGTGCATCAAGTTCCAGCTGAGATACAGACTGATCGCGCCCACTCTAGCTAATGCTTCAAATTCCACCAGAAGCACAGCAGCATGTTTTAGAAGCATACCAGAAGAGGTTCAGTGCTCCACTCCACATGAAATGGACTCATGATCTGTTTTTGATGGAAACTGTTGATTGGCTGCTTGATGCAGCACAGAGCAGATGAACCAGACAGGAAGTCAGACATAGAATAAATGTATAAATAAAATAAAACAACCCATTCAGACTTATGATCGTATAGCCCATCACTACATCAATATTATATCATAATCAGCGGCACCGGGGCAGATGTTAACTGGGGTTTTTTTAACACCATGGTTGACGAGAGATTCATCTTACAAGTGGAAAAACAGCCTGCTGTGTGCAGGCTACATCACAACAAAGTAGGAAATATGTACAATAAACACAATCAATACAAACAAAAAGAAGAAACGTAGCCTGTTAGAAGCACAAACTATAAGGTAAAAATGATGAAATCTACAAAATCTGAGCAAGTCAACTAATCAGCCTGCATGTATCAATCCAGTTCTTTTTTATGCAATTGTGAATTTTAGGTTATCATTCTGTAATATTTATGTATATTCAGAGACTCTAGGAAGACAAGCAACCACATTAGCACAGGAGGATTCTATAAACATGAATTAAAAGTCAGAGCTTGAAAAAGACAGACAGAAAGAAAGAAAGACTCGAGACTCTCCTTGCAGTCTACAAGTGCAAAAGTGCAAAAAGAGGCAGTCTGCCTTCTTGTTGATTGGCCTTGCAGAGGTTTTTTAACAGGTTTGATCGGGTCATGGAAGTCACTCAACAGGCAGACCACCGGGTCAACTCTCAGTTCAGGTTAGAGAAAGAAAAACAAGCAGAGTTGCAGTTTTTGTAGCTTCTTCAGCAGCAGGCAGCGTTTCGTTTTTTTTTCACACCAACAGTCTGCTGACATTTGCAGCTCCTGAAAGGCAACAAAGATACACTGAAGGGGTCAATCATACACTCACTCAATGCATTCCTTCCTTCCCCCTGAGCTTCTGTCTCCTGTCTTTCTTTCATTTCTTTTCTTCTTATAGAATGGGGGGGTAGTCGGTGCTGCTGGAGCTTGAGAAAACAAAAACCCTGGAAGAAAGAAAGTGGAGAAGACAGAAAAAGGAGAGAAGAAGAAGAAGAAAGACGAAGGGCAGAAGTTAAAGTGAATAGCTTTTTTTTGACCGCCACAAGTGGACGGCCTGACAGGTAGCTTTCATCGTGAGCCACCCTGTCATTCAGTATGATTAATGGGCCGCTCAGGGACAAGCGGCGCGTTCTGAATGAGAAATATGACTACCATCCTGCTAATTTGTTTAGCATCGAACTACTTTGGAGAGGGGTTGGCAGGTGGCTGTGTGTGTGTGTGTGTGTGTGTGTGTGCGTGCGTGCGTGCGTGCGCACGTGTGTGTGTGTGTGTGTGACAGCTCCATCCATCCTAAAAAAAAAATCTGGAGCAAAAGATGCTTGAGCCAACGACTACAACACACACTTTTGATTGACGCTGTCAATCTAGAAAGGTCCACAAAGGCATTAGGGGGTCGCTGTGTGTGTGTGTGTGCACGTGGGTTTGTGTGTGCGCACATTCCCCCACACTGGTACTTCATTGCCAGTTGGGTTCCTGAAGCTGTCAATCATTCTAACAATGTGCACCAGGGTGCCGTCCCCCTACTGGTGTCTCCTCTCTCTCTCTTACACACACACACAAACACACACACAGACACAGGTGTCATTTTCAGATAATTAGTGGGACTCAACAATACGACAGGAAGAGACGCTGCAGCTTTGTCTGACTGTGTGCGTGCCAATGAAGAACGTGTGGGTGTTCCATTATGATTATCATGTTACATGGTCATCATGGTCCACTATGATGTATCCCATCTGCAAGGTTTTCACTACACATCTATGTACATAAAGTATTTGTCTAATTTACTGTAAAACTGTCCACAGTAAAAATCAGAAATTGGAGCAGCCCACCCACTGACTGTTACTGCAACATCCCAGGTTCACATCAAGCTTGTTTCCTGTCGTCATCTCTCTTATAAATACTTCAAAATACACCAGCTGCATTTGTGAAAATCAATATAATGTGAGAACACGAAGCCACTTCACCACTATGGAATCTAACATTAGGGAATATGGCTCATTCAGAACACTTTGTTACTGCTTTTTTATAGCAAAAGACATTAAAAAGCAGGGCAACAGCACCCTGCATGCCTGGATGATGCAGCCAAGATGACACAGCCTTAAAAACTCCCCCAGACACACAGACAGACAGAGAGGAAAACGTATCTTTGAAGCCGAGGCAAGGTGAGCTGGGGATCATGGTGATTGATGCAGCAACATGCAGCTTTGAAACCAAACCTAGAGTTGTGACAAGTGGTGATTAGCGGCGTTTATGAGCTCCACCCTCTGTCTGTGTCCTCGGAAAAAAAAAACACATCCACCCTTTTTTGTTTGTGATCTACACAAGTGAGGGTCTGACTGAGCATGTGGCCGAGATGCGCTGTTTGTGTAATGAGGTAAATGGAAAACTGCATTTCAATAGGGGGAGATGTCCCTAAAAAACATTCAGAGTTTGAATATGACTTGGATAGTCAAATTTATGGGGCTAATATTGAGCTTTTAGACCTATTTTAATTTTAGATAAGACATCTTGACAGCAGTATCTTGACAGCGCAACATTGCCATAAATGGCACAATGAATATGTTATATCAAAATAACCTGACCAACATTTGTCTTATACACGTTTTATGCTGAGACATTCTCATGCCATAACCTGGTACCAGTCCACACAGTGTTCGCTAACGGGCTACAAAGCACCACCCTTACCTCAAACCTCAACCCCCCCTTATTGTGAATATGGACAAATTTCATAGCCACTCTTTAAGCTTCACATCCAAAAATTCCCACCACAGAACAAACAGTCTAGTGCATACCATGTGCACACATTGCTGTTAGCGTAACATCTCAAAATACAGTGTTTTACACTGTTTTGAAAATTACTTATGTTACACAACAATTACCAGTAGCCTAATGGAAAATGATGATCATACTGGTGTCTAAAATCTGAGTTTACAAAAAAAAGTACTTGTGTGGTTAAAATGTGGGAAGCAATGATGAGCTAACGTCTCCTAATCACTACATAAAATTAGTGGTTTGAAGTTGGTGTGCAAGTGTTTCTGTTGTGATATTTCACAGCCCTGAGGTGTATATAATGACACTCCTACAAGAACTGTTTTAACAATGTTTACACAGCAAGCAAATCAAGTTTCAGAGTCAGTGAATCACAGACGTTGGCCTAACAGTGATGTAGTGAAAAGTCAACATGTGGCATCTCTAGAGGCTGAAACAGAGTATGTTTTTACAGTGTACTCCCCTGCAGCCATTTGGCGCTGGAGGTGACTGTTTTTGCTCTGAGCGGTCGGCGGGAGCGGATCTGAGCACTGAACCAAAGCAAAGCAGAGTAATTGTCTCTTTCCTCCTTAACAGGATTAGAGCGCAGCGGTGTGGCGGGTTCAGCCCTCCAGTCAACCGTACGACTGGAGGCTGCCAGAGGCTATCAGCTGGACAACTGCTATCATTAGCCAGGGTCACTGAACTCTTCCAGGGTCTGGACGTCTATGTGAGAGCAAAGGAAAAATGTCTGCAGGTTGTTACTGTATTGTAGAGTCTCAGTAAACTGTAGCAAGCAATATTTTCATTGCTTCTTTTAGATGTAGGAAAGTGCAGAGAACATTTACTTGTCTAATTAAAGCAGAGAGTACAAGGGTAACATAGTAAATACACTTGAATGAAAATTTGCTCAGTTTTCCAACATGAATGTATCTGTTGTTGTTATTCTGCCAAAAGAATTTGGTCATTTAATTTGATAACGTAGACTTTGAGGCTTTTGTGTTGACATATGGACACAATGATGACCATTTCTATCCTTAAAGGTGTCCTTTAGGTGTCTTTGCACTCTGATAAAACCAGCTGAACCTGCAGATTCCACTGTACAATGCAGATCAGTTGGATAAATAAAAGTTCACAACATACATGTTGTTTATTTTACATATGTTTAATAGTGGACCAGCAAAACCCCTCATAGTCACCCACTGAGAAGTAGAGTAACAGAGGCTGTGTTGCCTTGACAAAAGAATATATCGTGACCAGCAGCACCAATTATCGACAAGGAGCTGTGTGCACTTAGTGTGGCTATAAACCACAACGTTTCAAGTTTAGCACACTAGCAGAAAAAGCATGCGCAAGAGCAATAGCAATACAATAAATGCTATAAATGAGACCAAGATCAACAGATAGTAGTGACTTTACATGTACAGCACATTACAAACTCAAAAATCTAGGTTTAAGTTACTCTCTAAATGTGATAGGCTTTCTCTTTATCTGTTTGCATAGGATTTGCATGATGAAAAGGGTGATGATGATGCATGGGTCTTGTAGATGTCCACATACAGCCCATAATGCATGACATGTGGCATTGTGTGCATGAAATGACACCCAATATAGAATAAGCTAGAGCACATGTACTTTCACTTTCACATCCACATTCATTTCAGGGCCTTTAGGCCAGGCACAAACAGCAGTGTTGTCAGGTCAGTTGAGTTTGTTCAGGCTGTAGGTGTCAAGGTTTCTCTTACAAAAACATAAACTGCAGACATCACCACTTACCATATAATGGACTCACAAAAAGCCTTAGTGACATTAACATAATTATATAAGGCCACCCTGAGCTGCTAAAAACCCTTCCTGCTTAACAGTGGTTTACAGAAAAGATTCCTCTGTAGATTACCTGTGGACATGGGAAAGAGCATCAACACTAGGTGGTCCATTCATCCATCTATCTCTACTATACATACAATAAGGTCCATCAGTGGGAGTTATGGCTCATGTAACATACTGTATATGCCAACACGTCTCTCTCCCTCTGCCCAGGGCCTTTGTGAACCTGATATGATAATAACAGCACCTCGCTGTAACAAGTCTGATTAGACAAACTGAAAATTAATGTGAACTGACATAATAACAGCAGGAGGGTTACATCGTCTGAAGGGAAAGGGAATGAAACTGCCTCGGGTACTGTGGTGTCAACTTATGGGTGTGTGTGTGTGTGTGTGTGTTGGTTTGTGTTTCGATCTTATTGACCCATTTTGAGTCATCAGACCTTGAAAGTGGGGACATATTTTGGAAAGAAATGTTGCACTTGCAGAGGGAAGATGTTCTGGGAAGAGAGAGACACTATCAGAAAGTGAAGACAGTTTGGCAAAGTAATCTCTTTTTAAATCATTGAGGTTGAAGTGTACAATTAGAAAATTCATGCATACATGCATTGCAAATATATTTGTCAGCATTTAAATTAGACAAGCACACACAAACACATTTGCACACAGACACTAAATGGTAAAGTAGATCAGCAGATAGTTAATTTTGTTAGAAGTTGAAAAACCCGTCCTCCTCTGTGCTTCTCCTTACCTTTGTGTAACCCCCAAACCACCATACACACAAACATTAACTCATACACACACTCTTACACATCTTAACATGCTAATGACACTAATTACAAGCAATTACTCAGCATATCTTGTGCTGCTGCCCTCCAGCAGTGGTTAAACCATGTTGATTCAGTACATTGACCTGTGCTGAAGATACAGCTGAAGGCCACACACAAGACCTCAGTTCTAAGCATGCCTTTGATATATTTTCATTCATTTCTAATGCAAAGATTTCCTAACTTTCAGACAGCCTTTTGTTTGAGCTCCATCTAATATCAGCTTACAGAGACACATTGATGGCTTTACTGCCTATTATCTGTAACTCTACAAGTACCATTACATCATGGAACCCCTTCAGACATTCATCACATTCACATCATTATGTATACATACAACACATTGTATTGATGTTAATAGAAAGTCATTCCCAAATCTGGGTGAAGCTGATTCACTTCAGTACTTTGAAATAAAGATTGGGTATTAATCCAGTGAATTCATACCAGCAGTCAAGACAGTTTACTATAAGATAAAAGCAGAATACGTCAGTCAAAGTAATCTCTATGTAACTTATGAGTGAACATTGAACTTCATTTTGACACAATACTTTCATTTCAATGTTAGCAGAAGAATATCTCACTCAAAGTAATAGCCATAAACTGTAGCACTGAGTAAACATTTGAACATTGTTGCAGTGCAAATTTACATTTTGGGAATTACTATGTTTCAGCATTAATCTCACCTAATGAGATGGGTGGGCATTATGCGTGGTGCACAGAAAGTCCATTCTGGGTTTAATTTTGGAGACGGCCACTCGGAGATCATCCTCCACGTTTAGACGCAATCTGTATTTATTTTTAATATGTCAGTGCGGAGAAAGTCTTCTCGCAACGGTGTCAGTAACGTCCATCGCGGCCTTGGATAAGTGTGGATATTTTCTCTCAACTGAAATCTAGAACTTAGTAAGTGTCTTTGAATTAAAAGCTGTCTTTAAGGTGCGGTCACTTGACAGTTCAACCAGTGCGTCCTCCATGTCGGATGACAGATGACTTGCGGCTGTTACAGTGAATGGTGATCTTATCCAGTCATATTTTTCCGGAGCTGTTTCCTCAGGGAAAAACTTGTTAAAGTGTTCCAGGAGGGCTTGAAGGTGGGTAGTGATAGACTTCTTCATTGTGTTAACACTCAGATCATTTTCCTACAGGAATTCCTCCAGCTCAGGATACATATCAATCCTGCCCATTTCAGGCAGCGCAGTCCAGCAATCCACTTTCTTCTTGAATGCGCAGATTTTATCATTCAGCAACATGATGCTTGTGTTTTCACCTTGCAATGACATGTTAAGTCCGTTCAGTCTGTCAAATACGCTAGCCTTGTTAACCAGGGAGGGTCAGTCAGGTGACCTGGGACCAGCAAGCTGGGACCCATGCTCCATCAGAAATAAGCGAATCTCGTCCCGCGGTTCACACAGGCGGCTGAGAACATTTCCGAGCGAAAGCCACCTGACTTCTGAGTGGAAAAGCAGGCCCTGATGATCTGATCCCAGTTTGTTGCAGAGAGTGGCAAAACACCCTGGTGTTGAGTGGATGTGATTTTATGTAGTTGACAATTTTTATCGCAGTCTCGAGAACACCTTTATGTTCTAGGTCAGGTGTTTTACTCGCAAGAGCTTCTCTGTGGATAATGCAGTGCGTTAAGGTTATGTGGGGCGCCACTTGTAAGACTGTTTTTAATCCTTTCTTTTTCACCAGCATTGCTGCAGCACCGTCTGTACACATGCCGATACACTCATCCCAAGATGGTCCCTCTTCTCGACGGGACCTCTTGCACCCTAAGCGAGAATCATACCCCTAGACCAGGGGTGTCAAACTCAATCAAAGAAAGGGCCAAAATTTAAAACATGGTCAAAGTCGCGGGCCAAACGGGCTCAACATTTAGTGAAGACTCTAAAAGTGACTCTTTTATTATAGTATATAATATAATATAATATAATGATAATAATAATAATATATATTTTATCCAGAAATATGAATGTAAACAGCCAAACTTCAACAACTTTCAGCTTTCATCTCCGACAGACAAACAGGTAAAACTCTGCCCCGCACCTGCTTTGAAAGTCTCTGTTTTCAAAGTCCACTTTTCGTTTAGCCATTTATTTTGGGGGGGCCAGCTTAATGGCACGTTTCCACGAGTACCTACTCCGTACCTACGGCAAGTAGAGCTGAGTAGGTACTAGTGGAAACGCGACAGAAGTGTCACTATAACAGCGCTGATCGATGCATTGATCCGCTGATCAGTGTGTCATTATACCTGCTGGAGGAGGGGCTGCTGCACGGGTCCTGACTAGCGCGGCAGCTGTTCAGTGCATTGTGGGATTTGTAGTATTAGAAGTGGGAGTGCTGTTTGCCGACGGGTCGTTCTTAATAGTCACATGAAATTATCTCGCGGGCCGTGTACAATTGTATCGCGGGCCAAATGTGTCCCGCAGGCCTTGTGTTAGACATATATGCCCTAGACAAATGAGCCACAGAAAGCCAACTTCACGTGATTGGAGAGGCAAGAAATTTGCCCTTGCTACCATTTTTCAAGCTTCATTTTTTACAATCAATCATCGATTGAGCCATTCAACAGTGACTTCAATTGAATGAAAAGGAAATTTGCCCTTGCTACCGATTTTCAAGCTTCAACTGTAAGATTCAATCATCAATTTACCTCCACTGTCTAGGTCAGGTCACAGTTACAGCAGCTCTACAAATTCACCCTCATACTCAGTGCTTGAACAGCCAGTTTGATTCGAACATGGGACACCTCGCACCCTAAATGAGAATCATACCCCTAGACCAACGAGCAAGAGAAAGCCCACTTCACGTGATTGGAAAAGCAAGAAATTTTCCCTTGCTACCATTTTTCAAGCTTCAATTTTTACAATCAATCATCGATTGACCTCCACTTTCCAGGTCTTTCACAGTGGTAGCCATTCTTAAAACTCACCAAGATACTCTCTTTCATTGCTCTATCCGCCAGCTTGAACTGCAAATCATTTAAACACCACGATCATATCCAAAATGTTCAGAAAGATTTAGTAGGTGTGAAGAGCGTCACATTAATCAGTTACCCGACTTACATCTAGGGCTCGTCCGCGATTCGAACGCGGGACCTCTCGCACCCAAAGCGAGAATCATACCCCTAGACCAACGAGCCGTGCAAAGACAGCTTCACATGATTGGAAAAGCAAGAAATTTGCCCTTGCTACCAATTTTCAAGCTTCAACTGTCAAATTCAATCATCGATTGACCTTCACTGTCTAGGTCAGGTCACAGTCATAATAGCTCTACAAAGTCACCCTGATACTCTCTTTCAGTGTTTTATCAGCCATCTTGAACTGCAAATCATTTAAACACCATGATCATATCCAAAATGTTCAGAAAGATTTAGTAGGTGTGAAAAGCATTACATTATTCTATTACCCCAGTTGCAACTAGGGCTCGTCCGCGATTCGAACGCGGGACCTCTCGCACCCGAAGCGAGAATCATACCCCTAGACCAACGAGCCATAGTAAACCAGTTTCACATGATTGAAAAAGCAGGAAATTCTCTCTTCCTACCAATTTTCAAGATAACTGTCAGATTCAAACAACGATTGACCTTCACTGTCTCGTTCAGGTCACAATCATAGCAGCTCTACAAAGTCACCCTGATACTCCCTTTCAGTGCTTTATCCGCCAGATTGAAATGCAATTCACTTTGACACCATCCTCATTTCCTCCCACAAAAAAGTACATGTGAAATTAATCACCCTAGTCCATGAAAACAAACACAAAGAGGGCTCGTCCGCGATTCGAACGCGGGACCTCTCGCACCCTAAGCGAGAATCATACCCCTAGACCAACGAGCCACAGAGAGCCCACTTCACATGATTGGAGAAGCAGGAAGTTTTCCCTTGCTACCATTTTTCAAGCTTCAATTTTAACAGTCAATCATCGATTGACATCCACTATCCAGGTCTTTCACAGTGGTTGCCATTCTTCAAACTCACTAAGATACTCTCTCTCAGCACTGTATCCGGTGTCCGCCAGCTTGAACTGCAAATCATTTACAAACCATGATCATATCCAAAATGTTCAGAAAGATTAAGTAGGTGTGAAAAGCATGACATTATTCTGATACCCCAGTTGCAGCTAAGGCTCATCCGCGATCCCAACTCTGGACTTTCGCACCCAAAGCGAGAATCATACCCCTAGACCAACGAGCCGTGGAAAGACAGCTTCACATGATTGGAAAAGCAAGAAATTTGCCCTTGCTACCAATTTTCAAGCTTCAACTGTCAAATTCAAACATCGATTAACCTTCACTGTCTAGGTCAGCTCACAGTCATAGCAAATCTACAAAGTCACCCTGATATTCTCTTTCAGTGCTTTATCCGCCAGTTTGAAATGCAAATCATTTAAACACCATGATCATTTCCTCCAAAAAAAAAGTACATGTGAAATTAATCACCCTAGTCAATGAAAACAAACACAAAGAGGACTCGTCCACGATTTGAACGCGGGACCTCTCGCACCCTAAGCGAAAATCATACCCCTAGACCAACGAGCCACAGAAACGCAACTTCACGTGATTGGAGAAGCAAGAAAACTTCCCTTGCTACCATTTTTCAAGCTCCAATTTTTACAATCAATCATGGATTGACCTCCACTTTCCAGGTCTTTCACAGTGGTAGCCATTCTTAAAACTCACCAAGATACTCTCTTTCATTGCTCTATCCGCCAGCTTGAACTGCAAATCATTTAAACACCACGATCATATCCAAAATGTTCAGAAAGATTTAGTAGGTGTGAAGAGCGTCACATTAATCAGTTACCCGACTTATATCTAGGGCTCGTCCGCGATTCGAACGCGGGACCTCTCGCACCCAAAGCAAGAATCATACCCCTAGACCAACGAGCCATGCAAAGACAGCTTCACATGATTGGAAAAGCAAGAAATTTGCCCTTGCTACCAATTTTCAAGCTTCAACTGTCAAATACAATCATTGATTGACCTTCACTGTCTAGGTCAGGTCACAGTCATAATAGCTCTACAAAGTCACCCTGATACTCTCTTTCAGTGTTTTATCAGCCATCTTGAACTGCAAATCATTTAAACACCATGATCATATCCAAAATGTTCAGAAAGATTTAGTAGGTGTGAAAAGCATTACATTATTCTATTACCCCAGTTGCAACTAGGGCTCGTCAGCGATTCGAACGCGGGACCTCTCGCACCCGAAGCGAGAATCATACCCCTAGACCAACGAGCCATAGTAAACCAGTTTCACATGATTGAAAAAGCAGGAAATTCTCTCTTCCTACCAATTTTCAAGATAACTGTCAGATTCAAACAACGATTGACCTTCACTGTCTAGTTCAGGTCACAATCATAGCAGCTCTACAAAGTCACCCTGATACTCCCTTTCAGTGCTTTATCCGCCAGATTGAAATGCAATTCACTTTGACACCATCCTCATTTCCTCCCACAAAAAAGTACATGTGAAATTAATCACCCTAGTCCATGAAAACAAACACAAAGAGGGCTCGTCCGCGATTTGAACGCGGGACCTCTCGCACCCTAAGCGAGAATCATACCCCTAGACCAACGAGCCATAGTAAACCAGTTTCACATGATTGAAAAAGCAGGAAATTCTCTCTTCCTACCAATTTTCAAGATAACTGTCAGATTCAAACAACGATTGACCTTCACTGTCTAGTTCAGGTCACAATCATAGCAGCTCTACAAAGTCACCCTGATACTCCCTTTCAGTGCTTTATCCGCCAGATTGAAATGCAATTCACTTTGACACCATCCTCATTTCCTCCCACAAAAAAGTACATGTGAAATTAATCACCCTAGTCCATGAAAACAAACACAAAGAGAGCTCATCCGCGATTTGAACGCGGGACCTCTCGCACCATAAGCGAGAATCATACCCCTAGACCAACGAGCCACAGAGAGCCCACTTCACATGATTGGAGAAGCAGGAAGTTTTCCCTTGCTACCATTTTTCAAGCTTCAATTTTAACAGTCAATCACCGATTGACATCCACTATCCAGGTCTTTCACAGTGGTAGCCATTCTTCAAACTCACTAAGATACTCTCTCTCAGCACTGTATCCGGTGTCCGCCAGCTTGAACTGCAAATCATTTACAAACCATGATCATATCCAAAATGTTCAGAAAGATTAAGTAGGTGTGAAAAGCATGACATTATTCTGATACCCCAGTTGCAGCTAAGGCTCATCCGCGATCCCAACTCTGGACTTTCGCACCCAAAGCGAGAATCATACCCCTAGACCAACGAGCCGTGGAAAGACAGCTTCACATGATTGGAAAAGCAAGAAATTTGCCCTTGCTACCAATTTTCAAGCTTCAACTGTCAAATTCAAACATCGATTAACCTTCACTGTCTAGGTCAGCTCACAGTCATAGCAAATCTACAAAGTCACCCTGATATTCTCTTTCAGTGCTTTATCCGCCAGTTTGAAATGCAAATCATTTAAACACCATGATCATTTCCTCCAAAAAAAAAGTACATGTGAAATTAATCACCCTAGTCAATGAAAACAAACACAAAGAGGGCTCGTCCGCGATTTGAACGCGGGACCTCTCGCACCCTAAGCGAGAATCATACCCCTAGACCAACGAGCCACAGAAACACAACTTCACGTGATTGGAGAAGCAAGAAAATTTCCCTTGCTACCATTTTTCAAGCTCCAATTTTTACAATCAATCATGGATTGACCTCCACTTTCCAGGTCTTTCACAGTGGTAGCCATTCTTAAAACTCACCAAGATACTCTCTTTCATTGCTCTATCCGCCAGCTTGAACTGCAAATCATTTAAACACCACGATCATATCCAAAATGTTCAGAAAGATTTAGTAGGTGTGAAGAGCGTCACATTAATCAGTTACCCGACTTACATCTAGGGCTCGTCCGCGATTCGAACGCGGGACCTCTCGCACCCAAAGCGAGAATCATACCCCTAGACCAACGAGCCGTGCAAAGACAGCTTCACATGATTGGAAAAGCAAGAAATTTGCCCTTGCTACCAATTTTCAAGCTTCAACTGTCAAATTCAATCATCGATTGACCTTCACTGTCTAGGTCAGGTCACAGTCATAATAGCTCTACAAAGTCACCCTGATACTCTCTTTCAGTGTTTTATCAGCCATCTTGAACTGCAAATCATTTAAACACCATGATCATATCCAAAATGTTCAGAAAGATTTAGTAGGTGTGAAAAGCATTACATTATTCTATTACCCCAGTTGCAACTAGGGCTCGTCCGCGATTCGAACGCGGGACCTCTCGCACCCGAAGCGAGAATCATACCCCTAGACCAACGAGCCATAGTAAACCAGTTTCACATGATTGAAAAAGCAGGAAATTCTCTCTTCCTACCAATTTTCAAGATAACTGTCAGATTCAAACAACGATTGACCTTCACTGTCTAGTTCAGGTCACAATCATAGCAGCTCTACAAAGTCACCCTGATACTCCCTTTCAGTGCTTTATCCGCCAGATTGAAATGCAATTCACTTTGACACCATCCTCATTTCCTCCCACAAAAAAGTACATGTGAAATTAATCACCCTAGTCCATGAAAACAAACACAAAGAGGGCTCGTCCGCGATTTGAACGCGGGACCTCTCGCACCCTAAGCGAGAATCATACCCCTAGACCAACGAGCCATAGTAAACCAGTTTCACATGATTGAAAAAGCAGGAAATTCTCTCTTCCTACCAATTTTCAAGATAACTGTCAGATTCAAACAACGATTGACCTTCACTGTCTAGTTCAGGTCACAATCATAGCAGCTCTACAAAGTCACCCTGATACTCCCTTTCAGTGCTTTATCCGCCAGATTGAAATGCAATTCACTTTGACACCATCCTCATTTCCTCCCACAAAAAAGTACATGTGAAATTAATCACCCTAGTCCATGAAAACAAACACAAAGAGGGCTCGTCCGCGAGACCTCTCGCACCCTAAGCGAGAATCATACCCCTAGACCAACGAGCCACAGAGAGCCCACTTCACATGATTGGAGAAGCAGGAAGTTTTCCCTTGCTACCATTTTTCAAGCTTCAATTTTAACAGTCAATCATCGATTGACATCCACTATCCAGGTCTTTCACAGTGGTAGCCATTCTTCAAACTCACTAAGATACTCTCTCTCAGCACTGTATCCGGTGTCCGCCAGCTTGAACTGCAAATCATTTACAAACCATGATCATATCCAAAATGTTCAGAAAGATTAAGTAGGTGTGAAAAGCATGACATTATTCTGATACCCCAGTTGCAGCTAAGGCTCATCCGCGATCCCAACTCTGGACTTTCGCACCCAAAGCGAGAATCATACCCCTAGACCAACGAGCCGTGGAAAGACAGCTTCACATGATTGGAAAAGCAAGAAATTTGCCCTTGCTACCAATTTTCAAGCTTCAACTGTCAAATTCAAACATCGATTAACCTTCACTGTCTAGGTCAGCTCACAGTCATAGCAAATCTACAAAGTCACCCTGATATTCTCTTTCAGTGCTTTATCCGCCAGTTTGAAATGCAAATCATTTAAACACCATGATCATTTCCTCCAAAAAAAAAGTACATGTGAAATTAATCACCCTAGTCAATGAAAACAAACACAAAGAGGGCTCGTCCGCGATTTGAACGCGGGACCTCTCGCACCCTAAGCGAGAATCATACCCCTAGACCAACGAGCCACAGAAACGCAACTTCACGTGATTGGAGAAGCAAGAAAATTTCCCTTGCTACCATTTTTCAAGCTCCAATTTTTACAATCAATCATGGATTGACCTCCACTTTCCAGGTCTTTCACAGTGGTAGCCATTCTTAAAACTCACCAAGATACTCTCTTTCATTGCTCTATCCGCCAGCTTGAACTGCAAATCATTTAAACACCACGATCATATCCAAAATGTTCAGAAAGATTTAGTAGGTGTGAAGAGCGTCACATTAATCAGTTACCCGACTTACATGTAGGGCTCGTCCCCGATTCGAACGCGGGACCTCTCGCACCCAAAGCGAGAATCATACCCCTAGACCAACGAGCCGTGCAAAGACAGCTTCACATGATTGGAAAAGCAAGAAATTTGCCCTTGCTACCAATTTTCAAGCTTCAACTGTCAAATTCAATCATCGATTGACCTTCACTGTCTAGGTCAGGTCACAGTCATAATAGCTCTACAAAGTCACCCTGATACTCTCTTTCAGTGTTTTATCAGCCATCTTGAACTGCAAATCATTTAAACACCATGATCATATCCAAAATGTTCAGAAAGATTTAGTAGGTGTGAAAAGCATTACATTATTCTATTACCCCAGTTGCAACTAGGGCTCGTCCGCGATTCGAACGCGGGACCTCTCGCACCCGAAGCGAGAATCATACCCCTAGACCAACGAGCCATAGTAAACCAGTTTCACATGATTGAAAAAGCAGGAAATTCTCTCTTCCTACCAATTTTCAAGATAACTGTCAGATTCAAACAACGATTGACCTTCACTGTCTAGTTCAGGTCACAATCATAGCAGCTCTACAAAGTCACCCTGATACTCCCTTTCAGTGCTTTATCCGCCAGATTGAAATGCAATTCACTTTGACACCATCCTCATTTCCTCCCACAAAAAAGTACATATGAAATTAATCACCCTAGTCCATGAAAACAAACACAAAGAGGGCTCGTCCGCGATTTGAACGCGGGACCTCTCGCACCCAAAGCGAGAATCATACCCCTAGACCAACGAGCCATAGTAAACCAGTTTCACATGATTGAAAAAGCAGGAAATTCTCTCTTCCTACCAATTTTCAAGATAACTGTCAGATTCAAACAACGATTGACCTTCACTGTCTAGTTCAGGTCACAATCATAGCAGCTCTACAAAGTCACCCTGATACTCCCTTTCAGTGCTTTATCCGCCAGATTGAAATGCAATTCACTTTGACACCATCCTCATTTCCTCCCACAAAAAAGTACATGTGAAATTAATCACCCTAGTCCATGAAAACAAACACAAAGAGGGCTCGTCCGCGATTTGAACGCGGGACCTCTCGCACCCTAAGCGAGAATCATACCCCTAGACCAACGAGCCACAGAGAGCCCACTTCACATGATTGGAGAAGCAGGAAGTTTTCCCTTGCTACCATTTTTCAAGCTTCAATTTTAACAGTCAATCATCGATTGACATCCACTATCCAGGTCTTTCACAGTGGTAGCCATTCTTCAAACTCACTAAGATACTCTCTCTCAGCACTGTATCCGGTGTCCGCCAGCTTGAACTGCAAATCATTTACAAACCATGATCATATCCAAAATGTTCAGAAAGATTAAGTAGGTGTGAAAAGCATGACATTATTCTGATACCCCAGTTGCAGCTAAGGCTCATCCGCGATCCCAACTCTGGACTTTCGCACCCAAAGCGAGAATCATACCCCTAGACCAACGAGCCGTGGAAAGACAGCTTCACATGATTGGAAAAGCAAGAAATTTGCCCTTGCTACCAATTTTCAAGCTTCAACTGTCAAATTCAAACATCGATTAACCTTCACTGTCTAGGTCAGCTCACAGTCATAGCAAATCTACAAAGTCACCCTGATATTCTCTTTCAGTGCTTTATCCGCCAGTTTGAAATGCAAATCATTTAAACACCATGATCATTTCCTCCAAAAAAAAAGTACATGTGAAATTAATCACCCTAGTCAATGAAAACAAACACAAAGAGGGCTCGTCCGCGATTTGAACGCGGGACCTCTCGCACCCTAAGCGAGAATCATACCCCTAGACCAACGAGCCACAGAAACACAACTTCACGTGATTGGAGAAGCAAGAAAATTTCCCTTGCTACCATTTTTCAAGCTCCAATTTTTACAATCAATCATGGATTGACCTCCACTTTCCAGGTCTTTCACAGTGGTAGCCATTCTTAAAACTCACCAAGATACTCTCTTTCATTGCTCTATCCGCCAGCTTGAACTGCAAATCATTTAAACACCACGATCATATCCAAAATGTTCAGAAAGATTTAGTAGGTGTGAAGAGCGTCACATTAATCAGTTACCCGACTTACATCTAGGGCTCGTCCGCGATTCGAACGCGGGACCTCTCGCACCCAAAGCGAGAATCATACCCCTAGACCAACGAGCCGTGCAAAGACAGCTTCACATGATTGGAAAAGCAAGAAATTTGCCCTTGCTACCAATTTTCAAGCTTCAACTGTCAAATTCAATCATCGATTGACCTTCACTGTCTAGGTCAGGTCACAGTCATAATAGCTCTACAAAGTCACCCTGATACTCTCTTTCAGTGTTTTATCAGCCATCTTGAACTGCAAATCATTTAAACACCATGATCATATCCAAAATGTTCAGAAAGATTTAGTAGGTGTGAAAAGCATTACATTATTCTATTACCCCAGTTGCAACTAGGGCTCGTCCGCGATTCGAACGCGGGACCTCTCGCACCCGAAGCGAGAATCATACCCCTAGACCAACGAGCCATAGTAAACCAGTTTCACATGATTGAAAAAGCAGGAAATTCTCTCTTCCTACCAATTTTCAAGATAACTGTCAGATTCAAACAACGATTGACCTTCACTGTCTAGTTCAGGTCACAATCATAGCAGCTCTACAAAGTCACCCTGATACTCCCTTTCAGTGCTTTATCCGCCAGATTGAAATGCAATTCACTTTGACACCATCCTCATTTCCTCCCACAAAAAAGTACATGTGAAATTAATCACCCTAGTCCATGAAAACAAACACAAAGAGGGCTCGTCCGCGATTTGAACGCGGGACCTCTCGCACCCTAAGCGAGAATCATACCCCTAGACCAACGAGCCATAGTAAACCAGTTTCACATGATTGAAAAAGCAGGAAATTCTCTCTTCCTACCAATTTTCAAGATAACTGTCAGATTCAAACAACGATTGACCTTCACTGTCTAGTTCAGGTCACAATCATAGCAGCTCTACAAAGTCACCCTGATACTCCCTTTCAGTGCTTTATCCGCCAGATTGAAATGCAATTCACTTTGACACCATCCTCATTTCCTCCCACAAAAAAGTACATGTGAAATTAATCACCCTAGTCCATGAAAACAAACACAAAGAGGGCTCGTCCGCGAGACCTCTCGCACCCTAAGCGAGAATCATACCCCTAGACCAACGAGCCACAGAGAGCCCACTTCACATGATTGGAGAAGCAGGAAGTTTTCCCTTGCTACCATTTTTCAAGCTTCAATTTTAACAGTCAATCATCGATTGACATCCACTATCCAGGTCTTTCACAGTGGTAGCCATTCTTCAAACTCACTAAGATACTCTCTCTCAGCACTGTATCCGGTGTCCGCCAGCTTGAACTGCAAATCATTTACAAACCATGATCATATCCAAAATGTTCAGAAAGATTAAGTAGGTGTGAAAAGCATGACATTATTCTGATACCCCAGTTGCAGCTAAGGCTCATCCGCGATCCCAACTCTGGACTTTCGCACCCAAAGCGAGAATCATACCCCTAGACCAACGAGCCGTGGAAAGACAGCTTCACATGATTGGAAAAGCAAGAAATTTGCCCTTGCTACCAATTTTCAAGCTTCAACTGTCAAATTCAAACATCGATTAACCTTCACTGTCTAGGTCAGCTCACAGTCATAGCAAATCTACAAAGTCACCCTGATATTCTCTTTCAGTGCTTTATCCGCCAGTTTGAAATGCAAATCATTTAAACACCATGATCATTTCCTCCAAAAAAAAAGTACATGTGAAATTAATCACCCTAGTCAATGAAAACAAACACAAAGAGGGCTCGTCCGCGATTTGAACGCGGGACCTCTCGCACCCTAAGCGAGAATCATACCCCTAGACCAACGAGCCACAGAAACGCAACTTCACGTGATTGGAGAAGCAAGAAAATTTCCCTTGCTACCATTTTTCAAGCTCCAATTTTTACAATCAATCATGGATTGACCTCCACTTTCCAGGTCTTTCACAGTGGTAGCCATTCTTAAAACTCACCAAGATACTCTCTTTCATTGCTCTATCCGCCAGCTTGAACTGCAAATCATTTAAACACCACGATCATATCCAAAATGTTCAGAAAGATTTAGTAGGTGTGAAGAGCGTCACATTAATCAGTTACCCGACTTACATGTAGGGCTCGTCCCCGATTCGAACGCTGGACCTCTCGCACCCAAAGCGAGAATCATACCCCTAGACCAACGAGCCGTGCAAAGACAGCTTCACATGATTGGAAAAGCAAGAAATTTGCCCTTGCTACCAATTTTCAAGCTTCAACTGTCAAATTCAATCATCGATTGACCTTCACTGTCTAGGTCAGGTCACAGTCATAATAGCTCTACAAAGTCACCCTGATACTCTCTTTCAGTGTTTTATCAGCCATCTTGAACTGCAAATCATTTAAACACCATGATCATATCCAAAATGTTCAGAAAGATTTAGTAGGTGTGAAAAGCATTACATTATTCTATTACCCCAGTTGCAACTAGGGCTCGTCCGCGATTCGAACGCGGGACCTCTCGCACCCGAAGCGAGAATCATACCCCTAGACCAACGAGCCATAGTAAACCAGTTTCACATGATTGAAAAAGCAGGAAATTCTCTCTTCCTACCAATTTTCAAGATAACTGTCAGATTCAAACAACGATTGACCTTCACTGTCTAGTTCAGGTCACAATCATAGCAGCTCTACAAAGTCACCCTGATACTCCCTTTCAGTGCTTTATCCGCCAGATTGAAATGCAATTCACTTTGACACCATCCTCATTTCCTCCCACAAAAAAGTACATATGAAATTAATCACCCTAGTCCATGAAAACAAACACAAAGAGGGCTCGTCCGCGATTTGAACGCGGGACCTCTCGCACCCAAAGCGAGAATCATACCCCTAGACCAACGAGCCATAGTAAACCAGTTTCACATGATTGAAAAAGCAGGAAATTCTCTCTTCCTACCAATTTTCAAGATAACTGTCAGATTCAAACAACGATTGACCTTCACTGTCTAGTTCAGGTCACAATCATAGCAGCTCTACAAAGTCACCCTGATACTCCCTTTCAGTGCTTTATCCGCCAGATTGAAATGCAATTCACTTTGACACCATCCTCATTTCCTCCCACAAAAAAGTACATGTGAAATTAATCACCCTAGTCCATGAAAACAAACACAAAGAGGGCTCGTCCGCGATTTGAACGCGGGACCTCTCGCACCCTAAGCGAGAATCATACCCCTAGACCAACGAGCCACAGAGAGCCCACTTCACATGATTGGAGAAGCAGGAAGTTTTCCCTTGCTACCATTTTTCAAGCTTCAATTTTAACAGTCAATCATCGATTGACATCCACTATCCAGGTCTTTCACAGTGGTAGCCATTCTTCAAACTCACTAAGATACTCTCTCTCAGCACTGTATCCGGTGTCCGCCAGCTTGAACTGCAAATCATTTACAAACCATGATCATATCCAAAATGTTCAGAAAGATTAAGTAGGTGTGAAAAGCATGACATTATTCTGATACCCCAGTTGCAGCTAAGGCTCATCCGCGATCCCAACTCTGGACTTTCGCACCCAAAGCGAGAATCATACCCCTAGACCAACGAGCCGTGGAAAGACAGCTTCACATGATTGGAAAAGCAAGAAATTTGCCCTTGCTACCAATTTTCAAGCTTCAACTGTCAAATTCAAACATCGATTAACCTTCACTGTCTAGGTCAGCTCACAGTCATAGCAAATCTACAAAGTCACCCTGATATTCTCTTTCAGTGCTTTATCCGCCAGTTTGAAATGCAAATCATTTAAACACCATGATCATTTCCTCCAAAAAAAAAGTACATGTGAAATTAATCACCCTAGTCAATGAAAACAAACACAAAGAGGGCTCGTCCGCGATTTGAACGCGGGACCTCTCGCACCCTAAGCGAGAATCATACCCCTAGACCAACGAGCCACAGAAACGCAACTTCACGTGATTGGAGAAGCAAGAAAATTTCCCTTGCTACCATTTTTCAAGCTCCAATTTTTACAATCAATCATGGATTGACCTCCACTTTCCAGGTCTTTCACAGTGGTAGCCATTCTTAAAACTCACCAAGATACTCTCTTTCATTGCTCTATCCGCCAGCTTGAACTGCAAATCATTTAAACACCACGATCATATCCAAAATGTTCAGAAAGATTTAGTAGGTGTGAAGAGCGTCACATTAATCAGTTACCCGACTTACATCTAGGGCTCGTCCGCGATTCGAACGCGGGACCTCTCGCACCCAAAGCGAGAATCATACCCCTAGACCAACGAGCCGTGCAAAGACAGCTTCACATGATTGGAAAAGCAAGAAATTTGCCCTTGCTACCAATTTTCAAGCTTCAACTGTCAAATTCAATCATCGATTGACCTTCACTGTCTAGGTCAGGTCACAGTCATAATAGCTCTACAAAGTCACCCTGATACTCTCTTTCAGTGTTTTATCAGCCATCTTGAACTGCAAATCATTTAAACACCATGATCATATCCAAAATGTTCAGAAAGATTTAGTAGGTGTGAAAAGCATTACATTATTCTATTACCCCAGTTGCAACTAGGGCTCGTCCGCGATTCGAACGCGGGACCTCTCGCACCCGAAGCGAGAATCATACCCCTAGACCAACGAGCCATAGTAAACCAGTTTCACATGATTGAAAAAGCAGGAAATTCTCTCTTCCTACCAATTTTCAAGATAACTGTCAGATTCAAACAACGATTGACCTTCACTGTCTAGTTCAGGTCACAATCATAGCAGCTCTACAAAGTCACCCTGATACTCCCTTTCAGTGCTTTATCCGCCAGATTGAAATGCAATTCACTTTGACACCATCCTCATTTCCTCCCACAAAAAAGTACATATGAAATTAATCACCCTAGTCCATGAAAACAAACAGAAAGAGGGCTCGTCCGCGATTTGAACGCGGGACCTCTCGCACCCTAAGCGAGAATCATACCCCTAGACCAACGAGCCATAGTAAACCAGTTTCACATGATTGAAAAAGCAGGAAATTCTCTCTTCCTACCAATTTTCAAGATAACTGTCAGATTCAAACAACGATTGACCTTCACTGTCTAGTTCAGGTCACAATCATAGCAGCTCTACAAAGTCACCCTGATACTCCCTTTCAGTGCTTTATCCGCCAGATTGAAATGCAATTCACTTTGACACCATCCTCATTTCCTCCCACAAAAAAGTACATGTGAAATTAATCACCCTAGTCCATGAAAACAAACACAAAGAGGGCTCGTCCGCGATTTGAACGCGGGACCTCTCGCACCCTAAGCGAGAATCATACCCCTAGACCAACGAGCCATAGTAAACCAGTTTCACATGATTGAAAAAGCAGGAAATTCTCTCTTCCTACCAATTTTCAAGATAACTGTCAGATTCAAACAACGATTGACCTTCACTGTCTAGTTCAGGTCACAATCATAGCAGCTCTACAAAGTCACCCTGATACTCCCTTTCAGTGCTTTATCCGCCAGATTGAAATGCAATTCACTTTGACACCATCCTCATTTCCTCCCACAAAAAAGTACATGTGAAATTAATCACCCTAGTCCATGAAAACAAACACAAAGAGGGCTCGTCCGCGAGACCTCTCGCACCCTAAGCGAGAATCATACCCCTAGACCAACGAGCCACAGAGAGCCCACTTCACATGATTGGAGAAGCAGGAAGTTTTCCCTTGCTACCATTTTTCAAGCTTCAATTTTAACAGTCAATCATCGATTGACATCCACTATCCAGGTCTTTCACAGTGGTAGCCATTCTTCAAACTCACTAAGATACTCTCTCTCAGCACTGTATCCGGTGTCCGCCAGCTTGAACTGCAAATCATTTACAAACCATGATCATATCCAAAATGTTCAGAAAGATTAAGTAGGTGTGAAAAGCATGACATTATTCTGATACCCCAGTTGCAGCTAAGGCTCATCCGCGATCCCAACTCTGGACTTTCGCACCCAAAGCGAGAATCATACCCCTAGACCAACGAGCCGTGGAAAGACAGCTTCACATGATTGGAAAAGCAAGAAATTTGCCCTTGCTACCAATTTTCAAGCTTCAACTGTCAAATTCAAACATCGATTAACCTTCACTGTCTAGGTCAGCTCACAGTCATAGCAAATCTACAAAGTCACCCTGATATTCTCTTTCAGTGCTTTATCCGCCAGTTTGAAATGCAAATCATTTAAACACCATGATCATTTCCTCCAAAAAAAAAGTACATGTGAAATTAATCACCCTAGTCAATGAAAACAAACACAAAGAGGGCTCGTCCGCGATTTGAACGCGGGACCTCTCGCACCCTAAGCGAGAATCATACCCCTAGACCAACGAGCCACAGAAACGCAACTTCACGTGATTGGAGAAGCAAGAAAATTTCCCTTGCTACCATTTTTCAAGCTCCAATTTTTACAATCAATCATGGATTGACCTCCACTTTCCAGGTCTTTCACAGTGGTAGCCATTCTTAAAACTCACCAAGATACTCTCTTTCATTGCTCTATCCGCCAGCTTGAACTGCAAATCATTTAAACACCACGATCATATCCAAAATGTTCAGAAAGATTTAGTAGGTGTGAAGAGCGTCACATTAATCAGTTACCCGACTTACATGTAGGGCTCGTCCCCGATTCGAACGCTGGACCTCTCGCACCCAAAGCGAGAATCATACCCCTAGACCAACGAGCCGTGCAAAGACAGCTTCACATGATTGGAAAAGCAAGAAATTTGCCCTTGCTACCAATTTTCAAGCTTCAACTGTCAAATTCAATCATCGATTGACCTTCACTGTCTAGGTCAGGTCACAGTCATAATAGCTCTACAAAGTCACCCTGATACTCTCTTTCAGTGTTTTATCAGCCATCTTGAACTGCAAATCATTTAAACACCATGATCATATCCAAAATGTTCAGAAAGATTTAGTAGGTGTGAAAAGCATTACATTATTCTATTACCCCAGTTGCAACTAGGGCTCGTCCGCGATTCGAACGCGGGACCTCTCGCACCCGAAGCGAGAATCATACCCCTAGACCAACGAGCCATAGTAAACCAGTTTCACATGATTGAAAAAGCAGGAAATTCTCTCTTCCTACCAATTTTCAAGATAACTGTCAGATTCAAACAACGATTGACCTTCACTGTCTAGTTCAGGTCACAATCATAGCAGCTCTACAAAGTCACCCTGATACTCCCTTTCAGTGCTTTATCCGCCAGATTGAAATGCAATTCACTTTGACACCATCCTCATTTCCTCCCACAAAAAAGTACATATGAAATTAATCACCCTAGTCCATGAAAACAAACACAAAGAGGGCTCGTCCGCGATTTGAACGCGGGACCTCTCGCACCCAAAGCGAGAATCATACCCCTAGACCAACGAGCCATAGTAAACCAGTTTCACATGATTGAAAAAGCAGGAAATTCTCTCTTCCTACCAATTTTCAAGCTTCAACTGTCAAATTCAAACATCGATTAACCTTCACTGTCTAGGTCAGCTCACAGTCATAGCAAATCTACAAAGTCACCCTGATATTCTCTTTCAGTGCTTTATCCGCCAGTTTGAAATGCAAATCATTTAAACACCATGATCATTTCCTCCAAAAAAAAAGTACATGTGAAATTAATCACCCTAGTCAATGAAAACAAACACAAAGAGGGCTCGTCCGCGATTTGAACGCGGGACCTCTCGCACCCTAAGCGAGAATCATACCCCTAGACCAACGAGCCACAGAAACGCAACTTCACGTGATTGGAGAAGCAAGAAAATTTCCCTTGCTACCATTTTTCAAGCTCCAATTTTTACAATCAATCATGGATTGACCTCCACTTTCCAGGTCTTTCACAGTGGTAGCCATTCTTAAAACTCACCAAGATACTCTCTTTCATTGCTCTATCCGCCAGCTTGAACTGCAAATCATTTAAACACCACGATCATATCCAAAATGTTCAGAAAGATTTAGTAGGTGTGAAGAGCGTCACATTAATCAGTTACCCGACTTACATCTAGGGCTCGTCCGCGATTCGAACGCGGGACCTCTCGCACCCAAAGCGAGAATCATACCCCTAGACCAACGAGCCGTGCAAAGACAGCTTCACATGATTGGAAAAGCAAGAAATTTGCCCTTGCTACCAATTTTCAAGCTTCAACTGTCAAATTCAATCATCGATTGACCTTCACTGTCTAGGTCAGGTCACAGTCATAATAGCTCTACAAAGTCACCCTGATACTCTCTTTCAGTGTTTTATCAGCCATCTTGAACTGCAAATCATTTAAACACCATGATCATATCCAAAATGTTCAGAAAGATTTAGTAGGTGTGAAAAGCATTACATTATTCTATTACCCCAGTTGCAACTAGGGCTCGTCCGCGATTCGAACGCGGGACCTCTCGCACCCGAAGCGAGAATCATACCCCTAGACCAACGAGCCATAGTAAACCAGTTTCACATGATTGAAAAAGCAGGAAATTCTCTCTTCCTACCAATTTTCAAGATAACTGTCAGATTCAAACAACGATTGACCTTCACTGTCTAGTTCAGGTCACAATCATAGCAGCTCTACAAAGTCACCCTGATACTCCCTTTCAGTGCTTTATCCGCCAGATTGAAATGCAATTCACTTTGACACCATCCTCATTTCCTCCCACAAAAAAGTACATATGAAATTAATCACCCTAGTCCATGAAAACAAACAGAAAGAGGGCTCGTCCGCGATTTGAACGCGGGACCTCTCGCACCCTAAGCGAGAATCATACCCCTAGACCAACGAGCCATAGTAAACCAGTTTCACATGATTGAAAAAGCAGGAAATTCTCTCTTCCTACCAATTTTCAAGATAACTGTCAGATTCAAACAACGATTGACCTTCACTGTCTAGTTCAGGTCACAATCATAGCAGCTCTACAAAGTCACCCTGATACTCCCTTTCAGTGCTTTATCCGCCAGATTGAAATGCAATTCACTTTGACACCATCCTCATTTCCTCCCACAAAAAAGTACATGTGAAATTAATCACCCTAGTCCATGAAAACAAACACAAAGAGGGCTCGTCCGCGATTTGAACGCGGGACCTCTCGCACCCTAAGCGAGAATCATACCCCTAGACCAACGAGCCACCGAGAGCCCACTTCACATGATTGGAGAAGCAGGAAGTTTTCCCTTGCTACCATTTTTCAAGCTTCAATTTTAACAGTCAATCATCGATTGACATCCACTATCCAGGTCTTTCACAGTGGTAGCCATTCTTCAAACTCACTAAGATACTCTCTCTCAGCACTGTATCCGGTGTCCGCCAGCTTGAACTGCAAATCATTTACAAACCATGATCATATCCAAAATGTTCAGAAAGATTAAGTAGGTGTGAAAAGCATGACATTATTCTGATACCCCAGTTGCAGCTAAGGCTCATCCGCGATCCCAACTCTGGACTTTCGCACCCAAAGCGAGAATCATACCCCTAGACCAACGAGCCGTGGAAAGACAGCTTCACATGATTGGAAAAGCAAGAAATTTGCCCTTGCTACCAATTTTCAAGCTTCAACTGTCAAATTCAAACATCGATTAACCTTCACTGTCTAGGTCAGCTCACAGTCATAGCAAATCTACAAAGTCACCCTGATATTCTCTTTCAGTGCTTTATCCGCCAGTTTGAAATGCAAATCATTTAAACACCATGATCATTTCCTCCAAAAAAAAAGTACATGTGAAATTAATCACCCTAGTCAATGAAAACAAACACAAAGAGGGCTCGTCCGCGATTTGAACGCGGGACCTCTCGCACCCTAAGCGAGAATCATACCCCTAGACCAACGAGCCACAGAAACGCAACTTCACGTGATTGGAGAAGCAAGAAAATTTCCCTTGCTACCATTTTTCAAGCTCCAATTTTTACAATCAATCATGGATTGACCTCCACTTTCCAGGTCTTTCACAGTGGTAGCCATTCTTAAAACTCACCAAGATACTCTCTTTCATTGCTCTATCCGCCAGCTTGAACTGCAAATCATTTAAACACCACGATCATATCCAAAATGTTCAGAAAGATTTAGTAGGTGTGAAGAGCGTCACATTAATCAGTTACCCGACTTACATCTAGGGCTCGTCCGCGATTCGAACGCGGGACCTCTCGCACCCAAAGCGAGAATCATACCCCTAGACCAACGAGCCGTGCAAAGACAGCTTCACATGATTGGAAAAGCAAGAAATTTGCCCTTGCTACCAATTTTCAAGCTTCAACTGTCAAATTCAATCATCGATTGACCTTCACTGTCTAGGTCAGGTCACAGTCATAATAGCTCTACAAAGTCACCCTGATACTCTCTTTCAGTGTTTTATCAGCCATCTTGAACTGCAAATCATTTAAACACCATGATCATATCCAAAATGTTCAGAAAGATTTAGTAGGTGTGAAAAGCATTACATTATTCTATTACCCCAGTTGCAACTAGGGCTCGTCCGCGATTCGAACGCGGGACCTCTCGCACCCGAAGCGAGAATCATACCCCTAGACCAACGAGCCATAGTAAACCAGTTTCACATGATTGAAAAAGCAGGAAATTCTCTCTTCCTACCAATTTTCAAGATAACTGTCAGATTCAAACAACGATTGACCTTCACTGTCTAGTTCAGGTCACAATCATAGCAGCTCTACAAAGTCACCCTGATACTCCCTTTCAGTGCTTTATCCGCCAGATTGAAATGCAATTCACTTTGACACCATCCTCATTTCCTCCCACAAAAAAGTACATATGAAATTAATCACCCTAGTCCATGAAAACAAACACAAAGAGGGCTCGTCCGCGATTTGAACGCGGGACCTCTCGCACCCTAAGCGAGAATCATACCCCTAGACCAACGAGCCATAGTAAACCAGTTTCACATGATTGAAAAAGCAGGAAATTCTCTCTTCCTACCAATTTTCAAGATAACTGTCAGATTCAAACAACGATTGACCTTCACTGTCTAGTTCAGGTCACAATCATAGCAGCTCTACAAAGTCACCCTGATACTCCCTTTCAGTGCTTTATCCGCCAGATTGAAATGCAATTCACTTTGACACCATCCTCATTTCCTCCCACAAAAAAGTACATGTGAAATTAATCACCCTAGTCCATGAAAACAAACACAAAGAGGGCTCGTCCGCGATTTGAACGCGGGACCTCTCGCACCCTAAGCGAGAATCATACCCCTAGACCAACGAGCCACCGAGAGCCCACTTCACATGATTGGAGAAGCAGGAAGTTTTCCCTTGCTACCATTTTTCAAGCTTCAATTTTAACAGTCAATCATCGATTGACATCCACTATCCAGGTCTTTCACAGTGGTAGCCATTCTTCAAACTCACTAAGATACTCTCTCTCAGCACTGTATCCGGTGTCCGCCAGCTTGAACTGCAAATCATTTACAAACCATGATCATATCCAAAATGTTCAGAAAGATTAAGTAGGTGTGAAAAGCATGACATTATTCTGATACCCCAGTTGCAGCTAAGGCTCATCCGCGATCCCAACTCTGGACTTTCGCACCCAAAGCGAGAATCATACCCCTAGACCAACGAGCCGTGGAAAGACAGCTTCACATGATTGGAAAAGCAAGAAATTTGCCCTTGCTACCAATTTTCAAGCTTCAACTGTCAAATTCAAACATCGATTAACCTTCACTGTCTAGGTCAGCTCACAGTCATAGCAAATCTACAAAGTCACCCTGATATTCTCTTTCAGTGCTTTATCCGCCAGTTTGAAATGCAAATCATTTAAACACCATGATCATTTCCTCCAAAAAAAAAGTACATGTGAAATTAATCACCCTAGTCAATGAAAACAAACACAAAGAGGGCTCGTCCGCGATTTGAACGCGGGACCTCTCGCACCCTAAGCGAGAATCATACCCCTAGACCAACGAGCCACAGAAACGCAACTTCACGTGATTGGAGAAGCAAGAAAATTTCCCTTGCTACCATTTTTCAAGCTCCAATTTTTACAATCAATCATGGATTGACCTCCACTTTCCAGGTCTTTCACAGTGGTAGCCATTCTTAAAACTCACCAAGATACTCTCTTTCATTGCTCTATCCGCCAGCTTGAACTGCAAATCATTTAAACACCACGATCATATCCAAAATGTTCAGAAAGATTTAGTAGGTGTGAAGAGCGTCACATTAATCAGTTACCCGACTTACATCTAGGGCTCGTCCGCGATTCGAACGCGGGACCTCTCGCACCCAAAGCGAGAATCATACCCCTAGACCAACGAGCCGTGCAAAGACAGCTTCACATGATTGGAAAAGCAAGAAATTTGCCCTTGCTACCAATTTTCAAGCTTCAACTGTCAAATTCAATCATCGATTGACCTTCACTGTCTAGGTCAGGTCACAGTCATAATAGCTCTACAAAGTCACCCTGATACTCTCTTTCAGTGTTTTATCAGCCATCTTGAACTGCAAATCATTTAAACACCATGATCATATCCAAAATGTTCAGAAAGATTTAGTAGGTGTGAAAAGCATTACATTATTCTATTACCCCAGTTGCAACTAGGGCTCGTCCGCGATTCGAACGCGGGACCTCTCGCACCCGAAGCGAGAATCATACCTGTAGACCAACGAGCCATAGTAAACCAGTTTCACATGATTGAAAAAGCAGGAAATTCTCTCTTCCTACCAATTTTCAAGATAACTGTCAGATTCAAACAACGATTGACCTTCACTGTCTAGTTCAGGTCACAATCATAGCAGCTCTACAAAGTCACCCTGATACTCCCTTTCAGTGCTTTATCCGCCAGATTGAAATGCAATTCACTTTGACACCATCCTCATTTCCTCCCACAAAAAAGTACATATGAAATTAATCACCCTAGTCCATGAAAACAAACACAAAGAGGGCTCGTCCGCGATTTGAACGCGGGACCTCTCGCACCCAAAGCGAGAATCATACCCCTAGACCAACGAGCCATAGTAAACCAGTTTCACATGATTGAAAAAGCAGGAAATTCTCTCTTCCTACCAATTTTCAAGATAACTGTCAGATTCAAACAACGATTGACCTTCACTGTCTAGTTCAGGTCACAATCATAGCAGCTCTACAAAGTCACCCTGATACTCCCTTTCAGTGCTTTATCCGCCAGATTGAAATGCAATTCACTTTGACACCATCCTCATTTCCTCCCACAAAAAAGTACATATGAAATTAATCACCCTAGTCCATGAAAACAAACACAAAGAGGGCTCGTCCGCGATTTGAACGCGGGACCTCTCGCACCCTAAGCGAGAATCATACCCCTAGACCAACGAGCCATAGTAAACCAGTTTCACATGATTGAAAAAGCAGGAAATTCTCTCTTCCTACCAATTTTCAAGATAACTGTCAGATTCAAACAACGATTGACCTTCACTGTCTAGTTCAGGTCACAATCATAGCAGCTCTACAAAGTCACCCTGATACTCCCTTTCAGTGCTTTATCCGCCAGATTGAAATGCAATTCACTTTGACACCATCCTCATTTCCTCCCACAAAAAAGTACATGTGAAATTAATCACCCTAGTCCATGAAAACAAACACAAAGAGGGCTCGTCCGCGATTTGAACGCGGGACCTCTCGCACCCTAAGCGAGAATCATACCCCTAGACCAACGAGCCACCGAGAGCCCACTTCACATGATTGGAGAAGCAGGAAGTTTTCCCTTGCTACCATTTTTCAAGCTTCAATTTTAACAGTCAATCATCGATTGACATCCACTATCCAGGTCTTTCACAGTGGTAGCCATTCTTCAAACTCACTAAGATACTCTCTCTCAGCACTGTATCCGGTGTCCGCCAGCTTGAACTGCAAATCATTTACAAACCATGATCATATCCAAAATGTTCAGAAAGATTAAGTAGGTGTGAAAAGCATGACATTATTCTGATACCCCAGTTGCAGCTAAGGCTCATCCGCGATCCCAACTCTGGACTTTCGCACCCAAAGCGAGAATCATACCCCTAGACCAACGAGCCGTGGAAAGACAGCTTCACATGATTGGAAAAGCAAGAAATTTGCCCTTGCTACCAATTTTCAAGCTTCAACTGTCAAATTCAAACATCGATTAACCTTCACTGTCTAGGTCAGCTCACAGTCATAGCAAATCTACAAAGTCACCCTGATATTCTCTTTCAGTGCTTTATCCGCCAGTTTGAAATGCAAATCATTTAAACACCATGATCATTTCCTCCAAAAAAAAAGTACATGTGAAATTAATCACCCTAGTCAATGAAAACAAACACAAAGAGGGCTCGTCCGCGATTTGAACGCGGGACCTCTCGCACCCTAAGCGAGAATCATACCCCTAGACCAACGAGCCACAGAAACGCAACTTCACGTGATTGGAGAAGCAAGAAAATTTCCCTTGCTACCATTTTTCAAGCTCCAATTTTTACAATCAATCATGGATTGACCTCCACTTTCCAGGTCTTTCACAGTGGTAGCCATTCTTAAAACTCACCAAGATACTCTCTTTCATTGCTCTATCCGCCAGCTTGAACTGCAAATCATTTAAACACCACGATCATATCCAAAATGTTCAGAAAGATTTAGTAGGTGTGAAGAGCGTCACATTAATCAGTTACCCGACTTACATCTAGGGCTCGTCCGCGATTCGAACGCGGGACCTCTCGCACCCAAAGCGAGAATCATACCCCTAGACCAACGAGCCGTGCAAAGACAGCTTCACATGATTGGAAAAGCAAGAAATTTGCCCTTGCTACCAATTTTCAAGCTTCAACTGTCAAATTCAATCATCGATTGACCTTCACTGTCTAGGTCAGGTCACAGTCATAATAGCTCTACAAAGTCACCCTGATACTCTCTTTCAGTGTTTTATCAGCCATCTTGAACTGCAAATCATTTAAACACCATGATCATATCCAAAATGTTCAGAAAGATTTAGTAGGTGTGAAAAGCATTACATTATTCTATTACCCCAGTTGCAACTAGGGCTCGTCCGCGATTCGAACGCGGGACCTCTCGCACCCGAAGCGAGAATCATACCCCTAGACCAACGAGCCATAGTAAACCAGTTTCACATGATTGAAAAAGCAGGAAATTCTCTCTTCCTACCAATTTTCAAGATAACTGTCAGATTCAAACAACGATTGACCTTCACTGTCTAGTTCAGGTCACAATCATAGCAGCTCTACAAAGTCACCCTGATACTCCCTTTCAGTGCTTTATCCGCCAGATTGAAATGCAATTCACTTTGACACCATCCTCATTTCCTCCCACAAAAAAGTACATATGAAATTAATCACCCTAGTCCATGAAAACAAACACAAAGAGGGCTCGTCCGCGATTTGAACGCGGGACCTCTCGCACCCAAAGCGAGAATCATACCCCTAGACCAACGAGCCATAGTAAACCAGTTTCACATGATTGAAAAAGCAGGAAATTCTCTCTTCCTACCAATTTTCAAGATAACTGTCAGATTCAAACAACGATTGACCTTCACTGTCTAGTTCAGGTCACAATCATAGCAGCTCTACAAAGTCACCCTGATACTCCCTTTCAGTGCTTTATCCGCCAGATTGAAATGCAATTCACTTTGACACCATCCTCATTTCCTCCCACAAAAAAGTACATATGAAATTAATCACCCTAGTCCATGAAAACAAACACAAAGAGGGCTCGTCCGCGATTTGAACGCGGGACCTCTCGCACCCAAAGCGAGAATCATACCCCTAGACCAACGAGCCATAGTAAACCAGTTTCACATGATTGAAAAAGCAGGAAATTCTCTCTTCCTACCAATTTTCAAGATAACTGTCAGATTCAAACAACGATTGACCTTCACTGTCTAGTTCAGGTCACAATCATAGCAGCTCTACAAAGTCACCCTGATACTCCCTTTCAGTGCTTTATCCGCCAGATTGAAATGCAATTCACTTTGACACCATCCTCATTTCCTCCCACAAAAAAGTACATGTGAAATTAATCACCCTAGTCCATGAAAACAAACACAAAGAGGGCTCGTCCGCGATTTGAACGCGGGACCTCTCGCACCCTAAGCGAGAATCATACCCCTAGACCAACGAGCCACAGAGAGCCCACTTCACATGATTGGAGAAGCAGGAAGTTTTCCCTTGCTACCATTTTTCAAGCTTCAATTTTAACAGTCAATCATCGATTGACATCCACTATCCAGGTCTTTCACAGTGGTAGCCATTCTTCAAACTCACTAAGATACTCTCTCTCAGCACTGTATCCGGTGTCCGCCAGCTTGAACTGCAAATCATTTACAAACCATGATCATATCCAAAATGTTCAGAAAGATTAAGTAGGTGTGAAAAGCATGACATTATTCTGATACCCCAGTTGCAGCTAAGGCTCATCCGCGATCCCAACTCTGGACTTTCGCACCCAAAGCGAGAATCATACCCCTAGACCAACGAGCCGTGGAAAGACAGCTTCACATGATTGGAAAAGCAAGAAATTTGCCCTTGCTACCAATTTTCAAGCTTCAACTGTCAAATTCAAACATCGATTAACCTTCACTGTCTAGGTCAGCTCACAGTCATAGCAAATCTACAAAGTCACCCTGATATTCTCTTTCAGTGCTTTATCCGCCAGTTTGAAATGCAAATCATTTAAACACCATGATCATTTCCTCCAAAAAAAAAGTACATGTGAAATTAATCACCCTAGTCAATGAAAACAAACACAAAGAGGGCTCGTCCGCGATTTGAACGCGGGACCTCTCGCACCCTAAGCGAGAATCATACCCCTAGACCAACGAGCCACAGAAACGCAACTTCACGTGATTGGAGAAGCAAGAAAATTTCCCTTGCTACCATTTTTCAAGCTCCAATTTTTACAATCAATCATGGATTGACCTCCACTTTCCAGGTCTTTCACAGTGGTAGCCATTCTTAAAACTCACCAAGATACTCTCTTTCATTGCTCTATCCGCCAGCTTGAACTGCAAATCATTTAAACACCACGATCATATCCAAAATGTTCAGAAAGATTTAGTAGGTGTGAAGAGCGTCACATTAATCAGTTACCCGACTTACATCTAGGGCTCGTCCGCGATTCGAACGCGGGATCTCTCGCACCCAAAGCGAGAACCATACCCCTAGACCAACGAGCCGTGCAAAGACAGCTTCACATGATTGGAAAAGCAAGAAATTTGCCCTTGCTACCAATTTTCAAGCTTCAACTGTCAAATTCAATCATCGATTGACCTTCACTGTCTAGGTCAGGTCACAGTCATAATAGCTCTACAAAGTCACCCTGATACTCTCTTTCAGTGTTTTATCAGCCATCTTGAACTGCAAATCATTTAAACACCATGATCATATCCAAAATGTTCAGAAAGATTTAGTAGGTGTGAAAAGCATTACATTATTCTATTACCCCAGTTGCAACTAGGGCTCGTCCGCGATTCGAACGCGGGACCTCTCGCACCCGAAGCGAGAATCATACCCCTAGACCAACGAGCCATAGTAAACCAGTTTCACATGATTGAAAAAGCAGGAAATTCTCTCTTCCTACCAATTTTCAAGATAACTGTCAGATTCAAACAACGATTGACCTTCACTGTCTAGTTCAGGTCACAATCATAGCAGCTCTACAAAGTCACCCTGATACTCCCTTTCAGTGCTTTATCCGCCAGATTGAAATGCAATTCACTTTGACACCATCCTCATTTCCTCCCACAAAAAAGTACATATGAAATTAATCACCCTAGTCCATGAAAACAAACACAAAGAGGGCTCGTCCGCGATTTGAACGCGGGACCTCTCGCACCCAAAGCGAGAATCATACCCCTAGACCAACGAGCCATAGTAAACCAGTTTCACATGATTGAAAAAGCAGGAAATTCTCTCTTCCTACCAATTTTCAAGATAACTGTCAGATTCAAACAACGATTGACCTTCACTGTCTAGTTCAGGTCACAATCATAGCAGCTCTACAAAGTCACCCTGATACTCCCTTTCAGTGCTTTATCCGCCAGATTGAAATGCAATTCACTTTGACACCATCCTCATTTCCTCCCACAAAAAAGTACATGTGAAATTAATCACCCTAGTCCATGAAAACAAACACAAAGAGGGCTCGTCCGCGATTTGAACGCGGGACCTCTCGCACCCTAAGCGAGAATCATACCCCTAGACCAACGAGCCACAGAGAGCCCACTTCACATGATTGGAGAAGCAGGAAGTTTTCCCTTGCTACCATTTTTCAAGCTTCAATTTTAACAGTCAATCATCGATTGACATCCACTATCCAGGTCTTTCACAGTGGTAGCCATTCTTCAAACTCACTAAGATACTCTCTCTCAGCACTGTATCCGGTGTCCGCCAGCTTGAACTGCAAATCATTTACAAACCATGATCATATCCAAAATGTTCAGAAAGATTAAGTAGGTGTGAAAAGCATGACATTATTCTGATACCCCAGTTGCAGCTAAGGCTCATCCGCGATCCCAACTCTGGACTTTCGCACCCAAAGCGAGAATCATACCCCTAGACCAACGAGCCGTGGAAAGACAGCTTCACATGATTGGAAAAGCAAGAAATTTGCCCTTGCTACCAATTTTCAAGCTTCAACTGTCAAATTCAAACATCGATTAACCTTCACTGTCTAGGTCAGCTCACAGTCATAGCAAATCTACAAAGTCACCCTGATATTCTCTTTCAGTGCTTTATCCGCCAGTTTGAAATGCAAATCATTTAAACACCATGATCATTTCCTCCAAAAAAAAAGTACATGTGAAATTAATCACCCTAGTCAATGAAAACAAACACAAAGAGGGCTCGTCCGCGATTTGAACGCGGGACCTCTCGGACCCTAAGCGAGAATCATACCCCTAGACCAACGAGCCACAGAAACGCAACTTCACGTGATTGGAGAAGCAAGAAAATTTCCCTTGCTACCATTTTTCAAGCTCCAATTTTTACAATCAATCATGGATTGACCTCCACTTTCCAGGTCTTTCACAGTGGTAGCCATTCTTAAAACTCACCAAGATACTCTCTTTCATTGCTCTATCCGCCAGCTTGAACTGCAAATCATTTAAACACCACGATCATATCCAAAATGTTCAGAAAGATTTAGTAGGTGTGAAGAGCGTCACATTAATCAGTTACCCGACTTACATCTAGGGCTCGTCCGCGATTCGAACGCGGGACCTCTCGCACCCAAAGCGAGAATCATACCCCTAGACCAACGAGCCGTGCAAAGACAGCTTCACATGATTGGAAAAGCAAGAAATTTGCCCTTGCTACCAATTTTCAAGCTTCAACTGTCAAATTCAATCATCGATTGACCTTCACTGTCTAGGTCAGGTCACAGTCATAATAGCTCTACAAAGTCACCCTGATACTCTCTTTCAGTGTTTTATCAGCCATCTTGAACTGCAAATCATTTAAACACCATGATCATATCCAAAATGTTCAGAAAGATTTAGTAGGTGTGAAAAGCATTACATTATTCTATTACCCCAGTTGCAACTAGGGCTCGTCCGCGATTCGAACGCGGGACCTCTCGCACCCGAAGCGAGAATCATACCCCTAGACCAACGAGCCATAGTAAACCAGTTTCACATGATTGAAAAAGCAGGAAATTCTCTCTTCCTACCAATTTTCAAGATAACTGTCAGATTCAAACAACGATTGACCTTCACTGTCTAGTTCAGGTCACAATCATAGCAGCTCTACAAAGTCACCCTGATACTCCCTTTCAGTGCTTTATCCGCCAGATTGAAATGCAATTCACTTTGACACCATCCTCATTTCCTCCCACAAAAAAGTACATATGAAATTAATCACCCTAGTCCATGAAAACAAACACAAAGAGGGCTCGTCCGCGATTTGAACGCGGGACCTCTCGCACCCAAAGCGAGAATCATACCCCTAGACCAACGAGCCATAGTAAACCAGTTTCACATGATTGAAAAAGCAGGAAATTCTCTCTTCCTACCAATTTTCAAGATAACTGTCAGATTCAAACAACGATTGACCTTCACTGTCTAGTTCAGGTCACAATCATAGCAGCTCTACAAAGTCACCCTGATACTCCCTTTCAGTGCTTTATCCGCCAGATTGAAATGCAATTCACTTTGACACCATCCTCATTTCCTCCCACAAAAAAGTACATATGAAATTAATCACCCTAGTCCATGAAAACAAACACAAAGAGGGCTCGTCCGCGATTTGAACGCGGGACCTCTCGCACCCTAAGCGAGAATCATACCCCTAGACCAACGAGCCACAGAGAGCCCACTTCACATGATTGGAGAAGCAGGAAGTTTTCCCTTGCTACCATTTTTCAAGCTTCAATTTTAACAGTCAATCATCGATTGACATCCACTATCCAGGTCTTTCACAGTGGTAGCCATTCTTCAAACTCACTAAGATACTCTCTCTCAGCACTGTATCCGGTGTCCGCCAGCTTGAACTGCAAATCATTTACAAACCATGATCATATCCAAAATGTTCAGAAAGATTAAGTAGGTGTGAAAAGCATGACATTATTCTGATACCCCAGTTGCAGCTAAGGCTCATCCGCGATCCCAACTCTGGACTTTCGCACCAAAAGCGAGAATCATACCCCTAGACCAACGAGCCGTGGAAAGACAGCTTCACATGATTGGAAAAGCAAGAAATTTGCCCTTGCTACCAATTTTCAAGCTTCAACTGTCAAATTCAAACATCGATTAACCTTCACTGTCTAGGTCAGCTCACAGTCATAGCAAATCTACAAAGTCACCCTGATATTCTCTTTCAGTGCTTTATCCGCCAGTTTGAAATGCAAATCATTTAAACACCATGATCATTTCCTCCAAAAAAAAAGTACATGTGAAATTAATCACCCTAGTCAATGAAAACAAACACAAAGAGGGCTCGTCCGCGATTTGAACGCGGGACCTCTCGCACCCTAAGCGAGAATCATACCCCTAGACCAACGAGCCACAGAAACGCAACTTCACGTGATTGGAGAAGCAAGAAAATTTCCCTTGCTACCATTTTTCAAGCTCCAATTTTTACAATCAATCATGGATTGACCTCCACTTTCCAGGTCTTTCACAGTGGTAGCCATTCTTAAAACTCACCAAGATACTCTCTTTCATTGCTCTATCCGCCAGCTTGAACTGCAAATCATTTAAACACCACGATCATATCCAAAATGTTCAGAAAGATTTAGTAGGTGTGAAGAGCGTCACATTAATCAGTTACCCGACTTACATCTAGGGCTCGTCCGCGATTCGAACGCGGGACCTCTCGCACCCAAAGCGAGAACCATACCCCTAGACCAACGAGCCGTGCAAAGACAGCTTCACATGATTGGAAAAGCAAGAAATTTGCCCTTGCTACCAATTTTCAAGCTTCAACTGTCAAATTCAATCATCGATTGACCTTCACTGTCTAGGTCAGGTCACAGTCATAATAGCTCTACAAAGTCACCCTGATACTCTCTTTCAGTGTTTTATCAGCCATCTTGAACTGCAAATCATTTAAACACCATGATCATATCCAAAATGTTCAGAAAGATTTAGTAGGTGTGAAAAGCATTACATTATTCTATTACCCCAGTTGCAACTAGGGCTCGTCCGCGATTCGAACGCGGGACCTCTCGCACCCGAAGCGAGAATCATACCCCTAGACCAACGAGCCATAGTAAACCAGTTTCACATGATTGAAAAAGCAGGAAATTCTCTCTTCCTACCAATTTTCAAGATAACTGTCAGATTCAAACAACGATTGACCTTCACTGTCTAGTTCAGGTCACAATCATAGCAGCTCTACAAAGTCACCCTGATACTCCCTTTCAGTGCTTTATCCGCCAGATTGAAATGCAATTCACTTTGACACCATCCTCATTTCCTCCCACAAAAAAGTACATATGAAATTAATCACCCTAGTCCATGAAAACAAACACAAAGAGGGCTCGTCCGCGATTTGAACGCGGGACCTCTCGCACCCAAAGCGAGAATCATACCCCTAGACCAACGAGCCATAGTAAACCAGTTTCACATGATTGAAAAAGCAGGAAATTCTCTCTTCCTACCAATTTTCAAGATAACTGTCAGATTCAAACAACGATTGACCTTCACTGTCTAGTTCAGGTCACAATCATAGCAGCTCTACAAAGTCACCCTGATACTCCCTTTCAGTGCTTTATCCGCCAGATTGAAATGCAATTCACTTTGACACCATCCTCATTTCCTCCCACAAAAAAGTACATATGAAATTAATCACCCTAGTCCATGAAAACAAACACAAAGAGGGCTCGTCTGCGATTTGAACGCGGGACCTCTCGCACCCAAAGCGAGAATCATACCCCTAGACCAACGAGCCATAGTAAACCAGTTTCACATGATTGAAAAAGCAGGAAATTCTCTCTTCCTACCAATTTTCAAGATAACTGTCAGATTCAAACAACGATTGACCTTCACTGTCTAGTTCAGGTCACAATCATAGCAGCTCTACAAAGTCACCCTGATACTCCCTTTCAGTGCTTTATCCGCCAGATTGAAATGCAATTCACTTTGACACCATCCTCATTTCCTCCCACAAAAAAGTACATGTGAAATTAATCACCCTAGTCCATGAAAACAAACACAAAGAGGGCTCGTCCGCGATTTGAACGCGGGACCTCTCGCACCCTAAGCGAGAATCATACCCCTAGACCAACGAGCCACAGAGAGCCCACTTCACATGATTGGAGAAGCAGGAAGTTTTCCCTTGCTACCATTTTTCAAGCTTCAATTTTAACAGTCAATCATCGATTGACATCCACTATCCAGGTCTTTCACAGTGGTAGCCATTCTTCAAACTCACTAAGATACTCTCTCTCAGCACTGTATCCGGTGTCCGCCAGCTTGAACTGCAAATCATTTACAAACCATGATCATATCCAAAATGTTCAGAAAGATTAAGTAGGTGTGAAAAGCATGACATTATTCTGATACCCCAGTTGCAGCTAAGGCTCATCCGCGATCCCAACTCTGGACTTTCGCACCCAAAGCGAGAATCATACCCCTAGACCAACGAGCCGTGGAAAGACAGCTTCACATGATTGGAAAAGCAAGAAATTTGCCCTTGCTACCAATTTTCAAGCTTCAACTGTCAAATTCAAACATCGATTAACCTTCACTGTCTAGGTCAGCTCACAGTCATAGCAAATCTACAAAGTCACCCTGATATTCTCTTTCAGTGCTTTATCCGCCAGTTTGAAATGCAAATCATTTAAACACCATGATCATTTCCTCCAAAAAAAAAGTACATGTGAAATTAATCACCCTAGTCAATGAAAACAAACACAAAGAGGGCTCGTCCGCGATTTGAACGCGGGACCTCTCGCACCCTAAGCGAGAATCATACCCCTAGACCAACGAGCCACAGAAACGCAACTTCACATGATTGGAGAAGCAAGAAAATTTCCCTTGCTACCATTTTTCAAGCTCCAATTTTTACAATCAATCATGGATTGACGTCCACTTTCCAGGTCTTTCACAGTGGTAGCCATTCTTAAAACTCACCAAGATACTCTCTTTCATTGCTCTATCCGCCAGCTTGAACTGCAAATCATTTAAACACCACGATCATATCCAAAATGTTCAGAAAGATTTAGTAGGTGTGAAGAGCGTCACATTAATCAGTTACCCGACTTACATCTAGGGCTCGTCCGCGATTCGAACGCGGGACCTCTCGCACCCAAAGCGAGAATCATACCCCTAGACCAACGAGCCGTGCAAAGACAGCTTCACATGATTGGAAAAGCAAGAAATTTGCCCTTGCTACCAATTTTCAAGCTTCAACTGTCAAATTCAATCATCGATTGACCTTCACTGTCTAGGTCAGGTCACAGTCATAATAGCTCTACAAAGTCACCCTGATACTCTCTTTCAGTGTTTTATCAGCCATCTTGAACTGCAAATCATTTAAACACCATGATCATATCCAAAATGTTCAGAAAGATTTAGTAGGTGTGAAAAGCATTACATTATTCTATTACCCCAGTTGCAACTAGGGCTCGTCCGCGATTCGAACGCGGGACCTCTCGCACCCGAAGCGAGAATCATACCCCTAGACCAACGAGCCATAGTAAACCAGTTTCACATGATTGAAAAAGCAGGAAATTCTCTCTTCCTACCAATTTTCAAGATAACTGTCAGATTCAAACAACGATTGACCTTCACTGTCTAGTTCAGGTCACAATCATAGCAGCTCTACAAAGTCACCCTGATACTCCCTTTCAGTGCTTTATCCGCCAGATTGAAATGCAATTCACTTTGACACCATCCTCATTTCCTCCCACAAAAAAGTACATATGAAATTAATCACCCTAGTCCATGAAAACAAACACAAAGAGGGCTCGTCCGCGATTTGAACGCGGGACCTCTCGCACCCTAAGCGAGAATCACACCCCTAGACCAACGAGCCACAGAGAGCCCACTTCACATGATTGGAGAAGCAGGAAGTTTTCCCTTGCTACCATTTTTCAAGCTTCAATTTTAACAGTCAATCATCGATTGACATCCACTATCCAGGTCTTTCACAGTGGTAGCCATTCTTCAAACTCACTAAGACACTCTCTCTCAGCACTGTATCCGGTGTCCGCCAGCTTGAACTGCAAATCATTTACAAACCATGATCATATCCAAAATGTTCAGAAAGATTAAGTAGGTGTGAAAAGCATGACATTATTCTGATACCCCAGTTGCAGCTAAGGCTCATCCGCGATCCCAACTCTGGACTTTCGCACCCAAAGCGAGAATCATACCCCTAGACCAACGAGCCGTGGAAAGACAGCTTCACATGATTGGAAAAGCAAGAAATTTGCCCTTGCTACCAATTTTCAAGCTTCAACTGTCAAATTCAAACATCGATTAACCTTCACTGTCTAGGTCAGCTCACAGTCATAGCAAATCTACAAAGTCACCCTGATATTCTCTTTCAGTGCTTTATCCGCCAGTTTGAAATGCAAATCATTTAAACACCATGATCATTTCCTCCAAAAAAAAAGTACATGTGAAATTAATCACCCTAGTCAATGAAAACAAACACAAAGAGGGCTCGTCCGCGATTTGAACGCGGGACCTCTCGCACCCTAAGCGAGAATCATACCCCTAGACCAACAAGCCACAGAAACGCAACTTCACGTGATTGGAGAAGCAAGAAAATTTCCCTTGCTACCATTTTTCAAGCTCCAATTTTTACAATCAATCATGGATTGACCTCCACTTTCCAGGTCTTTCACAGTGGTAGCCATTCTTAAAACTCACCAAGATACTCTCTTTCATTGCTCTATCCGCCAGCTTGAACTGCAAATCATTTAAACACCACGATCATATCCAAAATGTTCAGAAAGATTTAGTAGGTGTGAAGAGCGTCACATTAATCAGTTACCCGACTTACATCTAGGGCTCGTCCGCGATTCGAACGCGGGACCTCTCGCACCCAAAGCGAGAATCATACCCCTAGACCAACGAGCCGTGCAAAGACAGCTTCACATGATTGGAAAAGCAAGAAATTTGCCCTTGCTACCAATTTTCAAGCTTCAACTGTCAAATTCAATCATCGATTGACCTTCACTGTCTAGGTCAGGTCACAGTCATAATAGCTCTACAAAGTCACCCTGATACTCTCTTTCAGTGTTTTATCAGCCATCTTGAACTGCAAATCATTTAAACACCATGATCATATCCAAAATGCTCAGAAAGATTTAGTAGGTGTGAAAAGCATTACATTATTCTATTACCCCAGTTGCAACTAGGGCTCGTCCGCGATTCGAACGCGGGACCTCTCGCACCCGAAGCGAGAATCATACCCCTAGACCAACGAGCCATAGTAAACCAGTTTCACATGATTGAAAAAGCAGGAAATTCTCTCTTCCTACCAATTTTCAAGATAACTGTCAGATTCAAACAACGATTGACCTTCACTGTCTAGTTCAGGTCACAATCATAGCAGCTCTACAAAGTCACCCTGATACTCCCTTTCAGTGCTTTATCCGCCAGATTGAAATGCAATTCACTTTGACACCATCCTCATTTCCTCCCACAAAAAAGTACATATGAAATTAATCACCCTAGTCCATGAAAACAAACACAAAGAGGGCTCGTCCGCGATTTGAACGCGGGACCTCTCGCACCCTAAGCGAGAATCATACCCCTAGACCAACGAGCCATAGTAAACCAGTTTCACATGATTGAAAAAGCAGGAAATTCTCTCTTCCTACCAATTTTCAAGATAACTGTCAGATTCAAACAACGATTGACCTTCACTGTCTAGTTCAGGTCACAATCATAGCAGCTCTACAAAGTCACCCTGATACTCCCTTTCAGTGCTTTATCCGCCAGATTGAAATGCAATTCACTTTGACACCATCCTCATTTCCTCCCACAAAAAAGTACATGTGAAATTAATCACCCTAGTCCATGAAAACAAACACAAAGAGGGCTCGTCCGCGATTTGAACGCGGGACCTCTCGCACCCTAAGCGAGAATCATACCCCTAGACCAACGAGCCACAGAGAGCCCACTTCACATGATTGGAGAAGCAGGAAGTTTTCCCTTGCTACCATTTTTCAAGCTTCAATTTTAACAGTCAATCATCGATTGACATCCACTATCCAGGTCTTTCACAGTGGTAGCCATTCTTCAAACTCACTAAGATACTCTCTCTCAGCACTGTATCCGGTGTCCGCCAGCTTGAACTGCAAATCATTTACAAACCATGATCATATCCAAAATGTTCAGAAAGATTAAGTAGGTGTGAAAAGCATGACATTATTCTGATACCCCAGTTGCAGCTAAGGCTCATCCGCGATCCCAACTCTGGACTTTCGCACCCAAAGCGAGAATCATACCCCTAGACCAACGAGCCGTGGAAAGACAGCTTCACATGATTGGAAAAGCAAGAAATTTGCCCTTGCTACCAATTTTCAAGCTTCAACTGTCAAATTCAAACATCGATTAACCTTCACTGTCTAGGTCAGCTCACAGTCATAGAAAATCTACAAAGTCACCCTGATATTCTCTTTCAGTGCTTTATCCGCCAGTTTGAAATGCAAATCATTTAAACACCATGATCATTTCCTCCCACAAAAAAGTACATGTGAAATTAATCACCCTAGTCAATGAAAACAAACACAAAGAGGGCTCGTCCGCGATTTGAACGCGGGACCTCTCGCACCCTAAGCGAGAATCATACCCCTAGACCAACGAGCCACAGAAACGCAACTTCACGTGATTGGAGAAGCAAGAAAATTTCCCTTGCTACCATTTTTCAAGCTCCAATTTTTACAATCAATCATGGATTGACCTCCACTTTCCAGGTCTTTCACAGTGGTAGCCATTCTTAAAACTCACCAAGATACTCTCTTTCATTGCTCTATCCGCCAGCTTGAACTGCAAATCATTTAAACACCACGATCATATCCAAAATGTTCAGAAAGATTTAGTAGGTGTGAAGAGCGTCACATTAATCAGTTAGCCGACTTACATCTAGGGCTCGTCCGCGATTCGAACGCGGGACCTCTCGCACCCAAAGCGAGAATCATACCCCTAGACCAACGAGCTGTGCAAAGACAGCTTCACATGATTGGAAAAGCAGGAAATTCTCTCTTCCTACCAATTTTCAAGATAACTGTCAGATTCAAACAACGATTGACCTTCACTGTCTAGTTCAGGTCACAATCATAGCAGCTCTACAAAGTCACCCTGATACTCCCTTTCAGTGCTTTATCCGCCAGATTGAAATGCAATTCACTTTGACACCATCCTCATTTCCTCCCACAAAAAAGTACATGTGAAATTAATCACCCTAGTCCATGAAAACAAACACAAAGAGGGCTCATCCGCGATTTGAACGCGGGACCTCTCGCACCCTAAGCGAGAATCATACCCCTAGACCAACGAGCCACAGAGAGCCCACTTCACATGATTGGAGAAGCAGGAAGTTTTCCCTTGCTACCATTTTTCAAGCTTCAATTTTAACAGTCAATCATCGATTGACATCCACTATCCAGGTCTTTCACAGTGGTAGCCATTCTTCAAACTCACTAAGATACTCTCTCTCAGCACTGTATCCGGTGTCCGCCAGCTTGAACTGCAAATCATTTACAAACCATGATCATATCCAAAATGTTCAGAAAGATTAAGTAGGTGTGAAAAGCATGACATTATTCTGATACCCCAGTTGCAGCTAAGGCTCATCCGCGATCCCAACTCTGGACTTTCGCACCCAAAGCGAGAATCATACCCCTAGACCAACGAGCCGTGGAAAGACAGCTTCACATGATTGGAAAAGCAAGAAATTTGCCCTTGCTACCAATTTTCAAGCTTCAACTGTCAAATTCAAACATCGATTAACCTTCACTGTCTAGGTCAGCTCACAGTCATAGCAAATCTACAAAGTCACCCTGATATTCTCTTTCAGTGCTTTATCCGCCAGTTTGAAATGCAAATCATTTAAACACCATGATCATTTCCTCCCACAAAAAAGTACATGTGAAATTAATCACCCTAGTCAATGAAAACAAACACAAAGAGGGCTCGTCCGCGATTTGAACGCTGGACCTCTCGCACCCTAAGCGAGAATCATACCCCTAGACCAACGAGCCACAGAAATGCAACTTCACGTGATTGGAGAAGCAAGAAAATTTCCCTTGCTACCATTTTTCAAGCTCCAATTTTTACAATCAATCATGGATTGACCTCCACTTTCCAGGTCTTTCACAGTGGTAGCCATTCTTAAAACTCACCAAGATACTCTCTTTCATTGCTCTATCCGCCAGCTTGAACTGCAAATCATTTAAACACCACGATCATATCCAAAATGTTCAGAAAGATTTAGTAGGTGTGAAGAGCGTCACATTAATCAGTTACCCGACTTACGTCTAGGGCTCGTCCGCGATTCGAACGCGGGACCTCTCGCACCCAAAGCGAGAATCATACCCCTAGACCAACGAGCCGTGCAAAGACAGCTTCACATGATTGGAAAAGCAAGAAATTTGCCCTTGCTACCAATTTTCAAGCTTCAACTGTCAAATTCAATCATCGATTGACCTTCACTGTCTAGGTCAGGTCACAGTCATAATAGCTCTACAAAGTCACCCTGATACTCTCTTTCAGTGTTTTATCAGCCATCTTGAACTGCAAATCATTTAAACACCATGATCATATCCAAAATGTTCAGAAAGATTTAGTAGGTGTGAAAAGCATTACATTATTCTATTACCCCAGTTGCAACTAGGGCTCGTCCGCGATTCGAACGCGGGACCTCTCGCACCCGAAGCGAGAATCATACCCCTAGACCAACGAGCCATAGTAAACCAGTTTCACATGATTGAAAAAGCAGGAAATTCTCACTTCCTACCAATTTTCAAGATAACTGTCAGATTCAAACAACGATTGACCTTCACTGTCTAGTTCAGGTCACAATCATAGCAGCTCTACAAAGTCACCCTGATACTCCCTTTCAGTGCTTTATCCGCCAGATTGAAATGCAATTCACTTTGACACCATCCTCATTTCCTCCCACAAAAAAGTACATGTGAAATTAATCACCCTAGTCCATGAAAACAAACACAAAGAGGGCTCGTCCGCGATTTGAACGCGGGACCTCTCGCACCCAAAGCGAGAATCATACCCCTAGACCAACGAGCCATAGTAAACCAGTTTCACATGATTGAAAAAGCAGGAAATTCTCTCTTCCTACCAATTTTCAAGATAACTGTCAGATTCAAACAACGATTGACCTTCACTGTCTAGTTCAGGTCACAATCATAGCAGCTCTACAAAGTCACCCTGATACTCCCTTTCAGTGCTTTATCCGCCAGATTGAAATGCAATTCACTTTGACACCATCCTCATTTCCTCCCACAAAAAAGTACATGTGAAATTAATCACCCTAGTCCATGAAAACAAACACAAAGAGGGCTCGTCCGCGATTCGAACGCGGGACCTCTCGCACCCTAAGCGAGAATCATACCCCTAGACCAACGAGCCACAGAGAGCCCACTTCACATGATTGGAGAAGCAGGAAGTTTTCCCTTGCTACCATTTTTCAAGCTTCAATTTTAACAGTCAATCATCGATTGACATCCACTATCCAGGTCTTTCACAGTGGTAGCCATTCTTCAAACTCACTAAGATACTCTCTCTCAGCACTGTATCCGGTGTCCGCCAGCTTGAACTGCAAATCATTTACAAACCATGATCATATCCAAAATGTTCAGAAAGATTAAGTAGGTGTGAAAAGCATGACATTATTCTGATACCCCAGTTGCAGCTAAGGCTCATCCGCGATCCCAACTCTGGACTTTCGCACCCAAAGCGAGAATCATACCCCTAGACCAACGAGCCGTGGAAAGACAGCTTCACATGATTGGAAAAGCAAGAAATTTGCCCTTGCTACCAATTTTCAAGCTTCAACTGTCAAATTCAAACATCGATTAACCTTCACTGTCTAGGTCAGCTCACAGTCATAGCAAATCTACAAAGTCACCCTGATATTCTCTTTCAGTGCTTTATCCGCCAGTTTGAAATGCAAATCATTTAAACACCATGATCATTTCCTCCAAAAAAAAAGTACATGTGAAATTAATCACCCTAGTCAATGAAAACAAACACAAAGAGGGCTCGTCCGCGTTTTGAACGCGGGACCTCTCGCACCCTAAGCGAGAATCATACCCCTAGACCAACGAGCCACAGAAACGCAACTTCACGTGATTGGAGAAGCAAGAAAATTTCCCTTGCTACCATTTTTCAAGCTCCAATTTTTACAATCAATCATGGATTGACCTCCACTTTCCAGGTCTTTCACAGTGGTAGCCATTCTTAAAACTCACCAAGATACTCTCTTTCATTGCTCTATCCGCCAGCTTGAACTGCAAATCATTTAAACACCACGATCATATCCAAAATGTTCAGAAAGATTTAGTAGGTGTGAAGAGCGTCACATTAATCAGTTACCCGACTTACATCTAGGGCTCGTCCGCGATTCGAACGCGGGACCTCTCGCACCCGAAGCGAGAATCATACCCCTAGACCAACGAGCCATAGTAAACCAGTTTCACATGATTGAAAAGGCAGGAAATTCTCTCTTCCTACCAATTTTCAAGATAACTGTCAGATTCACACAACGTTGACCTTCACTGTCTAGTTCAGGTCACAATCATAGCAGCTCTACAAAGTCACCCTGATACTCCCTTTCAGTGCTTTATCCGCCAGATTGAAATGCAATTCACTTTGACACCATCCTCATTTCCTCCCACAAAAAAGTACATGTGAAATTAATCACCCTAGTCCATGAAAACAAACACAAAGAGGGCTCGTCCGCAATTCGAACGCGGGACCTCTCGCACCCTAAGCGAGAATCATACCCCTAGACCAACGAGCCTCAGAGAGCCCACTTCACGTGATTGGAGAAGCAGGAAGTTTTCCCTTGCTACCATTTTTCAAGCTTCAATTTTTACATTCAGTCATCGATTGACATCCACTATCCAGGTCTTTCACAGTGGTAGCCATGCATCTCCATAAATGATGGACGGAAATTTGTTTTTGCTAAAAGTCAGTACTCAAGATTGGACAGGAGCCTAAGCCTGAGTATCAGATCAGGGGAGAAAAAAAACGATCAGTACATCCAAAGTTACTATAGTTCTTTAGACTGTGAATGTTAAAGGGACAGTTTGGATTTTTTTGGCCAGCAGTCCCCCAGTTTGGCGAGGCAGACAGGAGACCAGATGATAAGCAAAGTCTTGCTGTGGATTGGATTACCAAATAAACAAAAATTTGCCAAAAAAAGCCCACCTACAACAATTAGATTTAACTGTGTACTATATTTAGAATATTTTCACCACTTTACATTGCTTTCAGACAGTACTTTCCGACAAAAAACTGAAGCTCTTCTCTCTTTCTCTTTGTTCTCTTCAAAGCCACCAGATTGAATTGACAAAAGCATTTTACCACACAGAACATAAGAGTTGCTGGTCTACCACTACCTCAGTTGATTTGTTTGCTTGTGTTTTTGTGTAATTGAATCACTCTGGTGTTTTAAACGGTTAGTTCAGAGGTGAATGAATGTCTTAGTTTTCTAATTGAGGCACTGGTAGACCAGCAACTCCTGCTTTCTGCTAAGTGAAATTACTGCTTCCTACCTCGCATGAGAGAACAACTCAAGTTCCCTGGAAAGGTACAGTGGTGAAAATACTGATGCTGATTTGATCTTAGGCAGGTCTTCTAGGAGGCTAAAGTCTGTTTTTTGCTGTCCCTGTCCACAGCAGTAAAATGTCAGTAGCAGTAAAATATCTCCTGCTAGACTTCATTCTAAAAGTTAAGATGTGGAGATGTTTTGCTCCATCTGCATACGTAATCATCTACGTGGACTATTTGTACTGCCACCAAAGTGAGAAAATTTAAAAGGTTTCCCCTGTAACATTACTTGATTAAAGTTGAATATAGCGCATACAGTGTTCAGTGTTTCGATCTGAAATCAGCCTGAGGCTATGTTATCACCAATATGGGTAAAGGAAACTGAACACCACACCATAAAAAATATTCAATATTGTCCTCTTCCTTGAAATTTTGCGCCACCATCTGGTTTGGATGGTGAGTACATTTGAACAAACTTGGCCTGTTTCCACTGCTCTGTCTCTAACGGTCAAGTCTGTGCATTTCAGCACAGATCAAACAATCGAAGTGTTGCACACTGAGTATGCAAACCATGGCTGACAATGAGAAAGGACAGGTGGGAGGAAGATAAGAGGCCAGCAAGCGGGGGGAAGGAGGAGTAGAGATGAGGTCTAAATCAGGCTGGTTGTGCTGAAGTGTTTACACAACAAACCTTTCAATTAGCAACAGGCGACAGCAGCCTAACTGTGTTGATTGGCAGAGCATTGGTGTGTGTGTGTGTGTGTGTGTGTGTGCTGTTGTAAGGAGGGGTTACCTGTGTCTATCCTAATGAAACCATGAATGAAATTACCAAGCACCAATTACACCACAGCAGGTCACTGTACATACATACAGAGCCTTAGGAGAAGATGCACTGTAACTGACACTGGAACAGAAGCACAGCAGCAAGTATTCTATTTTATGTAATTAATTGAATGTGAATGCATTTAGACGCTTAACTAATCAAGTAATAAAATGTTGAGTCTATAAAATGTGAAAATATAATGAAAGGTGACATCTACCAGTGTCTCATTTTATCTGACTGGGTGCCCTAAACCCAAATATATTTGATATGCAATGATATAAGACAAAGAAATGCAGCAAATCCTCGTATTTGCTTAAATACTTAAATGATAGAATTGTTGTTACCAAGCAAACTGACCACCTCAGTAGCAGTATTGAAATCATCCTCCATCTACAGTTTCACAGATGCACAGTCTCTCTCTGCTGGCCTTTGTAGCTGCAGGCAGCAGTGTGACAGATGCCAGTGGTGACCAGTTTTCCCTGCAGAGAAAAAGAATTGAAATATTCACAATACATCTCGAAATATAATCAACCTCTCTGCTGTACATCCTAATGTTCATCATGATCTAAACAATCACATTTTCCCCAGATATCTATAAACTCAGCATTTGCCAATGCCGTATATGTGTGGACAGAGCTACGAGTAACCTTTTGGATCAAACATTTCCATTCAAACACATCTTTTTCAAATCTGTGGTGATAACAAGAAGAGATAAAATGTGCATTCCGTTCTCAGCAAAGACACAAGTGGCAAAAAGATGAAAACAACTCAAGAGCCCTGTAATCTGTCTGTTAAAAGCAAAACAAAATCAAATAGCTTCTGAGGCACCTTTGCTCACTTTATGAGCTGCATTGGTCTGTGTGGTAACTGATGGCACTGGGTGAAATCTGGAGCGTGATATCTGTGATGTCTTCATACTTCTGGCTCATTCACCAAACAACAAATTAAAGTGAATAAAACTATTATGCTCTTATCCAAACATCTACAGTTCTTCTGAAATATTTGTAGTCAAACAAAAGCTGAAGCTGCTTCCAGCAATGTCTGCAGATTCATGAAGGTGATTTAAAGTGTATTTTTGTGTCTCAGTCACAACAAAAGAAAGAATGTGAAGGATTCCTCTGCAGAGGCAGCACATCTCCCCTGGACGCTGCAGATTTGTTCTTACCTGTTTGCCGTTGCAGAAGACACATACCTGCTCTGTGAGGCGTGTTTTGCAAACAGCGATATTGCAGGATGCTACACACTGACATGTGGCACACATACACACATTTGCACACACACACACACACACACACACACACACAGAGGCTCCTGCACAGGGACATCAAACACAAACACTGAGCTTTGACATACTTTCAGCATACTTTCATACAATTATGTTAAACACACACACACACTGAGATAGACTACACGCAGAGGTGTCACATATGCTCACCTTCACATACGAGCACACAAATATGCACATGCCCTCACATGCTTTTTAGGGCCTTGAGTATAATCCGATTTTTACCCCCCAGTTAAACAGTTTCATTTTGATTTGCTCACTAAACTCTGCCTTTTATAGTCCAAAAATGAGATGGTTGAAGGAAGGAGATGATAAAATTGTCAATACGCTGCATCACCTTCAATTATTACTGCACAGCTAGAACTTCGCAAGATCCACAACATTGTTTTTCCTGGTTTTCACCTTTCCAGCTGCCCAGCTCAGCTGATCCATGGGGGTTGTTGTAGACCTGCAGTCTGAAAGGACAATCAGCAGATCCCAACTCAAGATGAAAAACTTGTGCTTTCTTTTTTTGTTCATCTGTTGAAACCCTTGGACTGCCTTTTAAAGATAAATCAGTAGAGGATAGTGCTGCTCTATTAGTTAAGTTGCCGTTGTAACATTTACAGTGAAACAGTGTGTAGGATTTAGTGATAACTGTTCAGTCCTTGTTTGTCCTTTCTGAGGTATGTATACTACTGAAAATATGATCATGAATATTTTATTCCATTTCTGCCAATAAATCTAAAAACCCCTTAATTCTACAGACTGTACTTTTGATTAGAGTTTACCTAAGTTTGGAGATCCCTCACACCCGCTCTAACGTTGGCAGAACTGGGTTCAGGTATTATGCACCTTTTAAATGGAATGAGCTTCAATCTGCCCTCAAACTGGAGTCACTCATCACCATTAGAGGATTTAAAACCTTATTACCTGATGTCTTTGTTGATTCTTGTAACTTTGTACAGTGTCAATTTCTGTTGTTTGTTTGTTTTGGGTTTGTTCTGCGTTGTTTTTGTGAAAGTTGCTTGCTCTCACATGTCTCATGTGTAAGAGATCTTAATCTCAATGAGACTGCCTGACTAAATAAAGATTAAATGAAATAATAAATAAATAATGTATCAATAAAACATCCACTCATTTTTGTTAGCCTACTGTTATGGAAGGCAAGATATCTAGTTTCATTATGATTAGGTATTTATAAGTTTAATGTATCTGTATAGAAAAGGAAAAAAAAAGCTTTGCAAAACAACCCCAGGTCAAGGTCTGCTTACTAGCTTACCAGCACTTTCCACAGAAACACAGTCTTCATCAGCGTCAGCGTCAGTGTCAGCGTCAGCATCAGCGTCAGCATCATCAGTTGACATAAAGTTCAGTACCTATGCTAAGCATGAAACTTCATTCTTGACATTGGAAATAAAAGGCTAATCAGCACCAACTCTGTGTCCCTTTGCTTTTTCTGCAGTCTCAGTCACTGGAATTCTCTTAATTTCAAACTTGTTGTTTTATGAAGAACCTCTAACTTCATTCTAAATTCTCATACAGTGTTCTTAGAGCTACTGATGTCAACTGCATTGTTATAAAAGTTTAAATTGTCTTTACATCTTATAATGTAAAAATGCCTGTGGGGAAATTTCATAAATTCATTCCTGGGCAGGGTGGTTGCTCGCCCACCTAGGAGCTCAGTCATAATATCTGATGGTGAGTGCATGATGAAATGCAGGTTTGAGTCAACAACCACTTGGAAAATGCCTCTCAGATTCAGCAGGTGACAGCGTATAAAAAGCGTGGTTTGATTGCGGTGAGGTCATTGACCTTTGGCACAGCTCGTCCCGCCCCTCCTCTCTTCTCCTCTGCGGTGGATGGCCGTCTGTCATCACAGAGAAAAGAGCTGATGGAATTATTCTCTATTTGGATTTAAGCTTTACTTTCATCCACCCCCTCACCTTCAATCGCTCAGTTTCACCTTCTCCTCCTCACTATTTTCCAGGCTGTCTGTGTTGATTTTGGACCACAGGTTTAATTCTCTCCATTCTCATCCATGTGAAAACATGCACACACACACACACACACACCTGGGTTCATTTCCTAATGAGCTATTGTTAATACTTTTTGATGTGTTCGTGTGTTACACCTTTCAGGGTTCAGACTCTGAACTGTAATGAGGTGTATGTCTGCATGTGTGTGTTTATGTGATTACTTGCAATAGTTGTGTTTTTGCATTTGAGCTGAACCTTACTGACATTAGAATTAAAGTCATAAGGTACAGTACTATGGTGAGCCCAGTAGTGTATACTAAGAAAACCACCATATAAACAAGCATAAAACATACACTAAAGGTCAAAAATAAACTCAGAGGACAATAAATTAACAACACCAAAAGAGTAGAACAAAAAAGAAAGTTTTTTCATGCACAGATTTGAGGCAATCTTATTTTCATAACATGTCTTCTTTCAGATTAGTGTAAAGAAAATATATACTATACTTGGTTTATCTTCATTTGTGGATTTATCCTAAATTCATATCTTTATATTTTTCTCACTCTGTGCCAGAAATCTCCACTTAAGCACAACTAACCGGCACCAAACACTCCAGTTTCATTCTTCTATATATTCTGAAGGTTTTTGCTTTGGTCATATATCATTCTGAGCCTGATTTATACAACAGTTTACTCCTAAAAACATAGCAAAACTTGTTATTAATGGCTGTTGTATTTTCTGATTAATGGAGCAATTAAAAAAAGATATTCAACATGTCCTCTGTAAAAACCTTTGGTTCTAATATGTCAATAAACTGAAACAAGACTCTTGAAGCTGGCTTTATCAAGGTGTGTGTTCAGATTTCTGATCTGGCTACAAATTTAATTAGATAAACATGGAATTTCAGAAAACTTGGAATACAAAAGGTAATTATGTTGACAAAAGTAATGCACTGGAGTTTTATGTTTCTATCAATTAGCTAAAAGTGTTTACCCTATTCACCTGTAGTGTCTCTCCTTAAAGAGTGTACAGGTTTACCAATCTGATCCTCAGTAATGTTTTTAAACACAGTTCTCTCTTACACCACTTGAATCCTGTGGTGTGTTTATCAATTGCCATGGTGCAATGACAAGGTGATGAAATCCATGTGGGATCAAACTTGTGACATTGCAGTTACATAGATCTTGTGCTTTTGAAATGTTTTATATCATCACTGATTCATAGAAGAATGAGAAGAAAAAGGTACCACTATTATAAAACCTTTATTGCCAATACACCATACCCAACGAGAAATTCACCACAGCATACTAATAAATTAACCATATGAATACCCCTAATATAGATGCTATGACTTGAAGTAAAATTAGTTTCTGGATCACATAACCAGAGCTGTACAACACTGCACTAGCTAGTTAGAAATAGCTAGCTAAAGCAAACTTGCACATTTGCTACCATGGAAAATATATTTTTTGGTTTGATTTACAAGCTGATTGTACCAACACAAGTTGAAATGATGACGATGTGACGTGACTCACTCCTTTACAGAGGTGTCCACCATTTAAAACAAGAGAGAGAGAGAGGATTGTACAAATGCTATGACATAATCACAGTCTTGAGCAGTAGCAGCAGCATTAATAGCACCCAGCACTAATAGGCTGTTCTCAAGGTGGTTGTCGTGCAGTGGTGTGAAAAGGCCTTTACTTTGAAAACCTTGAACCTCCAAGATTTTTGAACTGCTTGAAAAAAAATCAAATTTCTGATGAGTTATGAGTCTGTTCCCATTTAAGGAAAATACTAACTTGAAGCTGCCAGTGTCCTGATTGGCCAGCTCCATTTACAAACCCCGCCTCTTTAATATTTTCTTCTAATATTACTTGTGTTGTTGTTGTGTCGGTGGGGTTTATTCAATAAAAAATGAAGTCAGCACCACCTTTTCAGGAATCCCTATTCTCATGTGGATTTGATCTAGCTGAGTAAAGTTTTTTGCATGAGAAAGTCTTTTCTAATTGAGGCCCCAGAAAGCTGCCACGACCCCTCTGGTCCTGAACAATCATCACCCGCTTTCCCCACGCCACCTTATCACTGACATCATTATTTGTCTGTGGGATTACAGCAGAACAAAGGTCATGTTAATGCTCTGGGAAACGCCTCCATCCCTCCAGTGATCACTATTTCTCCTCACAGTCGTGGGTCTAAGGCTGGGCTAAAAGGTTCAAGGCATCTTCGGCTCTGCAGCTTCCGTGTCTTTTGTAGACAACCTTGGGAGGCTTTCTATTCAGCACGAGGTGTATTATACCCGTCAGCACTCGGGCTTCGTGTAATTAGTGTCAGGGTCAAAGGTCAAGACGGGATTTAAGCCTGAGACCTACTGGTCAGTCAACAAACCTGGGGACCAAATCCCCATGGACTCCAGGGACGGAAACCCCGCTGCTGACAGATCTGAGCCACACACACACAGACAGGTTTGTTAGAACTAACATGGGAACACACACACAAAACAGATTTTAAGCACAAACACAAACATGCAGATTTAAGACTAATTCAACAACAAACAAAAGAACTGGGTATCAGTCACATGCTAACTGATGCTAACCGTGTTTCTTTGCCACATGACTCTACTTTTACTTTAAATTTGAAACACACAATTTATTTAAAATACTTCATGACTTAAATGCAGGATTTTCACCTATAATGTATTTCATGTAATCACTATACACACACTCCCACCTCCCTTTTTCCATTCAGGTGTATTACACAACAGCGGGGGCACAGCAGTTCACACCTGTCGCCAGGGGGCAAATAACAACAGGGACTGACAACACACACACATGCACACAAGCAAAAAACAACACGCGAAACCCGCACACACAGATGAAACAGGGAGACATATTGAGCATGCAGACACAGCACATAAGTAGCAAGTAAAACACATAGACATGCATTGCAGAGTAAATGCTGGTGAAAATATTAGCGTTAACACACACGTGCAAACGCACATACAGGATCTATCTGCTTGTGCCAACTTCCACACCAACATGAAAGCCTATAATTTTATTATCATTAATGCCTGAGTGCGTGGAAAGTTCAGCTGCTTTTCTGAAACCTTGAGGCTTCAGCCTGTGGTTTCTGCTAATGTCAGCGGGTATCAGCAGCCGCCCAGCGGCAGCGAGTGTAACCCTGCCGATCTGTCAGCGAATAGGAGGATGGCAATACCACATTGGAAAAATACGGGCTTCGTTTTTAAATGTAAATAGGCAAATGGGAGGCAAATAATGCTCCATAAGTTCACTTGAAGGCACTCACTGTGATAATTAGTGCCTTTACAAAAATTATGAAAATTCACCGAATTGGAGATAATAAAAATAGCATACCTATTTCCTGTTTATTTGGTTCTCAGTGTGAAATTTTTGACATAAACTGTTGAAACGTGAATGCATTGTCCATTTGCCACAGAATCACTTAAAGTAGTCTCAGAATTGGGATATTGACCTGCAGGTTGTACCAGACATAACTTGTCATAAATCTGACTTGAAATGTTTCACTTTTTATTTTTGTACCAAGTCCTCATATTCCCAGACATGATTTATCGTACGTATATTACTCTTCAAATAACAAAATTATTGTCTGTTTTGTGCTTTTAACCCTTACACACAGTGCGGGTCAAATTTGACCCGTTTCATAACATTATAAAGGTACCTGAGCTGCCATTTCAGTGACATGGCAGGAAGACTTGGTGTGCATAGGCTATTTAGACATTCTAAATAGATCTCTAGTTCAAAATTTGGTATAGACACTATGAGGGAATTCTTGGATCATGCTGTGAAGGCATAAAATATGAACAGTATGTAAGGGTTAAGTTTATCCATGTCGGATTTCTTTTGTCTGTTAATTAAAGTACAAAGAAGAAGAAGAAGAATTAGATGAAACAGAGCTACAGAGTAAAAAGCAAATAGATGTGGTTTGAATCCTAAGTAACAGATTTAGCATGACTGTGTTTTTGTCTTTTTCTTTACATTTCTTGTTTTGGTTTTCTTTGTGTTCCTGAGTTTTATCTTTATGGTAACCAGACAAATGTTCTGTGTGGCTCTGCTGCTCTTCCATTGGTCCAATAAACTGCCATATACACAGAAGACAGCCTGGTAAGTGATTCAAGACTTCTACAGTACTCCAGGCTACTTGCATTTATTGTGAGCAAATGCTGGCTGGCTTGTAAGCTGCATCCATGCTGACCCAGGTAAATCTGGAAATGCTTTATAATGCTGCATGTCTTTACACTCAAACTCCAAGTCAGTGGGAAAAAACTGCTAAATCTTTTATTTGCTCAGCAAACAGAAAAACCTGTTGATAAGTGCCGTCTGGTGTATTCACATGAGCTGCAACTTCAAACAACACCGGCATCAAGTTAATGACGAATAATTTGAACTGTGCCATTAAACAACTCTGCAGGGTTTTTTTTATTTAGAGAAATTTAAATGACATGTTTCACTTGGTTTTTCTTATTAATGACAATGTTTTTAACGTATTCCATATTAAATGTTCTGTTTCTCTGCAATTCTGTGAACTGTTTGGTAAAGGTCTATAAATCAAGTTTTATTGTACTTATTATAAATATTGTTTAATAATTCAAGCCCAACATCAAGCCACCAGCACTCGAGTGGCGCTTATGACAGTTTACTCGTCACTCGATGTTTGCTCTGCTTTTCAGAAATACAGTTCTTGTGCAATGCAGAGCTGACAGAGATTGTTTATTATCAAGAATCTGAAGCAGTTATCGCCCTCTATCACTTCTACCCTGAGGCAAATTTAAGTTGGCTTTGAAGAAACATTCCAGTCATGTTGTGTCACCTTACACCGATTAACCCTTGAGTCCAATCACACAATAACCTGACTGTGGATGACTTTTCTGATTAAATAATGTATTTAAAAAGTTGACCTGCCAATTCTCTGAACACTGCTTGCTTTATGTGTTATTAAAAGACATGAATACATAAAGTAGAAAAAATATCTCAGAATCCTTTGCATGGGTTTTTCCTTGGCTTACCCTCTGGTTGCTAAATAAAAGCAGAGTTTGTTTGAGGAAATCTGACCATATGTCATCAAATATCTAGACATGATCCTCAAACATGATAGCTGCGTTTACCTGAATTCAGTATGGCCTATGAGGTGCTATGAGGTAAGGGTAAGGTAAATGTTCATGTTGGCTGCTTGATAAGATTGTGACATTTAACAAATCTATTCATCCGTTTGACTGAAGAGCTGAGAGAGACAGTGTACAGTTGTGTAAAGAAAAAACGAGGATTATAAGTCAGGATGCTTATCTATCTGTGCAGCATGGAGGCTGATTGATACATACATACATGAGCTACATTTTGGTGAAACACATTGCAAACATGTGTATCCCTTTTTCTTCACAGCAAATGGTTGTAAATATGACATAAAATATGGATTATCCAGTCCAGTCTGGTGGTTGACTGGGCTCCTTAAAAACTGGGGAGGGGGGTTGGTGTCCATGGCTCTAGACTGAAGGACCTGGCATGCTGCTAAGTCCTTTTTAATACACGACATAGCTAACTTAATGCTAAGCTGACATAACCTGGCTGAGGGGGTCAAGAGATAGAGAGGAACCAGAGCTACATGTTTAGTTCTATGACTTTAATCACAGAAGAAACATGATTATCATAACTGTAGTGTCCAAATTATAGCAAAATATTCACATAATAAAATGCTACTTAATATTATAGCTGATTTGAGAGGTTCTGGTCTGACTACTGAGAGGTTTTCAGATTGTGAAGCAACAGTTAGAGGTGGTCTAACTGCCTATAAAGTCAGAAGAAAGATGCAAATGGACACAGAGAGACAGATCTACTCTGAGGTGAAGACATGAGCAAACACAAACCTTAAGAACACCACAGCAGGCAAATTATAAATAAGAAGAAATTAATTTTGCGCTCAGCCTGAACACACATCCTGTTGTAAATTACTTAAACTACTGCAGTTCAAATTTTCAAAGCTCTTCATATTCCCCATAATGTTGATGATAAAGGGGCTGCTAATCATGAAGTTTTACTTTTTCCATGTTTTGTCCAACAACATCAATTGCAGAAATTTTGACCTTGAACCATCTTTAAACAGAGCAAACCTCTGGACAGCTGTGGCCACCTGGCTTTCAAGATAAAGCCCTAAGGTGTCCCAACTCATAGAGACAGAGGGCTCAAAGAAATCACCACAAACTGCTGATTATGAGGCTGGAGGGGCTCAGGGCTTCATTAAGTGAACTCATGAAGTGTGTGAGAGGTCAAAGCCCACGCAGCGCTGCCTAATAAGAACAGCAGCACCCCTCCACACCCCTCTCAGGCTCCTCCGCCCTGTCAGACACTGGGCCTGTCAGTTAGAATCCCGGACCTCCTTACTGGTCCAGTAAGCCTGCCTAGTAACCACTAACCACTGTGTGTGTGTATGTGGGTGCGTGTGTGTGTGTGTGTATGTGTGTGTGAGAGAGAGATATATAAGGAAGTTTAATCTGATTGAATCTTTAAAATTAGACATCTACTTTGGTTATATAATGCATCTCAGTTGGACAGATGTGATCAGATTCAGAGTTGTGTCCTCTTCATGATGATTATTTTGTCTCACCACCACAGGTCACGTGTCTCGTGTCCAAAGACCAAAGACGTCCTGAAATATTTGGAACACTTGTGGATTACAAGCAGTTGTTCCCAAATTCTGAATCCTGCCCTGTTTGTCCCAGAAATTTGACTAAACCCAAGTTATTTATAGACTAACATTTAATACTGATCATTGTGAAACATTTATTTTGTGTTGCCTTCAGCTTAAAATTTAAAAGTCTGTAGCCTACATGAGATATTACTGTAGTCTGGTTTTTTTTAGTCATGTACAGTAGTGCGACTAACTGGTGACTGTGACACTTAGCTATGACACTAAGTTAAAACATTTATCGAGGGAAATTAAACCATCCATTGCTGACTGGGAGCCTGGTGTCCCAGGAGCTGCGTAACATCCAGTCAAAGTCAAGCACATTACCGCAGGACCAGGGGGAGCAGGGACGAAAATACCCATAGATCTTTGCTGTACAGAATGTTACCAGTGTTACATACAATACAGTCACTGTGTTTCTTTTTCGTATTGACAGACAGTCAACTTTGTAAACAAAAATAGTCTGTTTTAGCAATTACTCTTGATTTTGATGTGTTTGTTGGCACTGGAGGCCCCGTCCACCATGGCCACGTGACCTGCACATGCCTGACTACCCTGTCCCGAAACCTTCTCTGCCACAGAGGTCGGGTGGATGGACGGATCCACTACACATCAGACGTTTCTGGTTTCCAAGTGACAGTCAGTGTTGCCTGTTTTTAACTGTGACCATGAGCGCTCTTTAACCTTTACCATGTGGTTAGTATTGTAGCCATGACGACAAGGGTCCCCATCCTTTAAAAAATATGTGTTGTCACATCATTTTCAAAGTGATTTGTAACAGCATTGGAAGGCACAGATGATGATGATGATGATGATGACAATGATGACGATGATGATGATGATGATGATGATGATGATGTCAAGGACAAACAACATGTGGAGGACATAAATATAAAATTCTGTTTAACCTTTTAAACTGTGATATTTCCTTTAAAAACGTTGTTCTCCAGGCCTGCATGAAAGCGTCATCTTTCTGTCACTTGATGAAATATTAACAAAGAAATGAAAGGGACACTACATCCATCGAACTATGAATCTTAAAAGGCACTTCTACACTTGTTTTCCAGTCATTCATCTAGACTTACAAACAAAGTGTCTGTTTTATTGTTTTGACCAAAGTCTGACAGCAGAGACGCTGGCAGGCTGATCACTGATCTGTGTGTTTGTCTTGTTAGAACATCAACACTTAAAGTACTGCTGGCTGTTTCCGGACTCTGTGTGTGAGTGTGTGTGTGTGTGCGTGTGTGTGCGTGTGTGAGCGTGCGCGTGTTTGTGCTTATGATCAGAGTGTGTAAATCTCTGAGACAGAAGGTATCGACTCTGTCCACTGACTACACACACACATACAGACCAAACTAACCTGACTACATGCCTAACCACACTCACACACACACTCCAGGCTGTCCCCGCTCTGTCAGTAGCTGGCAGTCCCTCTCTCTTTCCGACTCCAAGTTGATGAAAGCGGTGAGGCGGTTGCCGTGACTGCAGCGGTGGCAGCAAGCAAAAGACGCCGTCATTAAGTGCTACAGCTTGTTTCCACAACAGCATATCAGTGATTATTATAAGGTCTCACTTCCTGGTTTGGCATCCCCACAGCGACAAACAACCAAAACTATTACAGAGGAGGGGCCAGTCGGGCGCCAGTCACCTCTGAGGTGTGTTGAGTTGACACGATTAGAACAACAAATACACAACGGCTGCAGGAAGTCTGAGAGTTCAACCTCCTGTTACACAATCAATCACTTCTTACACATTTCTAACTCCATCTGATCCTCCGGGTGCTTTCACTTGCAGGCTAGTTGTCTTTATTGTAGAGGTCATCAATAGTACAATCATAGACTGTATAAAAGAAGTGGACTTTGCCACCAGCCAAGAATGTGGATTTCTGTGTGTGGTGTGTGTCTGTGTGTGTTACAGAGAGAGAGAGAGAGAGAGAGAGAGAGAGGAAGTATTCTTCAGACAGAGAGTACATAACACTGGTGGTTTTAAGTATCCCTTAACGTGTTCTTCAGACATGACAATACAGATTCTGAAAGAGAGGCGTTGGGTTGAAAATATTATGATACCAAAGAAGAAGAGTTCCCTATTCTCTCAGGCTGCTTCACTGAGGGATTTTAAAACTTATTGAAGCTTATTAGAGAGCGAATTCTGCTGCCTGTTTTAGGAACTAAAAAACTTTTAATTTAATATTTTATAATAAGATAAGACCATGAGAGTTTCTGGTCTATCAGTGCCTAAATCATTTGGTTTGTTTGGTGTTTTAGCTTGTTTGTGTTAGTTCAGATCCAACACAATATTTGTGCAACAAACAATAACTCAAAGTCACACAATAACACAAACAGAACCAATCGAGGCAGCAGTACACCAGCAACTCCTGTGTCCTGCTAAGTAAAATTATCACTTCTGTGGATGGAGTCTGGTGGCTTTGAAAAGAGCGATATAATAGCTGTTTGTGGTTAAAAAGGATCTTACAGGTCTGTCTCTGTAGGGATGCTTTCCATAATGCTGTCAGACACTTAGACTAGCAATCTGAGCCTGTCAGTGGAAAAAAAACAGCCCTTTTAGAGAACGTACTTAGATCAGGTACAGTTGCCCTGAGGAATTATGCAGTCATTGCAGCCCGTTGCACAGCTGCCTGCTGAGGCGATCTACTGGACCAATTCCAAATCATTTAACCCCGGTCACATTATTGTCCTCAACTACCTAAAATCAGCTTTTCACAGTATTTGCAGTTTGCAGGAGAAACTTTCCATGTTTTGCCCTACTAGCAGTAAGGATCATAAATATTAGGCCTAAATCTAAAAGTAGTCTTTCAATTTTCATTCTTTACTCCTGTACCTATCAGTGAGCATGCACAGACATCAACATGAACGAAAAGGCTCATTTTCCTCTGTGGCGTGACGCGATGCATTAAAAGACACAAGCAAGTCAAAAAGCAGACAATCAATATCAGAGAGCTTGACCAAAAAAATTCTCAACACAAGTTTGAACTAACTGTTTTTTTCTAAACTCCCAATGCTGAGGAGGTCCAGAAGATCAGGTTGCACAAGTTGTCTAAGTTGGACCTTGTTGACTGTTGACTTGCATCAGTATTGCTAATGTTTTTGATTTAGTGTTAGTTTTGTTGTAGATATGAAATATCCAAACATAGCTGCTAATGTGCTGCAGTCTTTTGTCTGTTTGTCACCTAATCCTTCCATTGGAGAATGGACATGCATTTAGATACAAGAAGGCAATTAGACATATAATGAAACTGTAAAATGAAGCACAGTTTAAGTTTTTATGTAGTTTTGTTGATGCTGTTGCTACCAGTTATTTTGGAAAAAAATCATAGTGCGGTTTCATGAGACTCTTCATTCTCCTCATCAAACAGAAACACGTGCAGACATTTCCGCCTCCTGTTTCTTCTCTCCCCTCTGTTCTCATCAGCAGCTCTATTGACAGCAGCCTCCCATCCCTCCCTCCATCTCTCCTCCCTCCTCTGTCTCTCCCTCCATTCTTCAAAAGGGCACAACCTGCACTAATCTGCCACCCGGCGCTGGTTCGTTCCCTCGTTCACTCTTCTCGTTCGTGCACAAGAAGAATACCGGCTCCTCTTCCCTCTGTTTTTCTTTCTCATTCTGCCTGTGCCGCTCCGGGGTGAGCGGCAGGTCAGCCCTATTAGCCTTTTTCACTGTTAGCGGCCCACTAAACAAGACAAGCTTTTATTTCACTCAGAAAGAGACACACACACACACACACACCAGGCAGGCACGAATGCTTGTACACCAACAAGCTCATTTACCCGTATTTGATTTATTTTATGGGCATTTTTAAAAATGTTTCCTTACTTTTTCTATTCTCATATCCTAAAAAGGTATCAGGTAACAGTATCTGAATTGCTGCACTTTTCTGTTTAGCAGTTTCTGCTTATGGTTGCAAAGGATCATGGGTATTACAATTTTGCTTAGTTTCTCTGTGCTGGAAAGAGTTATCCTACATGTGTCATATATTAAAATAACCTGTATGATTCACTCTTCTCAATGATATATAAAACATGGCAATTTGAAGCAAAGGCAAAATCTCTAAAACCATGAATGATGTGGATGATTTATAGGAGTGGATACCATTGCTGACTGTTGAACCCTCATGGAGGTTTTCTGCTTATGGCCAAGGGTAGTTCTATGAAAGTCAAAATATCTAGGCCTGTGGAATAATTCCTTCAAGTTAATATATTTATCTCAATCACAGAAATTGCATGGGTTTTATACTGAAGGCTCGTGCAAAGAAACTGTTCTTCATACCTGAAAAACACGAGGGTCTTTTTTGTCTTCTTTTGTTGTTTCCTCTATGTAACTTGTAAGTTGTGGGGTCAGGATCCTCCAGCATGTGGTGAGGCGTGGTAGACAGTTATATTAGCTAGCAGCTAGTAGCTGCTAATGCTACTGTCATTGTATCATTTTGCCGTCACCTGCAGCCAAAGGTAGTAGCTAATATTACTGACATTAATTTGTCTTTGCAAGTGAACTCATCAGCTAATGTTACATACATTCAGTATTTGTTTTACCTTATAATTAGCCTCGTTATGGCCAGCTTTAGCAGCTAATGTTGCTTTGTATTTCTTCTAGCATATCTCTAGCACTGTGATAGCTGACATTAATGCTAATATTGACATTGGTTTGGTTAACATTAGCAGCTAATGCTAACATCTGAATCAGTTTTATTGGCCAAGTATGTGAACACATGAAAGGAATTTAAATTTTCTCTCAATGTCTTCAATACAATGAACATAAATAGACAGAAATAGATTTATTATTTGAGGCGAATGTTTGCCTTGTAATGGCCATATAGGTAATGGATAATGTTGTATTGTTATAGCTAAGTATGGCTTTGGGAAACTAAGCTGCTAATGTAACTGACTTTCTGCCATTTTACCTTCCTTACGTCGTTATGGCCAATTAAAGTTAATGTTACTGAGATATTTCTTGTTTCTTGGTTTTGCTTATCACCATTGTGGACAAATTTAGCTAATTTCACTGACATCATTGTAACACACTTTGCTACATCCAGAGTAGCACGGCAAATGTTACTAGTTGTTGGCTTGTTTCCCTTTTCAATGTAGCCTTGCGATGACCCATTTAGTGGCTTATGGTACTGACAATGTCTACTTTCTGTCATTTTTGAATTTACAGGTTCTGATGTTACTCAAGAAGAGACATCATCACGAAGTTTGCTGATGAATTCCTAATACGTGATGCTTGCTGAATGAACATGTCATTTTTTGTTTCAAGTGATTCCTTGTATCACTCCGTAGTGAAGTAGACGTTATCCTAGCTTTTGTGGTCATCTTTGGACTAGACAGGACCGGGAGGTGGGTCTGACTCACACCAAACCTGTCATGATTTCTGTATTCTATATGATCAACAGCAAGTAAAGATTAAAGGATCTTGGAGCTCACGTAGCATGAGGTGCTTCTCATTAGTAAAATTACTTTTGGGCAGGTGGGCTGCGAAAGTATGTCTTGACCCCTTTTAACAATGGCAGAGGTTTAAAAATACAGTTTGATATTATCCAGTTTGCCAGCATGGAGGTTTCTCAAATAAACAGCAGCATACTGTGAGCCAGCTTGAACAGCTGACAGCCCTGGAGGTAGCTGTGTCATCAACTGGCCAAGACTTGGTTTGTTCAAAACAAAACTAAGCTTACTTACTTTCAGGAACTGATTACATTTTACTGCCATAGGATCATATTTGTACAAGTTAAAATGTGTAACGTGTAACATCCTGTGCTTGAATATTCTACATATGGAGCTCTGCTGCCTTTTCTTAGAGGTTTGAGTCCACTGTTGACACAAACACACATTCATATAACTAATCATAGTGATAAACAAAAGACAGCAAATGCCCAACAACTGAACCGTCTGTATATTTATTTACCTTGTCATCTCAACCTTGATTGAGATTAATATAAATTCTCTGCCACCCGGTGAAGAATCTGTGCGTGTAAATTCAGTCCAGAGAGCTTACATAACCCAACAACCTCGGGCCATGTGAGTGCAGGACAAAATGAGATGTATTATGGGTTGTTTCAACTGAACGAGGACAAGGGGAGGTCAACTGGACAGGAATCTCATCAGTGCGGATCCAATTTAGGCACCCAGGCGGTGGCCTCGAGGTTACAGGAGTGGGTTTGTGACTGGAATGATGCCAATTCAAATCCCCACATTGGTACAAAGAATTTGGACGTGTATTTCTGCTGGGTGCCCTGAAGCAGAGGGAGACAAATCTAGTTCTGGTCCAGTTTACTGTTGTTATTCTCACCATCCATTAAGTGGTAATACTTACGTAAGGGTAATGTACAGCAAGCACTTGTTACATGATGACTTGCTAAAAAATCAATAATTACACACAAAATATTGATTTATAAATGAGATTATTGATTTAAAAATGATTTTATCATCATGATAGCAACATAAACGCTGCATTCTTAAGACAAGCCTATTTAGTGTTATAGTTCACATTAAACTGAACATTTTCATTGATGGAGACATGGTGAATGGGACTTATTTTGAAATACTCTTCTCGCTGGGATTTTAGTGGATTTGTTTCTGCACATTGATATGATTAGACATGGTCCTCCAGAACTATGTCCATAGAGGCTGCATGCTATTCAGAAATAAGAGAAAATTACCACTAGAAACAGAGTAATGTATATTGTGATTTTCCCACTGGGACATTTGTATATACTTCGCAAATATTCTATTTTTATCATTTCATTTTTATAAGCACCAACATTTGAATCAATTCATCAGGAACTTCTTTTTTGTTGCTGCTTGGTTCACAAACTTTTGTATGAAGGTAAGAATAGTAAAATATGTAAGAATGACTAAATCTAGATCAACTGCAAAGGCCACATTTTAAAAAGGCAATTGTTTGTGTTGTCATCAAATTAAACTTAACAAGATGTAATGCATCAGGATGTGACTTCAGCTCAGCAGTTGCACTTCTTCAATCACTGTATGTTTGCTATGCAGTTGTCTCGCATTGCCAGACCTCCACCTTCACACCTCGATTTAGCGCTGTGCCAGTGCCAGAGAAAGGTCTGGGTGAACACATTAACATTCTGGTAGAGGGGGCAAAACGAATGCTCTGACTTGTTTGTATTTCTTTAAACCAATCACAATTACCATGGGCGGCGCTAAGCCTAGGATGCAGCGATGATCTTGCAAAAAAAAAAGGGGGGGGGGCTGCTTTGGTGAAACATTTGTAATGTGAGCCCTGCTGTTAAAATGGGTAAATCTACCCAAAAAAGGCAATATAATGCAATAAAACGGTAAAAGACACAGTTTGTCAGTTGTGTGATATGACTTAAACTGATTTAAATAGACAGAATTTGATCAGTGGTGCCCTGGAGGTGAAATCTGCCTATATTTCACCTCTGGAAGAGCTCACTGGATTCATTAAACAGTTAACACAGTTGTTATACTAGCAGTATGCAGCTTTTGCAGAATTTTATTACCCTGATATCACGGAAGCTCGTGTGAAGTGAACAGATCGGTTCATTGGTCAACTCAACGTTAGTGGCAAATGCTGCTGCCAGAATTAAAAGATGTGCCAAATTAACCCAGAATGACTAAGTCAGAAAATGGATTAACAGCGGACATAAGAGTCTTGCCAGATGGAGCCTGGGTTTTACCAAGGAGCATTCACAAGTTGTTGTGGGCCTGCAACTGGAAAATCAGATTCAGCAAAGAGAGATGGATACAAACATGGCTTGCCATTTTCAGCGTGTAAGTTGCAAGCTTGGAAGTTGTTGTTGTTTAACATGGCAATGGGGAACCACATATAGTGGTAGGGGAGGATTATTCTGAGTAAGGCTTTCTCAGGCTTTGCACCCACAGCCAAACTCCTGTGAGTCACACTAGCTTTGCAATGGTCGGAACAACACTTATCAGGGTTAGGGGGGTGGTTCAACTTGTCAAAACCAAGTGGAGATATGTGGAGGAAAGACATTCTGAAAACACTAAACACACTAGTTTAAACTGAGTCATGTAATCGCCAGTTAGAAATGTTTTCTCTATGGACTCTGAATCTTTGTTTTTTAGTCAAAGTTGGTTCATTGTTTTGTTACTTGACGGTCTTTTTCTCAAAGTTCTTCATGCTTCTTTAGCAGTGTAGTACTAAAACGATTACTGTGCGTTCACTTGACTGCAACCCATAGTTGTAGGAGGGGGGAGGGAGGGACCACTGGGTAAGCAGCTCCTAAATGATATTAAAACAGAACTTGATGTATGTTCTTGGACTTTTGTTGCATCAGGAAAATCAAGCAATTCAGGATATGATACAACTACTAAAGATTATGGCTTTACCTTTCTACTTTGACCCAGGCCTTTTTTCTCTTGTGTTTTAGCTCCTGTAGCTTCACCGCTGCCATTTTTCTTAACATTTTCCTCATGCTATCTGGTTGCAGAAGGTCTTTGGCTCGTACCCCAAGTCCTCCACTCTCCCTGGGTGTGCCAGCTTGGAGTGAACATGAACTCTGGGGAAACGCTGGGGCTGATTAGGCCATGTCCTGCTGCTGTCATTAGGACACAGTGGAGACACTCGGCTTAATGGGGGAGACACATCGAAGCTAATTGCCTCAATTTGGATGAAGCTTTGTGACAGCTCGCTGGTGAGGAAGGGCACACACAAGGTCAATTGTCCTGCGCCTGAATGCTAAACTCATTTCTGATGTGTTATGATTGACCGAGTAGACGCTAATGAACAAGGAAGGGTCATTATTTCAGGGTTCAGAGAGTACAGAAGAATCCGTTTTTCGCCTCAGTGCACCAAACTTGGCAAGTGAAATCATATCATTTCAACTTTCGTCATTCCAACGTCAGCCCATGTCATTTGGAAAATGACTTGCTATAAAGTGATTCCCAGGGATTGCTGTCTCTCTCAATTGCAAAATATTCATAAAACAAGCGATGTGATCAAAAATACAAGATGAACAGCTGATTTGGACTTTCTGAATAAAGCAACAGACTGCCACCTCCAACAGGCTGGACGTTGTGACAATGACGGACTTAAAGACATCAAGTTCAAATCAAGAGAAAACCCTTACAGAAAGTACAAGAAGAACGATGGGCTGAAACCATCTGAATACAACAGCAGACCACCAGCTCCAACAGATGGCAAGCTGTGATGATGTAGGGCACAAAGGAGATGCTCTAAAGTATTTTTCCTTTCATTTTTCTTATGAAAATCAAAGAGACGAAAAGTTTTCAATCCTAAATGACAACATGGCCCCATGCAGTCACTACTTTAAATGGCACCAAACTAGCTGATCATTTAGACGTAAATCTATAAAAACTAGTATCTAGGTTGATTTTTTTTTTTTTAAAAAAGATCCAATAATATCCTAAAATAACTGGACACTGTAGTTTTAATTAGAATTTACTCAAATAGAAAGAAATAGAGTATTTGTTGGGGACTATTTTCATCAGTGGATTATAACTACATGAGTTGATGAAGGATAGGAGAGTTGCTGAAGAAGAGGAAGTGGGACGGGTGAAATGTGGTGGAACAAGTGAGTCAAGAAGTTAGATAAGATGAAGCAGATGAACAAGGAGGTCAATGTGAGGTTCCTGTAAAGAAAGGAGACTGTGTTGCAAGAAGACAAGATAAAGGACAAGACTGAGGCGTCATAGGTGATGAATAGAATGAATAGGCAGGTGGAAGAGAGGTAAGGGAATGGTTGTTAATGGAAATGAGGTGAACAAGGAGAAGCAACAGGAAAAGAGAAAGTTAGAGTGGGGTTATACTTAAGCAGAGTTATTTGCACAACTTTTTGGGTGACGTTTTTAATCAGAAGTGTTTGTAGTGTGTTTGGAGACGGGATATTGTTTAAATACGAGAGATAAGAGCCCACATTTTCAGTTTCTCCTAGAAGACATAGTGTTGAACTTACTGTTATATCAAGAATGAAATAAGGGTGCTAGAGAGAGAAGTTCAAACACTGGCTCCTCAGTTTTTAGTTTGATTTGGTTTTAATTTTTGTTTCCAGTTAAATTTAGTCTTGGTTTGTTTCCAGAATGGATTCCCCTGTTTCAGTTTAGTTTTCATTGTTTAATTCTATTTTTTTAGTTAGAGTTTTTTATTATAATATGGGGGTTATTTGTTAGGGGCAAAGTATAAGAAGTTCTGAATTGGTATTACAATACAAACAAAATACATGTAGACATGTAGACATCCCAGTCTCAATAAGCAACTAGTCTAGTTGTGCTGACAAATTTGACCATGTTGACAAAGACTAAAACTAAAGACATTTCCAGTATATTTTTGTTTTATTTTAGTTCATTTTGTAAGAGCACTATGGTTTGTTAGTTTTCATTTTTCTCTAAAGTCTGGCTTTTATTTTTATTTCAGTTAAAGGGACAGGTCACTGCAAAATCAAAGTTTTCCTCCTACCTGTAATGCTATCTACCCATCTAGATCGGTTTGGTTTGAGTTGCAGAATTTTGGAAATATTGGCCATTTGTCTGCCTGCTCTTCATTACAATGAAACTGGACGGCACTTAGCTTGTGGGTGCCATCCAGTTCCATTATATTCTCTAAACCCAGCAACTCGCACCAAAATAACCTAGATAGATACATAGCACCACAATGAGAGGAAAAATATGGATTTTTGATTTTGGGGTCAACTGTGCCTTTTCAACTAAAATTATTTATTCTCATCTCGATTTAGGGTTAGGGTTAGGGTTTTTTTTAGTTTAACTGTAGTAGTAAATGTAGTAACCTTGCTTCCTCCTCACTTCCCCAAAGCTTCACTAGTATTTGTGAAGAACTATGATAGCAGCTTTGAATCCAGAGGGTGAGAAGTGGTACACTAGGATAACATGGATACAAGAGCAGAAAGCCAAAAAAGTTCCTGCAATACCTTCGAATTGATGTTGCAATTACATCTTTTTTTCCCCAGGTTTAGAAAAATTTCTCCAATCACTTTTCTGCTCCAAGTACTTTTATTTTTAATAACTTACCTACATTTCCCTGATTATACTTGCGTACTTTTACTAAAGTAACACTTTCAATGCAGGACTTTTACTGCAGTAAAGGATCTCAATACTTCATCACTGTGAATAATGAATTCAGCAATTTGGTGTGGTTATCAGAAAAACAAGGCAGAGGAAGAATTACATTTATTCTATTGCAATATATACTCTTATTATAGTGCAAAATTACATTATATTTATTTTACCCATTATTTTAGAAGCTGTGTTGCTGTTTGGTTTGTTTGCTGAGGTTTCATCTTTCTATGGTGTACTGCGCCTTTTAATAGCACTGATCGATCCTAATGTTGTTGTATTTTGTACAATGACAATAAGTCTTCTACTCTATTCTTCCTATTCTAAGCAGAGGAACCGGCTTGAGGACAAAAGTTAGACAAGGAAGTGACAATAAAGGAGGTGGTGATGAAGGGAAGGTCTAGAAGGAGGAGAAGAAGTCAGAGGAAGAAAAAGGTAAAGAGAATATAAAGACAGTGTAAACACTGAAGGTGGAGAAGTTATAGCATCTGGAGGAGGAGGAGTAGAGGTCTGATGAGGAAGAAGAGGAGGTGGTACTCAGGTGGAGCAGGACTACACTCTGTACCCTAGGCAAGCTCCCCTGCCACCTCGGATAATTTAGTCTGTATGTTGTATTTAAAGTGTTGTGGGATTCTACTTTTTTTGGCGCCCCCCTCTGGGTGGTGCCCCAGGCGGCTGCCTATGTCGCCTATAGGAAACACCCCCCCGAGCAGGACAAAGTGCGTGCCTCCATCCCAGACACACTGGAGACACTTAAACAAAGACAGGAGACGACATGCAAACGCAACACACTAATGACCTCCATCACACACAAAACAGGCCTGACAATTAAAGTTTCTACCCAAACGCATGAATCCTTCAGATCACATCAAGTCACATTTTATTGATACAGAGCAGGACACCCAAGCCCGTATGTACATACACGTAACTGTGTCAAAGAAAGAGGTGTTTGTTTGTGCTTCTGATTTTCACAAAGGAGTTTGATAAAAAAAAAAAAAAGTCAATAAAATGTCAAACACTTAAGCAAAGAATTAACTGAAAGTTAATAAAAAAGAAAAATGATGAATGGCAGTAAAAATACAAAGAGACAATATTAAAAAGTAATCCACTAATCCATTAATGATTCATATAAATAACAGTAAACCAATCTATTGTATTTTTAAAGTATTAATATCTAGAATTGTTTTAAAATGTAAGAAGACTTTTTATTAGTTTAGGAATGTACTTTTTTATTGACACAAAGAAGATTCTCATAATTCTGGTTAAATTATTCCAAACATTTCTCTTATGCTTGTCTAAAACTCTAAGAGCTGTGGAAAGATTAAACTCACATGAGAAAATCAAGACACATTCATGTATAATTCTCCAGGTAAAATGCTGCTTAGAAACACCTGCAAACAGCAAAATGTTCAGCCCTACAATATTTATTTACAGTTTAAAAGTGGTTAAAATTCTTTATTATGCACTATTTGAGCAGTTTGATCACTTTAAAATTGAATTAAATTATTTTCAATTAAGTATTTATTATAACTGTCTACAGTTTGAAAAAAAGGGGAGGCAAACCTGAGAATTGCTGATATGGTAAGAAAGTTAATGGTTAGACTTTGCAATGGTAGTGTCAAATTTATACATTTTTTTTACTAACAATGAACAAAGCAACTGTTGACAGACGGGGAGACTCCATAAGTAAAGATTTACCCACAAAGAACTTCTCAAAGCAAATTCAGTGTTTTACAATAAGCATTTAATATCAACTGCAGCCAACACAAGAACAAGACAAACAGTTTTTAGGGCACATGTCAGATGTTTCCTATTTTTGTTTATATGTGGGAGCAAAACTTATATCACATTTTTGTTCCAGTTAAAATAGTTACAGTATGGTTATCGAAAAACATATTGTTGCAGATCCCCTAAATTTAAAAACATCTGTGTTATGAAAGTCAGAGTTGGTATGAGTTGGTAGTGAATATCAGAGTCTGCAGACCATTACAGTATAGTGAGCTGCCATGCTATTTTCCTTGATAGTCATTGTTCAGTTTAAATCTTATAACTCAGTATCATAGTCAAGTCATTTTTATTCTTGTAGCCAAAAAGTTCATAGTCGCTATTTGTAATATGTTAAACAAATACTTTAAACAGAAAAAAGGGAGAAGTCTATGGAAGAGCAAGGACGGACAGACATGCATTAGGTGTCATCCGTACAGATCTGATAGGAGAATTACAACTATAAGTTTAAAAAACATTATAATTACATTTCCAACATTTGTGAAAGCCAAAATGAAAATAAGAGGAGGGAAAACGGCAAGAAAAGGAGAATAAACAGAACAAAGACGAGAGTGAAGAAAGAAAAGGGGGGCAAAAAGAAGAGAGCGGCGTTTTGTTCTCCGCTGCCCTTTTCCACTCTGGAACACCACTGGTGGCACGTTCAACCGCTGAAGCTGCTAGCCAATCGCCTCTCCTCGTTTGCCCTGTCACCCTGCATCATTAGGGTCAAAGGGCACTGTGCCTCCCAATTAATGAGCCAGCGAGCGCCTCAGTCCTCCTCTGAATGTCCCAAACTCCCACAATTCAGTGGGAGACAGAAATTAGGCAGAAGAAAAAAGGAAATTGTTTCAGCAGTCCTTCAACCTGACCATCCCACGAGCTGTTTGTCTCTACTTTGTTGATCCTCCAGCTCGGTGTGGAGACCCAGTGAGGCTGAGAATTTGTTTTCATTTTAGAAAACTGATCACAAATAAGTGCAGTTGCACATTGAGAGTTCCCCTTTCCCCTGGTGGTAACTGTTCACCCTTGTAATCAGATCATGCCTGCTGAAGGGTCAGGAACAAAGACATGCAAATTCTAATTAAATGCGCAGCGTTGGGACAGGCCCCGTTTGATCGCTGAGCCCTTTCATGCCCCCTAATCGCTCCTGACAGCCCCTTCCAACAGATTCTGTGACAAACTTCTCAATTCAACTGAGGGGGATTTTTGAACTTTGCTTCCTCCTGCGGCCTTGGCTCTGGGTCTTGTCAAACAATCCAAATCAATGACCCAATTGACCAGTGGTCCCCTTGTTGATAACCTCAATGAGCTCTATGTTGCTATTCATTGTCTCAGAGGGCTAAATGCCGATAGCATTTTATGGTAATTAAACACTCCTTTGGTTCCTAGCTTTGAGTACAAACACTGGAGGAGGGGTCCGGAAAGCACGGGGCACCACTGGGGGGGGGGGGGATGCAGGTGCAGGCAAAAGACGAAGGGATGGAGTGATGAAGCAGAGGGGGGCCACTAATAGACTGGTACAACCGCAGGACTTTCCCACCAACATGGCCCGGCGCCACCGGCACACTCATTAGGTCATTACAATAAGGAAGGGGGCATTTTTTTGTTTTATTAAAAATCTCATTAATCCCATAACAAAAGGCACATACTGACCTCATTGGTGCCCCTGTTATCTGAATATGCCTTTATATAATGGAGCGTCTAATTGCAATTTGGCGCCTAGTGGCTTTCCGTCAGTCCGACCCGGCAGTATTTGGTGTGTGAGGAGTGAAAGGGGAGCTAAAGAGAATTGGCCTCTGGGGGCGACGACTGACCTAATGGGAAACCGGCTCAGACATGAGTTTCTGCCACTGTTGGAGTCCTGAGCCTTTCCACAGGTGGGACACCACAGGTTACAACTCCTGTAGTTTTTAGTCCTTATGACTTTGTGTAACATTACCTTTATAAAATATTTTTTTACTTCCGTAAACACTCAATAGACCAATTAAGCTCTTCAGGGATAATTATAGCCCAAGTTTGATTTTAAAGTCTCAAAGTGAATCTAGTAAAGTCAGATGGGTCGTTGGGTAAATCAGTCCCAAAATATTCAACAGGTTCAAAGTTTTTGCACAGCTAAAGTTTCATTGACAGGTGAGAAGGATCTACAGTCATGCTAGCTGTGCTGTGGGGCTGTATTTGGGCACAGCGGCGCTAACGCTGTCATGCTAACACTCTAACAATAACCACAATAATGATACAATATAATAATAACATCACACAGGTATAATGTTTACTGTGTTTACCATCTTAGTTTAGCATGTTAGCATGCTAACATTTACTAATTAAAAAGTTGACTTGAAGAAGGTGCTTGATGAGAAGTCATCACCAAACATTTTACACTTGATTCACAAAGGTCTGTATCAAGAGTTGAAGGGCATTATTGAGACCTGTCACTTAAAATGTTGTCAAGATGGCGTCACAGGCAATTGCATTGGTGCACAATAGGTAGCGTCTTGACTTCAAATGTCATGAAATCACCAAAACCAGCAATGAATAGGGCTACCATACTAACCAGTATTAGGCATATTTGTGTTTCCAAAGCCTGGCGAAGGGGCCTGTGAATAAGGGCACCAGTCAGAGTAGGGAAGGTACTGAGAAATGCACTAATACATGGCTGATTTGTCTTTTCGTGGGATTTGTTGACAATAAGACATTTCTAATTATCTCACTTACCTCAGTTAAGTCACCAGGATTCATAGTTTTATGTCATGAACAAACTGATAAACACCAAGATTGTCTTGTTTGTCAGTATGAATGGCCCATCAGTTAAGTATCTTGAGTGTAAATGTAAAATATAACCTTTATGTTTCCTGCCTGCTGTGCGTCACCCTTGGTGGCCACATTTCAATCACAAAGCACCTGGATTTTCAATTAATCCTTTGCATGTTTGTGCTGGAGAAGGGGCGCCGCGTACAACAGGGAAGCACCGCACACATGACTGAACTGCCGATCACAGTATATTAGTCATGCAAAACCCTTCTGTTTATGATAAAAGCCACAGTAAAGTGCTGTGTGTATGGAGGATTGTATTATGTGAGGAGAGCGAGAGGTAACAAGGAAAGATATTTAGTGGAAAAACTGAGCAGGAAGTTGACTATCAGATCGTATGTTTGTGTTATTAAATAGATCAGATGAAACTCTGTCAAAACAGGAAGTTCACCATCAGGTCTGTGAAAATTCAAATCTGATGTTTAGATTTCTGTCAGCACTGCCACACTCACATCCCGCATGGTTTGTTCTCTGCATGGTGACTGTCCAGATGAGGCGATAAGACGCTTGCAGTTGCATCACAAAGCTTCACAACAGCCACAGCTGCCACCTTTTTATGAAGGTGCTTTATTCTAACTTTTTTCAGTTTAGTTCACACCACCTCTTTTTTTCGAACGTGTGTTTAAAACTTAAGATAATGTCACATCTTGACTCATAATAACCGTGTTCGGATGTTTGTGATTGGTGTCTGTGCACCTACAGTTACAGCTACAAGCGGCAGTAGCTAAAGCAGCGTGATGTTTCCTGGTGCTAAAAATACCAGAGCTCACCAGATATGGCACTCACCAGTGCAATATACAGCACAATTGGAAACAGGCAAAAGAAATGTAAGAGCACAAAAAATCTATATTTTTTTGTTTGTTTTTGACACAATTTTGGCAAAACTAAAGCTCAGAACAATCAACCAGTGTGGTTCTAAATCACTGGAACACCGACACGCACAACTTCCAACTACCTATTCATATACACATACTTGGCCTGTTGAAACCCTCTAGACATGCAGCTAAAACATCCAAATAAACTCAGTTTGTAACATATTTGCTTTTCATAAAATTGTCAGCCTGTGTAGTACTACTTACATGCCAAATGAGCATTTCTGAGTAGCCTAAATGTCAAACTTGACTTAGGTATGTTTAGAAATACCATAGAGCTGTAGACAGAGAAAAGCCATCCTTTACACAAAGAAATGACCACAAATTAGAGTAAACATGTCACATTAATATCAAAGAAGTAATCTGTAAGATTTGTGTTCCGTTCTCTTTGGCTTTGATAAATGGTAACTGCAGGTTTTGGGACCTCACTGACAGAGATCCAAACATCTTTTCTTTAATTTGTTTGGCATTAGTAACCGCCTAGTCACAACGCCGACAGACACCACACAGGTACACAGCTTCCATCTATTCTCTGTGGCAGAAAACCACTGCTGACGGACACTGCTTGCAATTTTTTTTCCAGGAATGTGGCTAAAACGCCCAGTTATTAATACCCAAGAAAATGTAAAAGTAAAAACTTTCATCAGTGGATAAGGTCTGTCACCATTGTGTTGACTCATTTAGTGATAGTGACTTTTATTTAGATGTAGACACTTATTTAACTAAAAAATCTTCCAGATCGTCACTTTTAAAATTGCTATACAGGCATAGCTATATACAAGGTTACCTTTGGTTTGTGTGTGTGTGTGTATTTGTATACTGCATATGTAATAAAGTGTCTAATGTTTGAATCCATCTCCTTTTAGGATCCTGTACGATCCCACTTACAGAAGTTTAAGGCTCTTCGATGTTGGCTCACAGGTACTTTACCTGTCACTCAACCAACGTTGTAGTCGTGGTAACAGTGGTACAGTCACTGGACAGCGCTCTGCGGATGTAAGTGTGGCCTGAAACCCAACAACCTGTGGTGAAGGAGTGATGAGTGGAGGAGGAGGGAAAGAGCGAAGGGGGAGATGAAAGAGTGCAGGAGAAGAGATGAGTGATCCAGTCATCCAGAGCTACCAGACATCCCAGAGGACAGGAAACACTGGGCTGACCAATGCCTCCCCCCCTCACACACACACACACACACACACACACACACACACACACACTCCTGTTTTTTTTTTCCGTTTCCCCTCCTCCTCTTCCTCTTCTTCTCATCCTGAGTTCCATATAAAAATATTTGTCATTCTGTACTATACATTGTAATTGCCATTTCTGTCAGTCTGCCACAAAGTGCATCCACTCTACATAATGGGAAAGAAAAATGTTTCCATCTTTTATTTTTTGGCAGTTTTTGGTAAACCTAAGTTTCAAGGTATGTTTTAAGGTAAAATTATATTTTACAGTAGTATAAGCTTAAAACATGAGTTAATCTTAAACTGCTTTTTGCTTTAAGCTCTTCAGACACCACACTGTTGTCCACTGTGTCCATCAACGCAGCAGCTTATTGATTTGACATTTGAGTACAGTTTCTTACAGATTTACACTCTCATGCTGCTGGTGTTTTTTCTGCTCTGTAAACTCTCATCCCTTCCCCTCCAAGCAGCCTCCTTTGCCCTGACCCCGACCAACCCACCTCCTGCTGTGGTATCCCAGAGGCCCCCGGGGCACCAGACTCCTTCTTCCCCTCCAGCCCCACCTCCACAGGAAAACCCCCAGACTGCCGCCCAAATACCTCCACAGATTCTTCCTCCCGCTCAGATGTGGCAGGAGGCCCCTCCCAGCTTCGCCTCACTTCCACCGCAGGCCTCGGAAATACCTGAGAGCCCTGAGTGTGGTCGCCGTTCATCTGCACCGCTTTGACTGCAGTTCACTGCAAGGAGATGAGGTTCAAACCACCGATGTTCACACTCTGATTTAAATCACAGCTCAAGTCCACTTTCTTTCTTTTTTTTTGCGTGGATATTATCAGTTTTAGGGTGAAGCCCACACACAAGACACATGGAGAGATTGTAGCAAAAGGTGCTACTACTGCTATTTGTTGTCAAAACTTTGTCTTTCTCTAGCTGAAATAGAAGTCCCTGTGTTTCCATGTATTAATAAAATAAAAAATAAATTGTTTCTACTGAGAATTTGTGCAGCTTTCTATCCATCAGTCTTTCTGAGACACTAAAACATGTTTTCTGTCAATATTCTAAAACAAGCATCAACTGCTGTGTTGGACAATAAGATTTAGTCGTCTCATTTTAACAATGATGGAACAGTAACGCTCTACAATAACACCACCCTTATAACAGACTTATAAGTGGTTTGCAATTGGTTTAACATTATAAATCATGAATATGCTGTTGCCACATTTACCGGTTCTGTCAGGCCAAGTTACTGGCATTTACCCACCATCAACATATCTTGATAGTCATAAAGTTTCATTTGCCATATTGAATTCTGGCATATCGAATCAGCACATCCATACACTAAGGCTTTGGCAGTATTGTTATCTTCTTTCTTCCTCCCACAGTCCAAAGACATGCGGGTTGGGGTTATTGGTGACTCTAAATTTCCTGTGCTTTCTATATGTCTGTATTCAGAATCAGAATCAGAATCAGAATCAACTTTATTTGGCCAAGTTTGTACAAGCAAACAAGGATTGACTGAACAGTCCAGGGTGTCCCCCGCCTCTCACCCAATGTCTTTTGTCAGTTCTAAAATTCATTAGTGTAGATTTAGATTAATGAGTAGAAAGCAGTAACTGCTTCTTCCCAAATATTGAAAAGTTGTCTATAGTTTGCATTTATTTATAAGTTGCTTACAACATAATCAATAACCTAATTATAAACCATTCATAAATCCTTTATAAGAGTAGTCTCATAAGACTTCGGTGGGGTGGTGAGTCCCATGGGAATATGTTGTTGCTCACAACATTTGTGTCTGGAAGGTATGAGTTAAAGGAGAGTTATTGATCTATACGAGGATATTATCATTATTTTGAAAACCATTCCTCACTGCACTGCATATTTATATCTAAGTCCAACCTTTTCCACTGGTAGATGCCAATTAAACATTAAAATAAAAGCTGTGCTTCACAGGAACCTGACGACGAGCCCACTGGGCGCACAGCCGACACCCCAAAGAATAAAGCTGTCAGGTCAAAGCTGGTCGTCAGACTCCATCTGGTGGTCTGAAGTGTACGGAGCACAAGTCTCCTCAGGGTCAATAGAACTGGGAAATAACTCCACCGTAAATCAGATGCAATTGGCTCCATGTCGCTAAAGCAGATTTTTCCCCTGCCGATCAGTAACTAAGCACATGTACTTGAATATGATTTTGAGTTACTTTTACTTTGAGTAGTTCCATTTTTTTATCAACTTCAATACAATTCAGACTTATTGCTCAACTATGTTTATTTGACAGCTTAAGTTACTTTTCAGGTGAAGGTTTTACATTACAAACAGTATTAAGTAATAATAATATATATGTATGATAAGGATCCAATAACATAGCATTCCACACACAGGGCTGTCTGCAAGAGTACTTTTACTTTTGATACTTTAGTACATTGTGTTGCTGATACTGATACTGATGCTAATACTTGTTACTTTAGTGAATAATTTGTCATAAAAATCAGATGTAACTTGTGATTATTGCCATAAATAAAAAACTAATATGATATAACAATTGAGACTAAAAGTTCTAACATTGAGTATGACAGTCCATCTTTGACCTTTGGAAATGGAAGTTTAACAAATGTATCTATTTAACTCAAGGCACTCGAGGTTTTTATTAGACCTTTTATCCCCCGATCTTCATCAGTTGGCTATAGTTTAGTTTCTATGGAGACAGCTGAGTTATCTGATGTTGAATATGTGCGTCTTCTTGGATCTTTGACTCCTGGTTGATGACCTTTGACCCCATCCCAGTGGAGCGCCGAGGACAAAGCGTCTTAACAGCAGTGTGAACAGATACTTTCATGACTGCACTATAACTGTGAGAGAAGCTGAAAAGGAACATTTTTAAATGTTTGCTTCTCTTTTTGATAGATGCATCGAGTGGATTTGTTTTTGCCGAGCATTTGACAGCAACTTTCAACCACAACACTGTGACCTAACTCCAGTCAGAAACCCGCAGAAAGATTGTAAGTGGCCCTTGAGTCAAGACTATTTTGTCAAACTATTTCCCACATCAACAATGAACTATTATGACATTTTAAGTGCGGAATTAGTTGTAGATGTCAGCAGATGTCTCTCTTTAATCTGAGTTAAAAGGACAGGCAGAACTCAGTTTGCTGAGATATTTATTTACACATTTAACTAGTGGCCATTATATGAAAAGAAAAACAATTTTTACAGTTTATTTACACCACCTGTAAGGCATTATGAAAAAACTGTACACTGAAATTTGACAATAAAACACACAAAACAAACAAAAGAGTTAAATGAATTCACATGAAAAGTATAAAATACAACTAAAAGCAATGAAACTTAAATAAAATGAATACATGGAACACATGTTGGGGAAACATCACATTAATCTCATCTGTCGGAATATTTCATCAGTAATCTGGAGTGAGGCGACATGAGGGAACATTGAACCGACCTGCTGAGGATTCTGGGTAATAACAAGGACTAACTGCCCACGTATTTCCTGCCCAAACCAACACTATATTGCACTTTTATAAGCCAAAACTGAGAAGTCTAAGAGTACAGACACACAGATAAAATATCCTCTGTCATCTTCATCACATATGTGTGTCTACTTTGGGATTAACACTTCTCAAAGCTGCGCATGTCGACAAAAACTGATGTTTTATTCATTCTGGTCGTTACTTACCATCAACTGAGAAACCAGATCATTCCTGGAACACTATAACAGTTTAATCAATCCTAAATTATAGTTTTTAGTGAACCATGACGACAAACATTCAGAGAGCGGATCATGTACATTAATACTGGAACAAAACCTTTAGAATCTACAGGATCAATTTAATATATCTAGATTTTCCTTAAAGAACACCTTTAAACAAAGTAAAGGTGCTATTAACACATGAGGAAATGTGTATCTAATGACAACTTTAGATATTTTGGTAAAGTAGTTGATTTTAAGTTTGATTTTGATCAAAACCAATTTAAAATGAAACATACTTTACAGCATTTTGAAAACGGCTTCCAAAATGTAATAGCAAAGTGTTGTCAGCCTGCAGGTTGAGGATTTTGAGGTGGCAAATGGCTGTGTTTACATGCACAGAATAATCCAGTTTTTGCCCTCATTCCAAAAAGACAATATTCCTACTAAGCTGTCTAATGAGAATGAATATTGCCGTCTACATGCGGTTGTGCGTACTCTGATGAAGGTCAAATGCCTCCATGACGTTCATCCTATAGAACAAGGGATATTTTCTGCATTTAAAAGAGATATCCACATCACTGAAAACAGTCAGCGTGTTTCTCCTTCTGACCAGAGATGTGGGCTTTTCTTTAGGCAGCATCTCTACCTGTTGGCTGGTTGGTACACAGAGCTGAAGACCGTAAATAGGCGAGAGGATGTGTGACTCAAACGGCTGTAAAACCCAGAGTGACACACATGTTCCCTATACACTGCATCACACTCTGAAACCTGAATATCAGCACATATTATCATTGAAAATGCTGAATTCAGAATAAAGCCTAATGATGCTGCGTACATGATCCATAAATTTATTCCGAATAATAGTGGATTATTAGTGTGCGTGTAAACACAAGTCATTGCTGTCTAAAAACCATGTAACTCCAATTTTAGCAATTATCAAGCTCAATTTAAGTGGTTCAGGCTTAGAAAAACTTCTCAGGATCCACCAAGCTGTGATAGACCAGGCTGCCAGGTTTTCACCTCCATGGTGACAAGGACAAGAGTGACTCTACGTCGAGAAGTTAAGATGTTAAACTTCAGTCGCCTAAAACACACAGATGTGCTGAAAACAAGGATAAAAGAGGTGTTTTCATACAAAAATCAACCACAGTCACACTGGTCGCAGACAGCGGAGGGTAGATATTGAAATTGAAACAACGATTTCATTAACGGCTAATAACACGTCTGCTTCTCTGCATCACTGAGCATCATTGCATTTGCAGTGTAATTAGTGTATATGTAAAAAAAAAAAAAAAAAAAAATCATAATTGAATCAGAAGTGCGTAGATCCACTGGAGGTTTTGGGTAGTTATTACGCATCAGCAATAGTTGTATAATCAGCAAATAAGAAAACTCTCCATTCACCCTGAAAAGCTGTGAGCTCAAATAAACCAGAAAGTGCTGTTTGTTTGTAAGGAGTTAGTGTGGAGTGAGTGGAAACAGCAGAATTCCAAATTCAACTTTGCTTTTTGTGGGTCATTTCGCTGATGTTTGTTCAGACTTCAAGGCCACGCAGGGGTTTATTACGGGACTTTACGGTTAAGGCCTGTATTACTGGCTCAGTCTGAGAAAAAGTCATTTATGATCACACTTCATTTCAATTCAAGTGCTGAATTAACACTTTTATTTTGAAAAAAATAACACTTCCTCAGTTAATTTCCTAAATAGCTGAGAAAGGTTGTGAGGCTGTTTTAGTGTAAAGTAAGAGGTCATTTGTAGAAGTTTTTATAGTTTTCTCACTGCCTGGAAAAACCATTAACAAAAAAATACAAATAAAAATTACCTCCACTGAATCTAAACCACTTCTTGTGACTCAGGGTTAGTTTGGCAGCACATAATACAGTTGGATGGTGAGTTTTCCTCCTGAAACAACACTGGTTTGCCAGCTTGGACACATGTGTACCGACTTCTGGTCCTTGTTTATGGAGCCATTTGGTGTAACACTGGTAAGATGCAGAAAGACACACCAGAAAAGCAGCAACCTGGAGAAAAAGTTGGCAGTGTCGAGGTTTAACTCTTCCAACACGCCTTACTGTCAAACTCCGCCATTTCTTTTTGGTCTTAATACTTAATAACAATAACTATTTAACTAAAAAAAGGGGGTAGAACTTAAAACAAAATTGATAATGATATCAAATCCTCTTGTGTGTCCTCTGTCTCCACCACCTCCTCTTCCTCCAGGGTTGCTCAACGTCTCCGGTGAGTTTTCTGCTTTAACAATCAAAAGCGAGCTGCAGCCGTCGCAGAAGCGGCTGCTTGGTCCACATTTTGAGGCCTGCTCATTTGCTGGTGGGCGAGAGGAAAGAATTCATCAGAAGTAGTGTGTGAGTGTGGATGGTTATTGGGGGGTAGGGATGAAATGGAGGGGAAGGTTACATTTATAGTGGAGTGTTAAACACAAAGTAATGGAGGTGATGCAAAGCATTTCAACATTTCACAGATTAAGGAAATTCATACTGGAGTCACTCAGGGCTTCTGGCACAGGGAGACAACTTGATCTCCGTTTCTGTTAATGACTACATTGTGTGCACATGATGGCTACCCAAAGCGTATCATTTGATCTTAGACGTTAAACATTAACCTGCTGATTGTTTTCTCAATAAATGGACTTATTTTGTTGTTATCTGACTCATTGTAAGAACTATGCTGACAATCACTTTATCGTTTTTGAGCAAAATTGTCAAGAAGCTTCTTGGTTGCAACCTCTCAAATGTGAGCATTTGCTGTTTAGACTTTTATGATAGTAAACTGAATATTGCTGGGTTTTACAATGTTGGTCAAATTAAACAAAGACGTGTGAAGACATCACTTGGTGCTCTTGGAAATTGCTGTGGACATACTTCACTATTTTCAAAAATAATCAGCGAATTAATCAATAATGACATTTTTTGACTAGTTTTAATATAAGTATAAGACTAGTTTTAATATAAAATGTCTGAGAAGACAGTATTTAAAAATGTCTTCCAATCACCCGGAGACTAGGGTGATGTCTGGTTTTGCCCAACTAACAGTGCAAAATTTATTTCAAAATAACAAAACATAAAAATGGCACATTTAAGAGGCTGTTTTCAGAGAATGTTTGAGTCATGATTAGTCAATTTTCAAAATGGTTACCAATAAATTTTCTGTTGATTAACTGACTAAAAGTTTCAGATTGAGTTATAATATATAATAGGATGTGAAGTAAGGTCAGCAGCAGACAGTGAACAAAACATAAGGACAGTGGAGGAAAAGTGTGGAGGAGTTATGTTTGGGTGAAACGAGCTCCCGAGGCAATCCGGTAAAATACGAACATTTTCATCGAGAAACTAAAAAGAATAAAAAGCCGCATTCTCAAGTCAAAACTATTGAAAGCTAAAAGCCAAACCTGTATTGTTGCTGCAGCATTTGCATGTTTTTCCTACATCTAATCTGCTTTAACTGGCATCTTGGTCATCTAGTTTAATTCTCTCTAACCACTGAGAGAGGAAACAATGAGTCACTTAATGCCCCGTTTGTTTACACTGAACTCGCTCTGTGTAGTTGTATGAGAGTATTTTGCACCTCTAAACGCCAGTGTTCATGGTGTGTAGCTTCAGTGCTGCATTTATAAAGTGCTCTGAGGGTAGATGTGGATCCTTGAGACACTGATGGAAAACTGCAATGGCCCCAAGCTCCTGCATTTACACCTCACTGTTTACTGTTGGCTCACTGTAGCTCCAAGTGGATCCTCCATTTTGACCCCAACAACATTATTATCAAAAGCTGACACTTCTGTCATTTTTAGCTCCTTTAGATATGAACCCACATTTCATGAATTCCTGCTGATGGATTACCAGCAGAGCTGACTGACAAACTGTTTGCTCAGTTTGAAATATTAAAAAATCTGTCCAGTTTAACAACAGTGACTGTAAATCTAATTAACTAATCTAACTAATTTTCTGCACTTATACCCACCAAACTGATGATTTTTATATTCTGGATAGCATTTTTAAGTACTTAAAGGTGGAAAAGGCTTCTTGAGCCCGCTGGAATAATTAACTTCACGCAAACTATTGACTCATAATCTGCTTGTACTTTGTTAGGATCACTGATGAGATCTGTAACATTTGATTCCCAAAGTGTTTTCATTCTGTTTTGTTTCCAAACTTCCCACGTTTTTTTGCATACAGATAAAAATATGAAAAAGCTAGGAGGTTAAAGTGGAGGGCTAATTTATCAGCTATATGTTAGCATCAGCCATGCTGCTGCAGGTTTCCATCATTTGTTGATCCAGAAGCCAAGCAAATGAATAATAGTGTGAAATCAAAACCACATAGACCTACATTAATGATTAAACCACAGAGGCCATTTTTGAAGCCTTTAGAAAATCATTAGCACCGAAAAGTAGAATTTGAGTCTTTGAGAATTCACACACAACGTTCTGTGTTAGTGGTGTTTGTGTCCCAACATGGAGGCAGAATTCCCACAAGCCGTTTAGTGAGTTTGAGGTCCCAGCAGTCCTGGAACGAACACAGAATATTATCCAATAGTCCGTTTTAATTTTCCAGCTTTAGTAGGCTGGTAAAATAGTGACACTGCTGCTGACAAGCAGTCGCTCCTCTAAAGTGAAATCCGTCTGGTGAAATACTGACAATGGCTACTGAAGTTCAGAATTAACCAACTATTCTGGATTCCCACTCTGGTTCCAAAACAGATTTCGGGAAACGCTGGAGCTGCTTCTCCCTCCACCTGACTGGTTCCACAGGTTAACTGCTTGCGTCGTTTGAGCCTCATCCAGCCTCTGATGGTCGCAGCTGACTCGTGTTCACTTCAAGCTCCGTAGCTAAGCCTCTGGAGTGAGAGTCTTCCTCCTGGCTACGTAGCTTCAAGCTCCACGGCTAGCTGTTAACCTCAGCGCTGGCATGATGAGCTGTGTTTACCACTGAAGTTCATGGCTGACAAGCATGAGCTTCAACCTTGACAGCCAGCAGTAGACGTTAGTTTGAAGACAGATGGCAGGTCAAGGTTAGCTAGTGTTAGCTTCTCAAGGCCGGGCTGGTGTTTTTGTCCATCTCTTTGTTTCCATCCTTCATTAGTGCAGAAAACACCTGAGGGAGAGAAAACAGAGAAGATTAAAGGTATTTATACATCTAAAACACATTCACTGACTATGAATGACTGTGATACTGACCTGAGCCCAGCGGCGGTTTCTGCTGATCATGTGTGTGTTTGCCATGGCGGCAAACAGCGTATGCGACTGCAGGTCCTCTGGCAGACGGGTTAGGAACTGGGCAATGTGTATGAAGTCCATCTGGAGCAGGACTTCCTCAAACAGACGCAGGATGCCCAGCCCCGTCCGAAACAAACTCTCCTCACCGTCCCGACAGAAGACATCCCACACCCGGCACGCCACGTCCAGAGGGAGGGACTTACTGTACAGAGTGAAGATCCTGGACGGACACAGACAAGTTGACAAGATGAAAAAAAAAAAACTTTGTGGTCAAGAAACCACGTGGCTTCACTTGGATGCGAGGTTAAACCAACCTCATCACACCAAAGGTGCCGCCGCTCACCATATTATTATGGGTGCAGTGGACCACCTCATCAAAATATACTTTGCAACTGAATTTAGCAATAAAGAAATACTCCCAGAAACGCTACATTCCCGAGTTTAAATTTGTAGAGAATATTTGAGTTTTATCTTGGTATGCATGCATGCCACATTTCAGCCCACTAGGGCTGCAACTAATGATTATTTTCAATATCAATTGATCAGTCAATCATTTTTTTGATTGATAGATACACTGTTTGGTCTATGAAATATCAGAAAAATGAGAATTTTTTCTTAAAAAACTCAAAATGATTAGTTGATTCCTCTTCCATTTATTTTATATTGTGAGGTTTTGACAAGTGATGTGCTTCTGACAGCTGGTCGCTACAAGTTTTAATAAACTGAATTATTCTTTAAATGACCCTTTAACGCTGCCAGAGTTCAGTGCTTCTGAGCCAGGAATAGATTCCAAAAGATCAAAACACATTCTGTTTCATGTACTATGTACAACAAGGTCTGGTGATTGTAGTTTACCAACAATCTTTTAATGCTAACTGGAGGGGTGTTGATTTCTCGTCTACACATCAACAGTGTTGATGGAAAGACGGTGGAGGCTTTGGTATCTCACCAGTCGATCAGGTAGAGGTCAGGGGTCAGGCTGTTGGTTTGGAAGTGGCTGAAGAGACGAGGCAGATTCTCCTCAAAGAAAACCTCAAAAGCTGCAAAATACTTCAACATCTGACAAAGACACAGAGAGGAAAGAGGCGATGACGGATGGTTGAGGGGACTGTTTTGTAGAAAGTTATTGTGTCTGTGTGTGAGTGCTGTTAAAAGGTTAAGACTTGGTTTTAAGGTGAAGGGCTAGGGAATGCATTACATCAAGGAGTGTAATCACTACTATAGAAAGACTGCTATAAAAAGAGTGTGTGTTTGTGTGTACCAGATCGTGGTCCACTCTGAAGAAGGCCATCTGACAGGGCTTATTGAGCAGGTTGGCGAAGGTGATAAAGGCTTCTGCCTCCTCCAGGTTGAGGATGAGCACAGCAGCGATGAATGACATGCCCTGGACCTGAAATGCCACAAACAGACAACAGATCAGTGTGAGCCCTTTTAAAGCACTGCATGGCTCAGCCACTAACAGAATTGTTGAATTGCTGCTCCCTTATCAGCCTGAGCCTAAAGCAGACCAGTCGGTCTGGTCAGATTCATGATCTTGTTTACTTATTGTTTGATGAAGGTCTGCTGATAATTTTGATGATTTGAGAGTATTTTTCTTCTTCAGTTTAAGAATATTTTACATTTACTTTTGTTAAATAAAAAATCTACTCTGAATACTTTTTGTTTCTGTGATTTTAACACTATTAAGGCTCTAAACTGGTGTATGTTTCATTACGACGCTTTAGCTATGTTGATAGTTTCAGGTCTCTCCAAGTTGATTTTAATAGTCTGGTAAAATTAACTGAAACCTTGTTATTACTGAAACGTTATCCAGCCTTAAATATTGGGCACAATGTGAAGAGACAACAGGGAAGAAAACATTTCAAACCCTGCAGGGGAAAATCTAACACAAGTCAAATTCTGTCTGTGAACAACTAAATATCAGCTATGATCGTTTTTAGGCTGGAAGGACAAGCAAACTCACGTAGCCAATGTCGGGTCTGTAGCAGGTGTAAGCCCCCAGGACACTGTGGAGGAGGTCATGATAGGGCCCCCCCTGAGAGAGGAGAGAGAGAGAGAGAGAGAGCTGTAAGATTATACAGAACATACAAATGAAGGGAGGAGGAGGACCAGGATAAATAGAGGGTAGATTCATACAAAGTAAGAAAAAGAGATCGAGGGAACATGGAGGTAGATGAAGATGAGACATAAACATCGAAGGAGAATAATAAGATCGGGAAAGATTACTGACGATGCTGTGCTGCTACAGAGTTGTACTTATTATTCCCTAACCATCATAACATTTTGTCCTAAACCAGTTTTTAAAGCAATGTTTAAGCCCAATAACTACTATCTGATTACACCTTCTGTTTGTGTCATTTCCTTCAAAGAAAAATCAGTTTTCGCAATATTTTGGTGAATTGTTTAAATTTTCAAAATGAATTTTTCAGGTGTTGTTCCTACATTTAACTTCAGTAAAAAACCTGGACGTGTTTTTTACATTTATATCCCATGGTAATTATGATTTTGCTCATACACCATTTTTTGTGGTTAGCCTAATATCCATTGGGGATTTATACTGAACTTTCTGATGTTCTGATTGGACAGACTCTGCTCGCTGAAGCGTGTCACATTTCAAACCAAGACATTGTAGCTGGGGGCCATGAGCGACTTTGTCAACTGCAACAATATCGACATAGATCAATAAGGCAATGCTGTGTTGCACTGAATGAAACTGCAGCAACTGCAACTTCAGCAATGTAGTTTTAACACTATTAAAAATGTAAACTTTAGTATACAGTATAATGCATTAACTATGTTGAAGAAGTCTCTGTGAATGGATTTTGATAGCGCACTAAAATGAACTAAAAACAAAGGGATGTAGAAAGGTAGGAAAAACCCATTTCAAAAAACTACTGCACCATTTCCATGGATTGGGAAATGTCAGTGGGGACATTAATATTAGTTGTCAGCACAAAGAATTTAATGGGCTAATTTTGCCAAACCACCGCAAATGATTTTTCTAGCAGACAGCTGAAACACGTTGCTGGTTACAGATAAAATACCTTCTGGAAGATGAAGAGGGAGGGGAAGGTTCTGGAAATGTCCAGTTTGATGAGGTCCAGACTGGACTCCCTGTCAGCCAGAGAAGCCCCTCCGTCTGACGGAAAAACACACAAGAGAGAAGTTTTAACATGCTGTTTCAGTTTAGATGCTTATTAATGCTTTTATTTAAGGGTATATTTTCAGTTCATTGTTTGACAGTAGAGGGTTATATCAGAGATGAGTATTCATGTCTACAACAGTACAGTATGTAACTTTGACTTGTTTGGCTTGCTTGAGTTCAGACTGGTGCAGTGTCATACCACTCTCACTGTCGTTCACTGAGCTGGTTTCACTGTAACTCCTCCACTTCTCTTTGGCTCTGGACAGGAAGATCTCATAAAGCTCTGCACAAGGACACATGAAGATTGTGAAGAGTGACGTGAAAAGGGTTTAGCTTTGGCATGTGAACACGGGGAATGTAACAAAATGTAATTGTGAGTACTAGTCTGACTGTCATACAGCTCTGATACTGACACATACATCAGACATTACAAAGACACTGTTCAGGGGATGCGCTTAAACAGAGGGACTTACAGTACGGGCAAAACAATATAAAAAAAAACATATGATTTTATTCATCTGCTACATCTCCTGTAAACTGCACATCATCTCCATTAATTCCCACTGATGTATCCTTCTGTTGCGTGCTTTCCCTCTCCACCAAAGTGATAGATGGCCGGACCCATCACAGCCAAAGATTTACCAGAAGGTGGTGGGTGCTTCTCACATACCCTGTGAGTATTAGGGGCAACAAGACAGTGTATGTGACCCTGAGTCAAAATAAAAAGCAATGTGTGTGTTCTTGGTGATGAAGGAGCATGTCACCCTGTGCACCAGCGAGGCTCACTGATGTGTTTTTAATAGAAGTTTTCGAATAACAATAGAGCTGTATGACACAGGGGGAGAAGATTATCTAGTTTTTCGGACGCTAAGACAAATACACAACCACCACAAACAAATGGTAAAATGTATGAATCAATGTGTACCTGGTGTGATGTTGAGCTCGTTGCCGATGGCGAGGCTCCACACTCTTCCTCTGACGCTAGGTGGGAGTCCCTGCCACCAGAGCTCCCTGACCCGCCTTGTTCCCTTCCTACACACACACACACACACACACACACACACACAATGAGCTAAAGCAAACATAATCCACACACAAACTGTATACAACATGCCCAGAGCTGCAGAGACGTACATGGTGTCCCAGTGTGGCAGGATCTCTGTGTTCCAGATGACCATGGCGTTGGAGATGCTGTCCTCCTGTCGATGTCTCTCCTTCATCTGACGCTTCTTCCTCTGGGCTTCCTTCAGCTCTGAGAAAGACACACAGAGATTCAGAGAGGTGGTACCATGGTCTGCTTGCATTTACTATTTGGTCTTCTTGTTGACTAAATTCTTTTCTTCCTGCTCACCATTGTGTATCTGTCTGAGCCAGTCAAAATCAAAGCAGAACAATGGCCCTAACAATGCATCTAATTAAGTTTCTGCCAGTTAAAATTGTTTTTGCTGCTTTTGGCAAGTGAGGTTAAGAGCTAATTCTAGATGCTCGTTACCATTAGCTCTTCAGATTTGCTGTGTGTGTGTGTGTGTGTGTACCTCTCCTCTTCGCTCCTGCCACCATCTCCTCGTACTCTATTTTGTGCCTCTGAGTTTCCTCCAGAGATTTGGCGGGTAGGTTCCTAAAGGACAGAGAATCGGACAGACAGTTTACACAGGCGATCAGTTAAACACTTTTCTTCCTGTCAGGTGTTCAGCTACACAGTGACTTACTGTGTAAAACAGAAATTTCTCTTCATCCGGCGACTCTCACCAGATGCTCACTGTTGCTAAGCAACAACGAGGAACGTGTTTTGTAGACCACAACTCTTTAAAGAATACGGCCCCAATCAGACAGAGCACTTTTTACAGGTTGTGAGGCGCACCACACTGCCTTTTTTATTGATGCCTACAAAAAAGGGGGCAGCCAGCAGGATTTCTTTAAAAATGCAAAATGAAAAACACAAATGACTTTTGAGGCACTTTGACTTACAACTTACAGCTTAAGCTTTTTCAATTTGAGCAATTCAAGGCGCTCATGCAAAAACACATGATGCATAGAGTAGAAAAACACAAGGCACACAGCAGTGCAGAAGCAGTGAGCAAAGAAAGTTCCACTCTCTTTGAAAACAATTATAAAAAGGCGCCACAGGCTGCTAAAAACTGCTCTGTCTGGTCTGTGTCTCAGCCCCTAGAAAATCTTAGCTGTGGCTTCTGACCACACCCAATCACACCTGCCAGTGATGATGGCTGTGGTCAGATGTAAAAACAGGCTTACAACCAGCAAGGGCAGCAATGCTTTTCAACCTGGTGTTAAGTTACTCTTCAACTAAAATCTCAAATATTCTAAATTTGTCTTCAAATATCAACTTAAATGTCAACTTTGTGTTAACTTCAAAATGCTGACCAGCACTCCCAAACCCAAATATGTTGAGTTTTCTTTCACACAAGACAAAGACAAGCAGGATATTGTCACGACTGAGAAGCTAAAAATAGAAAAAGGTCAGCCTTTCTGCTTTTTACATTTAACTGATTATTATTTTAGCAGAGCGGTATGGCTTCATATGAGCTGATTGTGTCCATAAACTTGTTTTCAGAATGTAAAAGTATATGAAACATCCAATTGACCATCATGGGACTCTGCAGTAAAACCCAGCATAATAACTATAATTAATAATAATCCTAATAATAATAATAATAATAGTCATATATATATTTCTTTATATTTGCATTACAATACGTATTAATAAAATTTAAAATGTGTGTGTGTGTATGTACTCACGCTGGCCGGTCCTCCAGGATGAGAGCTGTGGTTGAAAGAGGCTCGAACTCCAGGTTCTTCCTCCTCCCTGCAGCCGGGGGGGGCTGAGAACACGAGGACACCTCTGAGTCCGTCCCCTGTTCCTCCTGTGGACACGAATCAAAGACAGAGGCCGTTACAGAGAGATGAAATCCTGCCCCTCTCTCAGACTAGATTCTGTTCTGCTCAACATTTTTTTTTTTTTTTTAAATTACACAAGGTTTACAAAGTCAAATATTAACTTTTTAGCTTTTAACTCTTTAAGCCAACATGGACTGTTCAAGCTCTTTAAGGTGCTCAAAAAAATACATTTTAAATATCTAGAAGGCCATGATAACTGGGCAAACTCCATCTGTTGAGGATATTGATAAAATGTTGTCCAGTGCTGTGTAAAGGTCAAGAAGGAATTTTAAAGTAATCTAAATTTATTTATAATTTAAATACTTGGTTATACTGCATTTACTGTTACTGCTATCTAGTCTTACTGTAACATGAGTTTTCACATTTTTGATCACAAAGTGTTGTACAAAGCTACGATGACATACTAACAAAAGAGGTGTTATTCCAAACCACAATCTGAGAGCAGCTATACAACAGGCCTACACACACACACACACACACACACACACACACACACACACACACACACACACACACACACACACACACACACACACACACACACACAAAGAGTGCTATTGTCCGTTGGCCTCGCCTGTTGGTGGAGAGATTCTGCAGAAAGAATCACCGAGTCTGATTAAATCTCCATCTGTGGATGACTCCATGTGTATGTGCGCTCACACTTGCATCACCAAAGCTGTGAACTTTGTTTCCAAGCACATGTATGCAAGTTCACGTGGCCTATCTGGGCTGCTTGATAAATGCCACTGTTTATGTCCCTGTGTCAGTGTTTACTCGTATATTTGAGGTCTAACGGTCGAAGTGTGTGTGAGTGTAGAACCTGCACAATAAACAGTTCATTCGCAGGAGCAGCACAGCTGTAGGTCAACAAGACAACAAGCCTTTTGTAAACCGATTTCTGAGCAACACCAGCAGAGGGAGACAGAGTTCCTTTCCCAACTGTGAGGCTGGAGAATTCAACTGGTGCTGCTCTGTCATCAGTTTCACTATGAAGTGAAAGTCATATGTATAAAATCATGTGACTGATCCCTTCATTGCCACATAAACTGCACCATGAAAGCTGCTGTGTGTCATTTACAAGGAATCAGTAAGGCAACTGTAAACTTAAACTGGATCACTTGTAATATTCCTGAGTTTTTCCAGTTAAATCTACAACATTTAAACTACTCACATGACGGTGAAAAGTATACAGACACATGAAGATCAAAGTTATATCTGAACATCTCATTCTAACACTGTTGGCATGAATGTAGTGCTATAAATAATGTTTTGGGTCCAAACTAATCCTTTAAAACACCAAAGTCCCACAAATAATACAAGCAGACAAACTGAAAGAGGCAGCAGTAGACCAACAACTGTGCACTGTGATGTAAAATTACAGTTTTTGTCAGTGGAGTCTGGTGTTTCTGAATGGAGTGATATAATGGTTGTTTGTGGTTAAACAAAAAAGATCTTACAGGTCAATGTCTGTAGGGATCCTTAACAAAATGTTGTCAGACACTTTGAATAACAATCTGAGCCTGTCAGTGGAGATTGGATGCACTTATCCCAAAGCACTACGTTACAGCCCGTTTGGAAGATCCTACCCCATACCAAAAGTAGGGCAGGGTCTGCAGTAGATGTTAGCAGAGGAGTAACATCAAGACAAAACATGTGCAACCTGCAGAAATGACACTCCATGCACAGGATTATTGTTTTGGCAGTAATCCCTAGTTGTCCCTCTGAGTCTCTGAGCTAACTTCTGCATTGCTGCACAAACTGAATTCAAATAAAACAGTTTGAGTGAAGTCAGTCCTCCTCCTCCTCCTCCTCCTCTTTTCTTCCACCTCCTCCTCCACAGTTTTTTGTCCGACGTGTCAACCAGCTGAAGCCAAACCACATCTGGCCGGCTCCCTTCCTGATGAATCATCTGCCTGCTGTCATGTGAGCAAAGTGGGTGCAAAGGCAGACGGTTGTCAGATGGTTTGCTGTTAGCAGTGTAAGCTCTGTCTGCTCTGCCTTCACACTACTCAGTAAGGTGAGAGGTCCACCCTGGAGCTAGAGTAAAGTCCAGGGTACTACAGCGAGATGGCATTGTGCCAAGGCCTCCTGGTGAAGCACGACCAGACTGAATATTGCTCAGCATGTGAGATAGCTGCTCCTGACAGCTTTCAATGTTTGTCTGATATGAAGATCAAACCTCATCTAATTAAATTCAGCCAGAGAAAAGGAAGCTGCTGCTGCTACTGTTCGATGCATTAGTGTGTATGTGCGTGTCCAGGATACCACCGGCTCTAGATGACAGCAGAGGAGCAGCTGTGTGTGTTTAAGTGTGTCATTGCTGGCAGGGCCTTATACAACGCAGGAAGTGGGAAATAGAAAAGCTGAATGGTGTGTGTGTGGGTGTGTGTGTAGGGGTAGGATGGGGGAGTGAGGGGGTAATAATCTGCATCTTCAGCTGCAGGCTGTGTGTGGAAGTTGCCTAGTAACCACATACACTTTCATACACACCCAGTAAATCAATTTTACAGTCTCATTCCAGCCACCATGTTGTATGTACACAGACACGGGCTAACAGCATTAGCCTTTAGAGCCTCTGGAGCATTGGACTAGCAAACGCACATCTTCAGGCCAACCAATCAAACATCTTACATGGTTGATACACTGCACCTTGTGTGTTTCTAGGTTGTGACTTCTTTGGTCTGCTAAGCAGCGAGGAGTTCACAAAGATATACAAGGCAACATCTGGGCTTCATGTTCAACTGTGTATTTTTACCTTAATCAAACATAAATGGCATGCATACTCAATACGTTCTGTAACATGATTTAGTCCAGGGCTGCAACAAATGATCATTATAGAAAATCGTAAAGACTTTCCAAAAGCCGAAACAGACGTCTTCAGTTGCCCTGTTTTTTCTGACCAACAGTCCAACACACAATGTTATTCAGCCAGAATGTTTGACATTTTTGCTTGATGTCTTAAATGATTAATTGTTCATCAAATTTGTTTGATTCAAGACTTACTTCCTCACAATGTTTACATGTACCTAATAGTGGTGCCTCAGCCACCACTGCTAAGGAGAAGAGGCCAATCAGAGCTGTGGATCAGAGCTGTAGCAAATCATTGAAGCTGGAGTCAAAAACTATGGTTAAATCGTTAAATGATGTTTCTTGCTGAAATGCACCATAGAAGTAGTCTCCTCTATCCACAGTTTTATACAACGATTAGGTTTTTTTAGGGCTGTATTTGCAATTTTGTTTTGCTAAATTAACGGTCTGCCTCCCTGACAATTCAACTTGGTTAATAATTACCCTGTAAAGCCTGTTTTAGATTTCTGTCAGTACTATACATTTGCAAAGACGACTAACTGCCTCATTTAGATCCTTCGGCTTGCCAGTTGTGTCTGGTCCATGATTCCATTCGCTGAAATATGGGATTGAGGACACCACCGCCCCTGCCTGCAACGAGCACACACCTGCATGGATATACCTGTGATCCATTTTTTGGGCTGCCAGTTGGAAGATTTTAACCTATTGCCCAACCTGGTATCTTTGAGTTATTATCCAAGAACCAGATATTCTCTAACTTGTGCTGATTTTTACACCATCCATCACGTCTATCTACGAATTGAACAGCTCCAACTGTTAAGCACCGGATGTACAGAAAAGGAACCAGGAAGAACTCCTCCAACTTCACTACTTCACTCAGACTTTGAACAACTGTAACCAACGCCCTGAGTGTTTGCGGGATGATGCTGATAATGTCATTGTGTGTGCGTTTAACGAGCCAACCTGCGGTGTGGACAACGTGGAGACGGCGCCTTTTGTTGGATCGCCCTCTTTGGCTGCTGTCTTGCCAAACAGTCGCCACCCTGTTGCATTATGGGACAGCGCCTTGGGCTCTTTGGATTTCCTAGAAAACAGGCTCCTGGAAGAGAGACAGAGAGAATGGGTTTTATCATTACTACTTCTTCAGCTTTAACAACACCAAATTCTTAGATCCAGAGACAAATGGAAGCAAAGAGGTACATACATAACATATAAAGTATTTCAGCTCATCCTGACTCATAACTATAACACATCTTTTCTGGAACTTGTGTAGAAAAATACACATTTTTTCATATTTCCTTTGAAGCTTCACTGGACCAAATGTTCATGGAAACTCTGACGGCCTTAAATGACACAGCAGGTGTGCAGCAGGGTCCCTGTTCAGTTTTAATTCTGGTGTGGACGATGACATGATCACTGCAGGAAACCATCTCCACATAAGAAGCCACAAACATAAAAGCACAAATCTAAATGCGTCTTTGTGACAGCGACAAGCAGAGGACTTTTATCCAGAAAACGTTCTACCACGCTGCAGACGGAACTGAGGCTCAAACCCAGCGTCTGTCCAGGATCACCTGACTGCACTTTCCCACCATTTAGAGACTGACTTTATTATGTTATTTAATGTGTAGCATTATCTGTTTTCCTATACTGAAGTGAAATCCCTAATTTCAAGTTGTTAGAACATAACTTATACATTGAACATTAGAGAAGATATTAACATTCACCTGTGTCTTTATGTTTTTTTTTGTAAATCAAATGAACCCTTGTGCCTTGCTTTAAAAAAAAAGTTCCTCTGGTTTAGTTCGAGCACAAAAATGTTCCTAATGAGGCATACGGTTTAAAAAAATGTCATTCTCTGAACATTTCATTATTATTCCACTGGCTGCTTAAATGGAAAGTTGTTCATTTGGATTCACAAACTGCAGAAAAAACATTTCATTTCCTCATAACAAATGAAGGAAGACTTGCAGTTATAAATAGTGAACATGTAATGTGGCAAATTTATCTCAATCATCATTCTGACCACAGTCGTGCAGCTGCAGCAGTTTTTGACGTGATGCTGGAGAAAAAAGCTGCCAAATCAACAGTTTTACATTTGTTTCAGTGGAAGAGTTGGCTGGTCAGCTGGTGGGAAGAGAAAGAGGGAAGGAGGGAGAGGAACTGGAGGAATTATGAAAAGGAAGTGGTGCTGTGAAGGAGAAAAGAGCAAACACACACACACACACACACTGTGGTCCAAGTAGACAGCCAAGCAAATATTATTCCTCTCCTCTCTGCAGGCTCAAGTTTCTTCACTCTGAAGTGTGTGTGAGAGAGAGAGAGAGAGAGAGAGAGAGAGAGAGAGAGAGAGAGAGAGAGAGAGAGAGAGAGAGAGAGAGAGAGAGAGAGAGAGAGAGAGAGAGAATCCAGGAAAGTGTCAGAAACAAGTGCTTCCTTTAAAGACCAACAGTTGGATGTCCTGATATCAAAATAGGTGTTTAGGAAAGCCTTTTCATTTGTATATGAGTGTGCAACAACGTGTTATTTAAAGGAAAACTGTAGTATTTTTTACACCTGAGACCTATTTTTACACATTTTAGATTCCAAATGACCGTTAGATACAAAAAGTGTTGGCACTGGTCTAGTAGATCGCCTCAGCCGGCTGCAATGAAAAGGCTGCATTTTCTGCAACTTAATCCTTTCGGGCAAATGCATCTGATCAAAATGCATCCACTGAAGGTGTTTGATTTTGCCACTGACAGGCTCAGATTGTTATTCTAAGTGCCCGACAGCATGATGGAAAGGTGATTTTACTTGCCAAAATACAGTAGTTGCTGCTGTCTTAATCAGTTAGTTTGTTTGTGTTAGTGTGACTTTGTGAAACATGCAATAACACAAACACCGGTAGACCAACAACTCCTGTGTTCTGCAAGGTCAAAAATACTGATGATTAATTGCTTATCAAAATGATTTGACTCCATCTGAAGCTCTGGATAAGGTGAGTAAGGGGACCTTGAGTTTTGGTTTTTAGACTATAAAATTTCATGATGTCACCTTATTTGAGTTTGAAGGAAATTGTGATGGTATTTTTTACTATCTTCTTACATTTTATAGACCAAAAGATGAATTGACTCATTGAGAAAATAATCTGCAGGTGACTCAACAATAAAAATAGTAATTGCGCCCCTCCTGTGGACAAAATTACCCTGGTACATGTCTATGCGTGTTGTTCGACACAGGTGATACCACCCAGACAGATTATACGCTTCTTTAAGTAATAATCTAATAATATAACAAAAAAGTGACATAATGAGAGATATTATACTGGTTTGAATTATAAAACTAGACACAGATTTAAAAGTGACCACAGCAGGTCTACCTTTTTTCTCTCTTGTTATTGTAAAGCATAAAGTGAAATGCCCACTTGGTTTGGTTTTACCAGCTGGAGGGAGCAACCCTACGCTACATTGGACTTGGACTACAGTATCAGCAGTATCAAACTCCTGATGGCTCCACACAAATGGGGGTCAGCTGAAATCCTCAAATGAGTAAAACGCTGTGGCTGCCTTTTGGAGAGAAAAAAGCCATGTTGCTAGTTCAGATACAACAGGTTAGCTTGTCACTATTCATACTTCAGCATGAGAAAAACAAAAGCACAAGGTTCCCCTTTGTGCTGGTTACATCAAGCTGTTTTTCGGATCAGACGCAGCCTTGTTCTCCTCGTTCTCCCAGACACCTGAACAGCACACCTGTAGCTGCGCAGATAAAAGACAGCAAGCCTCTTGTTTTGTTTAGCTGAGCAAGAAAGGAGTCGTTAACGCAGTGCAACAGATGTAGTATGAGTGAATGTACGTGGGTGGGTTTGGGGTATGTGTGATAGGATCTAACCTGATTCACAAAGTGGACTGGACAGGATGTGTATGTGTGCGTAAATAATTACACCATGGAGACGATCCGAGCAAAATTAATTAAGTGTGTGTTTGTTGATGGAAACGAACAAAAGGAATTAGAAGAAACAAAGCAGAACAGAGTACTTTCAACCCTCCCCCCCTCCAGATAAGACATGATATCAGTAAGCATATGAAACAATAATTATACAGCTGGGGATCAATAAAGTATTTGAGATTCTGAAAGATTCTCAGTATAGGTTCAGCTAAAACTGTTGAGGTTTTTGGAAATCCTTAGGGTAATTAAGAGTTCCTTAAACACAAGACCATTTCAGTTGATAATTCAACTGTGGCTGATTAGAAATAGGATGGGATTTGGTTGACTAGGATGGAGAGCTGTAATTTTCATTATTTAAACCTTGACATATAAAATCTTGGGGAAAAAAGTCAGAAAAAGTTAATAACACAAAGTAGTAGATGTTTTGTTTTACAAAACTTCTTTTGTTAAGAGTGGATGTGTTCTCCTTGGCTGCTGACCCTCCCTGACCTGCCCTCAGCACTAAGAACCAAACAGCCAGCGTGGACGTTTTCCACATTTGCCATTTCTCTCCATCTGTCTGGGTTTCCTCTGAGACACCATGACATTCAAACCAGCTGCTGAGGCCCTCGCCCAAAACCAAAACCAGGCCTGACACAGATGGAGATTTAACAAACACAAGTTTTCCAACACCTGCCAGTCATACAGGATCTTCATGCTTCAGTGATCAAATCAAGAAGAATAGCCATATGGCTCTGAACTGAGCTGGTGTCTCTTGAAATTCTTCAACACTGTCAGGACAAACAGTCCTCAACTCCTACTTAGCCTCTTTCACTTCCTCATATCTCTTTCACAGGAATGTAGTCAGTGTGCAGTCCCACTCACTTTAATATGTACTACTTGTAATGTTAGTGATTGAACATTTACATGGTTTCCCAACATCTGACATTAGTCAGTCAAAGTCACAGTGGAAGAAGACATCATAAAAAGCATTCAGTTATCAGTGAGAAACTGGACAGTCTTGCAGAACTGAAACCTCCTCTTGTATGCAATACACAACCTAATGATGAGACAAGATATATGAATAACCACTAAAAGATCATTCTGACTACAATTTCTTTCCCTCAGCTGTCAAACATGCAGTATTTACAATGGTCTTCTATTCTAATGCAGGCCTAATTTAAGCCTATCTATAGGATAGGGACTAGAATTTAAAAATTTGGCTGAGATGAGCAGAGTTTTAACAAACATGAACAGTCGATAAGACAGTTGGTATTAAAACAACTCTGTAAGCATCAAGTCATTTCAGATTTTATAATGGCGGTGTTCCACCCAATAAAATGAGTTATTGTCTGCAGCTGTGTAATTAATTTAATTGTTTTCTCATTTGTGTCAGTATAATAGGCGTTTTTCACAGCAGACATTTTGACTTGTCCTAGTAGAAAAAGCACAGGTGTTGCTAATGACATTAACAATGGCTCTGTCCCAGTAGGCTGTGACAGTGAGCCAGCGTGCACAACGCCAGCGACCTGAAACTAAAGCAGCAAAGTGGAATTCAGCCGTCATTCACTTGATTATCTACTCCTGTGTTTTTCCTACTGTGACAAAGCAAAATGTCTTTTGTGAAAAAGGCCCGTCCTCTGCGTTGTAAAATGCTGCATTGTGAGTGACACAAAGAGGACTACTTTAGAGATCAAACTTTTTTCCAGTTGTAATCATAATAATTTTGTCCAACCACCTGCGAGTGTAGCTGTTCAAAATCGATGTGAAAAATATCATGTGATTGTGACATGTCTGAAAATAATGACTTTTCAGGAACTGTGAAAATGTTATCTTTTTCATGCCTGACAGGCAGACCGCCACAACATCTCTTGATGGCAGCGGTGCGGAGGTTAAATGGTGTGAGGAATCGCTCTGTTGGTTGAATCAGCTTCAGAAATAGAAAGCAGAAGAGCAGAGGGAGCAGTGAATGTGGGCTAAGCCCTGAGGAAAGAGGCTGCTCTGAGTCAATGCTCACTGAGCTCTGCTGTATCACTTACTGCACATATACGTAACTGGGGCATGATTAACATTCAGGCTATTACACAGCTATAGGCCGCAGACTGCATGTCTGAGATTCTATAAAAAGACACAGATATATGTCAAGTGGTCACTTATCGTCCTTGTTAATCCCTCTGTAGACTTTTGTGGGACAAACAAGATTTATTCCATATTATATAGTTACATTTAAAAGGGTTAAAATTTGAAAATAATCTTTTTTGAGGAACCATTCTAAAAGATGGTAATATGCAATATGCACAATTGGAAGTGTCCCTGCTTGCAAAAAGCTAAAATATTTAATTAAGCTTCTGATGAGCACAAACCAACAAATCTGAAAAGATAAAGGAAAAGAAGTAAGTAGTGGTAATGTTAACATGCAGATAGAACCTAAATGTTCAGGAAGTTTTATGTGCATGAAGTGTGTTTTTCCAATAATTGGAAGGAGCATCCAACTTTTTTATTTGTGCCTTTTGTTTCTGTTTAAGTCTCTTTCCCTGCTGAATTTGGTGTGTTATTAATGTCACATCTAAATGTTGGAACACAGTATTTTTTCTTACTGGCAATAATCAAAAGAAAAGTGGTCAGTAATATTGTGATTTATATATACATTAGGAAATGTAATAACTAAAAATAACAAAATATATGTAAACTGGTGTTTAAGCTCAGAGGTTCTCAGTCGGTGGGTCAAAACCTCCAAAAGGGGTAATGAGATGAATAAAAGCGGTGGAAATAAGACGATCAATATTCTGCTGTAAAAAATTACGTCTATTTTTCTTTGCTTCTTTTAAAGGGTACAGCTGTGTTTTTAACTGGAACAGGAAATTACCTGAGCCTGTTACCACCTTTCTCCCCCTTCGTCAGTATCTGCCAAAACCACACTCTCACTCCATTAAGTGTCATAAAAAGACGAGTAAAGCAGGTCTGTACTACAGCCAAAGAGACCCCATTAACCAGGTCACAGGTTCAAATTGCACTAGTGCTGAAATAATTCGTCCATTAATCGATTATGCGACAGAGAAGAAAATCAACAGCAATTTTGAGAACGGATGCATCGTTTCCAATGGTTCACAACTGACCTATGACCTCTGACCCCTCTCTCTCATTGAACAGTCGTCAACACCCTGACCGAACAAGGAACTCATCCCCAAGCAAAGGGTTAAATGACAAATATCTCCAAATAACTCAACTTGTCATGTTCACAAATGCTATCCAATTGCTCAGCTAATACCACATCCTCATTACAACTTTGGTTTTGCTCATTTAATGACAGCCGGAGCAGATGGAGGAGGTTACGCACTGAGGTGGGCAGACACATGGTGGGAGCTGGAAGTAAATCCATCAATCCCTCAACACTGTTGACAAGCTGAGCCAAGAATAAAATCGCACACAAACTTCGACCAGTTTGAGTTCAGTGTTTTATGCAAACATTTGCTCCATCGCTCACTCACTTCCACTGAAGCCCATAGAGAGCCAAAGTGAAACAGGAATACATTTCTTAAAAAACTCATTCAAAATCTCACAGACATTTGTAACTAAACCAATAACTAAACATTCAGACTCGGAACAGAGCCTTTGTCAAATGTATGTCGTGTGGCTTGCTTAGTAGAAATTAGTTTTTGTTCAATACTGTTATTTATTCCATCTAATCAATTAGCCAGGAAAGTCACTTAAGCGCATTAGCCCTGAAAACAAGTTGTGTAATCAATATTTTAGTGGTTTTAGACTGGGGCGAAACCACTTTGTAACGTAAAGCGTCAAACTGATTCAGCAAACTTCCTTTGCTCTTCGTTGTCACGCAAATCCAGGAAAAAGCTTTCAAAGTGTTGTTTCAATGCTCTGAGCAATAACATACAACACATCCTCTTTGTAGTGTCCATGTTGTTTCCACATTAAGACTTAAACGCTCATGTAGACACCTTGAGATATTGAGACGCTCGTGTCCTGTTTAGAGAAGGAGGGACTAACCTGACCTTCAGAAAGAGTCGATCTGTGTGCATGTTGAAATAATACAAGCAGCAGAGCCTAGGGAACGATGCATGGTAGCAGTGAGTGCAAGGACAGGGAGTCCCAACAGCACAATATTTGATAAAAAAGATGTATAGAGTGCTGCTGTTAGCCTGCTAGCCACGTTAGCTTCAGAAGCTTAGGCCTGCAGCGTCATTCATGTTATTTCCACTCCTGTCTGCTTCTTGTCACAGCATCCGAGTGCATTTCTCCATTGGCCCTGGTCTGACCACAGCTTTCAACGGGCCGGCCTACACACACTGCAACGACTCAAACCAAACACAGCTCTTCATTTCAATTGCAAACAACTTTACCTGCCAAAAAACAAATCAAAATCCATTATGGCTGCAGTGCACTGCCAGCGTGCATTGTATCCCTGTATTTGAAGCTTTTTTTGTTTTTCTCTCATTCAATAATCAGTGTACTTGTGGCTGCTGGTCAGACAGTTTTGTCTGTTATTTGGGATCTTAATAAATGAGATGAAAGCCACAGTGCTATTTGAGCACACTGCTCTGGGATTTGATTTTTAATGCTTAAATGATGATGAAAATAAATGGGACTTGTAGCTCTAGTTTGTGATGTGCAGGTGTGATATGTTTTCAGACAGTTAAAGGGGATGAATGCACGAAGGGGAGAAAGTTATTGATTCCACACAGAAATGTTGCAAGATGCATGAGCACTGTGTCCTGGTAGGGTAAACAGGAGTGTGAGCTGGTGGTTCTTTGGTTTTCTAGCAGTCATATCTTTGGGGCATTTTATACATTAACCACATTAGTGGACTGTGCATTGACATTCACCACGTGTGTGATTATGCCTTTGTGTGTGTGAGAGAATCAGAGAGTGTTTAACTTACCTGGTGAAGAAATCAGCGATGCCGAATCTCTTTGGCATCAGCTTGGCGTCTGAGCTGTGTGCCTGATCAGTCAGGTCTGGCAGGTTGTCCGGGGCGCTCTGCCTGCGCCCCGCTTCCAAAACGTTCCTCAAGTCCTCCTCATACCCCTCATATCCAAAATAAAAGCACCCATCCTCGTCAGGGGACAACGGGGTGGCATCACAGCTGAGGGACACCGCAAGGTTGAGGTTAGTCCTCAAACTCTGCGGCCTGACGGGTAAACTAAGGTCACTGAAATCCTCCTCATCCTCCCTGATGTTGGGTTCAGAGAGGGGGCTGTCACCGTTCATGTTGGAAGGGGTTGACGGGCAGGGTGAGGACGTTTTGGCACTTGATCCCAGGATGGGGGAGGCCTGGGACGGGGCCTGGGACGAGGGGTCCAGGAAGTGAGGGAGCTCTGCCGCAGCTGGCGCATCCTCCCCCGAGCACTGAGAAACTATTGCACCGCTGCAGTCGCTTTGGCTCCTCAGACAAAATCCCGAGCCGGCCCGATTTTCCTGCCTTGCCCCCAGGTCGGCATGAATCTCGGGGGAATAGTCCGAGTCAGGCCAGTCACATGTTGCTGTAGTGGTGTTCACGATGTGTAAACCACCGTTGGCTACTTTCACTACCTCACAGTCCACGTCGCATAAACCGAGTTGCTGGTCCAGCAGCGGGCTGGAAAACCCCCCAGTCTGTTTACAGTAAGCGACATCCGCTTCGGGACCACCGTACCCAGGACTGTCAACATCCCCGTTGGGCATGTTTACATCTGGACACGGGATGGCCGTCGCGCTGCAAGCGCAGTTCCGCTGGGGCTTCCCCGTGCATGGCAGCAGATCACCGGGGAGAGACGCTGAGATACAGCCGGTGACTGCGCCGCCGTCAGTCGCCTCTTCTCCCGGGGCAACGTCGTCAGGATCCGGGGTTCCCCCTTCGCTCTCCCCCGCAGGGTGCTGTCGCATCTCCGCCGAAATCTGACCACCGAGCACAGCTGGGCAGGAAGCGGTTGTGGTCCCCTCGAGGCCGAGCCCTCCTCCTTCCAGCTCCTCCTGACCGAATGACTCAGTAAATCCGTTCAGGCCGCCGTGGTCGCCGCAAACACCCGAAATCACACAGCTGTCATCTAACCGGCCGGGAAGGTATTTCTCAGCCACTAAATCCAACATTATCTCCCTCTTGTGTGTGGGCGGCGGTGCTGAGGCGTCTCTGTTTACATTCCTCCCGTTACCGGTCACATAAATATGACCCTTCCCAGCTTCCTGACCCCCGCTGACACCGGCTAACACCGCTGCGCTGTGGTCTTTGAGTGCGATGTAAGATTTGTGACCCGCTGTCCTTCCTCCTCCTCCTCCTCCTCCTCTTCCTCCCTCTTCTTCGTTCTCATTCAAGTCGACAGTAAACGACCCTCCGTTCTCCTCCGTCGTTTCCATAACCACTCAGTCCGCCAAGCGAGCCTCTGCCCCGGGAGAATCCTGCAGCGAGTCCTCCTGCCCGGTCGGCCGAGCTCCGCAGCAGCAGCAGCAGCAGCAGCAGCAGCAGGTTTTGTTGTTCTTGGAGGAAGGGGCTACCATTTTTAGCCACGGATACTTCAACGTTACCTGACACTCACCGGATGTAACATGCTCATTTCCGGCGTCTGAAAACAACTATAATTTCTCCGTCTTGCGAAGTTAACGTCGCCACCGAGGCAGAAGATTATTTAAATCCCTTAACTGTTAGCTGGCTTCACCAGCGGCGGTATTCCGGCCACAGTCCGGCGCCATCTTGAAAATACCCCAACAATGACGTCATGCCCACCCCCAACTCGCTCGCCGCGTTTTGATTCGCTGAAGCGGCTCACAGTGACGCCCACTGGTCAGTCTGTGGAACTGCAGCAGGGGTCCCTGAACCCGCTGACCCCGCAGATAAACATAATAAAAGAAGTACACAGTTTTCTTTACTGTGGTAAAAGTTGCACAGCTACGATGTAAAAACACTCCATTACAAATCCATTAACATTTTTACCTCAGTAAAAGCACAAAAGTATTATGAGTGCTACAAAAGTCTACATTAGTGTACATGGTTGGTTAGCAATCACCCCAACGATCAAACTTTATTTGTGTAGCACCTTTCATACAGGTTAGTGCAGTTTAAAGTCCTTCACCCATGACTGACATGCTGGTGATGAGCCAGTGCAAGTGTTAACTTTGATCTGTAACAATTACTCATATTTTGGGAGCTCAGTGTATATATGCTTTCAATGTAAAGTAGCTTGTAACATAAATTGTCAGTGTACAACAATGTAGTATGAAAATTAGATATAAATATCATATAAAGTAGCATTAAAAATACTCTTTTCTCTTTAGTGCATTTATCTCAAGATAACAAATGATCTTGTTATCTCTTGGTAATGAGATAAATCCACCTGTTATCATGAGAAAACAAAAGGTTGTGTCCTTTTTATTACTTATGTTTATCAGAGATCAGCAGCGCCATGCCAGCGTGATGTTGCAGATCCTGGAAGGCAGGACAAGCAGCCAGATAATTCAGTTCAATCAAACTGGCTTTATCGACAAAACAAATGTATATATTTATAGGCCATTTTCTCAAAAGGAGTTTTTTTTCTCATTCTGAGGCAGAAATGTCCACTTCAGCAGCATCTACAGACACCAAACCTTGTTTTATTTCCTTTTATATATTCTGAAAGTTTTTACACAGGGGTTTGGTCATATATCATTCTAAGCCTGATTTATAGAACACTTTATTCCTCAGAACATGGTAAGAATTGTGTCTTTATTGCTGTTGACAGTATTTTTCATTTATGGAGTGACAAAAAAAATTCCCTTGGTAAAAACCTTTGGCTCAAATATGTCAATGAAATGAAAAAAGTATTTTGAACCTGCTTTTAGATTTCAATTCTGGAACTGTATACAAATTAGCCCATATCAATTAGATAGTAATTAATAAGAGTGTTCAATTACATCAGCTAAATTCTATATCAAACTATTTTGTCAGAAAAATGTCTACAAACTGTATGAACTCTCTGTTAAACAAGTAATTTAGGTGCAAAGAGGTTTTGTTTAAAAGCATAAAGAAAAATTGGGCTATTTCTATTGGCTGATCTGAGGTTGAAGTATGGCAGGATGAACAAAAATCACACATAGAAATTAAATATTAGGGTACTCAAAGTTAAATTGTACTTAAAGACAACAGTATGTTCTTTGTCCACCTGAGTGTCATCATGGGGAATAAAATGAGACCCCTAATAAATGGATTTATAGTTTCAAGTTTACTGTCTTTGACATTTTAAAGGACCCACAGATGTCACTGTACATACATTATATCTACATTATACACAACGTAGTAGTATAACTGTTTACAAAATACAAAATAACTCCATAGAAAACATCTCAGGCAACATTTGCTTTCTAATTTTTTTATATCTTAAATTACAACTTGATAAACAATGTTTTTTTTCCAACTCTTAATTCTGAAGTTAAGATTCCAGAAATGAAAGGCACAGGAGGCAGAGTGCTAGTCGCATGTTTTCATGTTTCCATCCGTTGTTGGAAAAACTTTACGTAACCTGACCTAACTTTACATTAGATCGTTTTGGGGTGGCCGATGTTACAGCTTTTATAGTTCAAACCCTGTCGCACAAAAAGGTACTAATGGTTTGATACAGTGTGTTGATGCAGTGTCAGTCTTTGTATTGATCGGAGAGTTGTTTTTTGTTCTTTTTAATGATGGAGAAAATTAATAAACATAAATCATTTGGGGCTGAAATGCCAGAATTGCATTGGTCCCACCGTCTCCCAGAAACTACAGTCGTATGAAAAAGTTTAGGCACCCCTCTGAGGCTGCATAATAATTTACTCTGTCTGTCTGTAATAAAAGCTAAGTAATGGGGTATTTTTCAGACAAAGATTTTTAGTGTAGCAATATTAAGTTGTATGAAATTGTATCAGATGTGAAAAATAGGCTGTGCAAAAATTTGGGCACCCTTGTCATTTTGCTGATTTGAATACCTGTAACTACTTAGCACTGATAAATTGGAACACAAAATTGGTTTGGTGAGCTCATTAAGCCTTGAACTTCATGGACAAGTGCATCCAATTATGAGAAAAAGGTATTTAAGGTGGCCAATTGCAAGTTGTTCTTCTCTTTGAATCTCCTCTGAAGAGTGGCAACATGGGGGCCTCAAAACAACTCTCAAATGACCTGAAAACAAAGATTGTTCAATGTTACGGTTTAGGGGAAGGCTACAAAAAGCTATCTCAGAGATTTCAGCTGTCAGTTTCCACTGTGAGGAAATGGAAGACCACAGGCACAGTTGTTGTTAAGGCCAGAAGTGGCAGGCCAAGAAAAATATCAGAGAGGCAAAGGCGAAGGATGGTGAGAATGGTCAAAGACAACCCACAGACCACCTCCAAAGACCTACAACGTCATCTTGCTGCAGATGGTGTCACTGTACATCGTTCAACAATTCAGCGCACTTTGCACAAGGAGAAGCTGTGTGGGAGAGTGATGCGGAAGAAGCCTTTTCTGCACACACGCCACAAACAGTCGCTTGAGGTATGCAAAAGCACATTTGGACAAGCCAGCTTCATTTTGGAATAAGGTGCTGTGGACTGATGAAACAAAGATTGAGTTATTTGGTCATAACAAGGGGCGTTATGCATGGCGGCAAAAGAAGACAGCATTCTAAGAAAAACACTTGCTACCCACAGTAAAATTTGGTGGAGGTTCCATCATGCTGTGGGGTTGTGTGGCCAGTGCTGGTACTGGGAATCTTGTTAAAGTTGAGGGTCGCATGGATTCCACTCAATATCAGCAGATTCTTAAGAATAATGTTCAAGAATCAGTCACAAAGTTGAAGTTACACCGGGGCTGGATATTTCAACAAGACAACGACCCAAAACACTGCTCAAAATCTACTCAGGAATTCATGCAGAGGAACAAGTACAATGTTCTGGAACGGCCATCCCAGTCCCCAGACCTGAATATTATTGAAAATCTGTGGGATGATTTGAAGCGGGCTGTCCACGCTCGGCAACCATCAAACCGAACTGAACTGGAGATGTTTTGTAAGGACGAATGGTCGAAAATACCTTCATCCAGAATCCAGACACTGATTAGGAGCTATAGGAACCGTCTAGAGGCTGTTATTTTGGCAAAAGGAGACTCTACCAAATATTGATGTGATTTTTCTGTTGGGGTGCCTAAATTTATGCACCTGTCTAATTTTGTTTTGATGCATATTGCACATTTTCTGTTAATCCAATAAAACTCATTTCACTACTGAAATATTACTGTGTCCATCAGTTATTTGATAAATCAAAATGAAATTGCTGATCCAAACACCTCATGATTTAGAAATGAAAATAATGGAAATAGTCAGGGGTGTCCAAACTTTTTCATACGACTGTATTTCCACCTGTACCGCCTGTCACAGGTGATAAAGGTTCTTGAATGATGCTCAGGATTTGACTTTGTTATTGTTACATATTCATTTATTTCATGACAGTAACTTAACAGTAATTCTTATTTTACGGAAAGTTTGTTGTACCGTAGATTTTACTAGAATGGTACAGTTTTGCCAATTTAACCCTAAACTGAGGCTTGTCAGAATTTAACCTCCATTAGCGCTTTAAATGAAAGGCAGCGCATTAGGTTGAGCGAGCATCCACCCGTCATACGAGTTTCCCCTGACACCCCATTGGTTTACACATATCGCCTCAACAGTTTTCCTGCAGTCTACATTTGGCACTGAAATCTACATCCTGCATCATGTAATCCTAATGGATTAGCCAGTTAAGGGTGCATGGCATCTACTTTCAGCACCACAGGTTTGCAACACCTTTTATGGTGTCAAAACGAGCTAGAAGGTTGTAAGTAAGGTTGCTGACCTCAATGTGTTTGTCTCTGGACACTTACAGCTCTGTATGCACTTTAGCATATGTACAGGATGGAGCTATCGAGTACATTTCCTCCTGAAAATCACTGTGGATTTTGGGGAATATTAGTCTGTGTAAATGAAGACCGTGTGGTGTGAATCCTTCTGCATTGTCATGTCATATAACTCCATTTAGGGAAACTCTTCTCACCATCCTTTTATTTACGACTGGGAAAGCATTGCATTGCATAGCTTTTGCTAGCTGCAAGTTTGATTTTCAAACTTTCCCAGCAGCTCTGGAATGTAACGGAAGTCGCGTGTCCGTCCTGTCATATTTCTGCCGTGTCTCTCGGCTGTGTACCGCCAAATAGGGCACAAACACCATGATGGTATTCAGGAAATTAAAGAAAAGGCAGGGGGTCGACTGTCTGGCTTTTCGGCACAATCAGACGCAGGAGGAACCTTCGAACCTGCCGATAAAGCCCTCGTCCTGGAGGCAGAGCGCCTCTGCTCCTTTTGAAATGTCATAGTTCACGGACATGAAAGTGCACGTGGTGATCAGTCCTTCAAGTTAATTAAAAAAGGGGCAGTTCACTGTTTTGAGGCAGCAGCTCCATAAGGAATGAGGAGTGGACAATCTGTCTTGTTGCGCCGAGGTGCTGAAGCGGTGATGAAGACGAGGCCGCTGGCTTCATTTGTGGTTCGATTTCCAATTGTCATCTTCATACAGAAGAGCCTGGGAACAAAAGGGACAGTAAGACAGCGTGAGTCTAAGAAAAGATTGTTGTGTTACAGATGTGTGCGTCTGTACCAGCACGGTGTTCAGTCACCTTGCTCTCCATCACTCGGCTGCGGGTCGGGCTGCTCAGCTCCTCCAGAGTTTCTGCTGCGGGTTCGTTGAGGGTCTCAGGCAGCAGGAGGCCCAGACAGCCTGCAGAGAGGCCGCTCAGACAGAACACAGTGAAGGGCATGGAGGAGTGGAGAGCCCGCTGCAACACACACACACACACACACACACACAAGACACAACAATAGCATCAGATAACAAGGAAAGACAGGAAAAGAGTAAACACAAATGTTCTGTACACAATGAAGTATTTCTGAATAACCCATATTATAGGATTTTTTAAGTGAATCCACTGAAATATCATTTAAAATTCATAGAAAGTAAAAGTAACCAAAAATTTTGTTCGTGTGTTTGTCAGTTTTAGGGAAATAATTAGGGCTGTAGTCATCCAAAGAAAGTCTTATTTCAATGAGGAGACAGGACTGATATTGAATGTCCTCGTGTCTCTGTTTGGAATTCCTTTGACATTATCAACTAGATTAGCTGATTAGTTTCAATATATGTTCAATTTCTGTTGTATGGAACAAGTCACAAATCTGTTTGCTGTATCATCAGACGCCATGGTTCAAACTGTGCCTGTGATCGACTGTGTCTTCACCTAAACTACCACTAGGTGTTGCTATAACTTAAGGTTCAAGCTACTGCTCTCATGGGTTAACTGAGGTCACACTCAAGGGGAGATTTGCACTGGCATGGCCTTAATGTCTCTCACCACTTGTGCTACAACAAAGTAAAAGTGAAACATTATAATCTTCATTTAAAAAGTCCCATATGTCAAAGGTTACTGATCAATTCGGAGTAATCATGTGTCAACTAATTACACTTTTAGGTTAATAAGACAGTAACACGGGCAGGTCCATGATTAATGTGACTTCAACAATAAAACACAATGTATAAGTGTATTTAAGACCACATTTCTTCTTAGTTTTACACAAGATAATAAAACGTATTGACTATTGGAACAGGAGCCAGACTAATCACTTAACCGGAAAGAGGGAATAGAGTAACATGTTTAATATCTAAATGTAACAACCCACCTCTGAGCCTGGTTCTGTTCAAGGTTAAAGGAAAGTCTTTTTTGTTACCTAATATAATATCTGATGCTGCTCATGTGGGGATTCTTGAATCCTTAATTTTGAATTCCTGAATCGTTGGGTCTCTCTCTTAATTAAAGAGTTTGGTCTAGACCTGCTCTTTATGGAAGGCTTATTGAGATAAGACGAGTGTTTCCCCTATCATTATGCTAGGGGGCGCCCCGCCCCCCCTTGAAGGTCAAGTTCATTTTATTTTCTATACAGCGCCAGATCACAACAGAAGTCATTTAAGGTTACCTTTCCTATATAACAGGTCTTTACCTTGTTCTTTTATTAAACAAACTAAATAGCCTTATGTTATTTATCTTATTTACACGACAGCATGTCATCTGCTGCCTCTGCTCTCTGCACACACACATACACACAGGCACGTGCGCGCACACACAGATGAGCACACCCCCACCAGCGGACAGAGAGCGCGTCAGACCACGAGGTGTGGCTGAAAGCACCTGAATCACCAAGTAAGTGAAACTTGTCTTGAGAATTGTGAGCAGTCTTCTCTAAAAGTACTTCCTCTTTCTTATTAACTCAATTGCGTCTTTTACAACTGACATCATTCATGTATTCATGATTTTTGTTTGCAGGTTAAGCTGTTCTATGTTTCAATTATCCTAAAATACAACAATCCAGTGTGTTACAGTCCTATTTTGTACTTTTGAATTGTGGTTGTTTTTTTTGAATATGCCTCTTTATTGGTTCTTAGAACATCTTGCCACAGTGACTGCAGTTGAAAATTCGACTGTTCGACAGCACTGGGACATTTACAGAAGAGTTGATTAATGTGCGTCCTTGATTAAATTAAAAGCAGCCCAAATCATTCTGTTCTGTTTGTATACCCTTAGCTATAAGAAATGGCATTTAAAGCTAACATTCCATCTTTTCACTTTGTTGGAATGAAAAAAACAGTCACCACCTATTCCTTCTGGTTCCTAATAAAGTACAGGGACAGTCAGAGATTACAGAATGGCCCTTTAAAGTCACTTCTACTTGGCCTGCCCACACCCTTACAAACCCACACCCTTACCATGGAAGGAACAAATGGTGCAAGGATTCCTCCGACTCTGCACGACATGGAACAAACACCCAAACCAGCGTTCCTGAAACATTCAAAAGAAAATTAAGTAAAAATCCAAACAGACTGCTTTGGTAATTGATCATTAAAAATCGTATGAAAATCCCCCCATTAAACACTTAAGGGAACACTTCAGGGAGCGTGACGTGTGTGAATAATTCAGCATGCAGACTGTGGTTAGTTCACCTGATGACTGTTGGGTAGAGTTCAGAGGTGTAGACGTAGGCGATGTTGAACGCTGCACTGACCATCAGTTTTCCCAGAAGCGCCAACGACGTTACGCTCAGAAAGGTCCCTGCAACCACAAATAAAACAAATCATTTCTATTTCTTGTGGAAATTCCTGTCCCAATAATGTGACCAATTGGAAAGCAAACCCAATATAATCATTCCCAGGGGTCAGAGCAACATTTGCAAATTACAGCTCCAAACTCCTGGACAGTTGTTTGGTTAAGACAATGTCTTGCTGATAATGCAGGAATATAACCCAATCTCAAAATCTAATGTTGAATTCATTTCAGGTCATTTAAAGGGATATTTTGAGGTACTTATCTATAGTCAGTGTATTACTATTATTATTAGTGTGGACGGAGCAGCAGAAAAACATTTTAGTTGAAATCCAAATTAACAGTTTGTTGAGGGAGAGGTAGCCCGGCAATTTCCATGTTCTGTGGGGTAAAATGACCCTTTTTGTCAATGGAGTCTCGTGGTTTTGAAGAGAGCATAGATCAGGGGTGTCAAAGTCAATCAAAGAAGGGGCCAAAATTTAAAACATGGTCTAAGTTGCGGGCCAAACGGGCTCAGCATTTATTGAAAAGTGTAAAAGTGACTATTTTATTATAGTATATAATATAATATAATAATATATACTTTATTCAGAAATATGAATTTAAACAGCCAAACTTCAACAACTTTTCCTCAATAAAATTATTTTTTTTCTTTTTTGTACGTGTCCTGATGTTTTGTCTCATAACGCCGTCTTATATTTATATTCTTTAATCAGGGCTACATTAGCTCCACAAACAAGACAGATAAGATTACAGGTATGAAGACAGCTCGCTGACACCATGGTTATGCAATGTGGTGACTTCACCTCAGGGAACAGCTGACCTCATACTTCCCTCCTTTACATACTTTCTGTTTTGAATCTCTGTCTCCACCCAAACATACAGTGTATAATCCTTTGTATATTATACTCTGTATAAGTGAGCGTCAGTGTCTCACCTGTGTTTTCGGGGATGAACATGGTGCAAAGGCAGGCAGAACCAGCCAAACACAGGAAACTGGCCATGCTTTTCCTCCTCCCAGCCCTGCACGACAACACACACACACACACACAATGGCCCATGGTGCAAGCTTTAAAAAGAATAACTCACACTCACTTTATTCTGATCATGCATCAACAAATTCTCCAGACAGGAAGAATAAACACTAAGGTGTGAGCGGGCAGGCACAATGTGTTTTATTGTGTGTGTCTCACCAGTGTTTGTTGATGAAATATATGCAGAGTGGATAGGCGGGCAGCTCCACCAGGCCGTACATGGCTACGTTAACATAGCGGCTCCCGGATGTCTGACTGGCCCCCAGAGTCAGGCCGTAGTACACCAGACTGCACGCATACCTACAATACACACACACAGCAGGGTAAGCGGCTACGATAATGTACACCGATCAATTTGGATTTGGGTTTGAAAATTGATTAAAAATACATCTGCAGAGTTTGTGCTTCTGTGTTTTTGATTTCTTGTTTGTTTCTGGTAACAACTTAGATCTGCAGCTCTTTGATTTTTCTCTGCATTTCCCGTTTCCAGAAGCACATCCTTTTCCTGTGGGGGTGGGGGTGGGGGTGTTTACTGCCTCCAAGCATGAAACATTACAACTCTTTGAAGCCTGTGAATATCTAGAACCAACAGAAAACTAAGAGAGAGTGGCAGAAACTGAGGTCCTAAGTCTGTTCAGTGATAAGATGTAAAAAACGAGCCAAAGGGCGGTGTCAGAGAAAATGTGACAGCATTACATCATCACTTTTGTGCAAGGGTGGAGCAAGTACAGAAAAAATGAGAAAAAAAAGCATAGTTCTTCTTTCTCACAATCTGAGTTCACTGACAATGATCATTATGATATCCGGTCACTGCAGCGTGGTGCTGACCACAAACCGCATAACGTAGTTCTAAACATGTTCAACTCTGAACTGCAGCAGGGTTTCTTTTCTTTCATTCTGATAAAGTAAAATTATCTGTAGATACATCATTACTTCCTTGCACTCACCAGACATACATGAGCACCATGGTCCTTAGACGGAGGACTGGATGGATCACCAGCTGCAGGACACCCATGCCCCTGTTATCACGGTAACCTGCCTTAGCAGCAGAGACACGGCGCAGAGTCAGGTTTTTGGCAGCGTTGCCATTCCTCAGCGCCATGTAGCGCAGGACCTGTGAAGATGGGACAGTTGACTCACTGTTGACCATTGATAATCATGATACAGGCTGGTTAAACTGAACTCTGTCAATGAAAAGGATTGGTGTTGAGGTGCTTAATTTCTTACCTGATCTTTTAGCGTTTTAGGATTCACAGTAAAATACCACAGCAAGGACCAGCTAAATATGCTGATTTCTTTAATTTCATTTTTTGCATTTAATTCACGACAAACCTCAACCCCCTTTGCAGCAATTCTGTAGACACTAAACCTAAACAGCATTTGTATTCATATATTTACCTCTTCTGCTCGCTCAGTCTGGCCCTGAGAATACAGCCAGCGAGGGGACTCTGGGAGAGTGCTGGAGGAGAGGAGACCAGAGGAAAGATTCCCATATTGACCCAAATTTGTTTGAAAAGGTGGGAGTTGTATTATATTTGATGAATAGACATTTGGAAATCCACAACGGCAGATGCTGTCTTTGAACAGAGTGTTACAGAGTGAGCTTGTCACATTAAAGACATGGTTCAGATTTTTACATGACTGTCAGACAGCCCTTTCAACAGGGAACTGATGCCGTTCTCTCTTTCTCTTCAGTTGCTTCAAAAGGTACCAGACTCCACTGACAAAAACAGTCATTTTATATCTGACAGAAAACGGGAGTTGCTGTTCTATCGCTGCCTAAATCAGTTAATTTGCTGGCGTTACAGTGCAACTTTGCTAGTTTTCCTCTGCCTCTATCAATAAACTAACCCTTCAAAACACCAAATACCCGTGTTATGCAGTAAAATTACTACAGTAATATTACTGTAAAATTAGTAAAATTACTATTTTTGTAAAATTACTATTTTTGTAAAATTACTATTTTTAGTAAAATGAGAGAGAGAGAGAGAGAGAGAGAGAGAGAGAGAGAGAGAGAGAGAGACGACTTCAGTTCCCTAACAGAAGAGCTGTGTAAAGTGGCGAAAACAATTTAAATTTAGCACACACTTAAAATGTTGATTTTTTTTATGAGGGCCTTTTTGGGTGGCTAAAATATGTTTGTACAGCAGTATATTGCTTTGCGTCTGTGTCGACTGCCAACAACTGAAGGTAATACACCAACTATAGATAAGTAACTCATACAATCACATTTCAAGTTTGTAGAAATATGGTCTTCTTATATTTGGCCCATACTAACAGTTTAATATATTTTCAAATGTATTTTTCCTTCATTTCCAGGTAACTTTTGGTTTCCAGTCATTTTGATTTTTAATTAATCAGCAGACTTCAGTTGTGCATTACAGTAAACATTGTTAACAGTGTTCATCATCATCAATTTTATTAAAGCAGTCTAATTTGAATCCTAATTTGCATCCACATTTGAGTGGCTTGTGAAATGGTAATTTGGAAAAAGTATTATTAGAATCATTATAAAGCAGTGTGATTTGTAGAAAATAGGCTACAATATGTAAAAACCCTGGCGTGGCTTCCAAAAACCACCAATATATTTTATTTGTTTTAGTTTGATCCGGATGCAGGCAGCGATGTGATCTCTCCGCGGTTTGTACTCACACAGACAGCAGGAAGAACAGGACGCCGGACGAGTTTGCCGCCGTTGCCAGGTTCCTCCACGGCTGGATAAAGTAGCCCAGAGCCCCAAACAGGGCGATGCCGACCGCAAAAGACATACTCGTCAACGTCCCTGCACAGACGAAAGGAAACTCATTCCAGCAATGACATAACCGCAGTGGTTTGAGTGACCACTCCGTAATGGCAAAATCACTACTATGTTTTATGAAACCACTCAGCCATAATATGGTATATCTGATATTAAATCACTACGCTCTCCAATCAATTATTATTATTTGATATTTATATCAAAGACAAAAGGCAGCAAATCCTCCCAGTTCAGAGGCTATATCCAGAAAACATTCAGGGTTTTACCTGATAAATGTCAAAAACAATTGATCAAGTCTTAGTTTCAGCAGTTAAAGTATAACCCTGGGATTTGAAACTCTTTGTCTCTCCTCAAAGGCAGACTCCACAGTAATTTTACTTGCAAACCTTGTTGTACCGGTCATTTAGACACCAAAATGTGTAAAAAAAAAAAATGGCCAAGACTTAAAAATACCAGAGTTATCCTTTAAAAACCATGGCATTATATAGATTGATGTACGATTAGATACCGGTCATGGCCCAGTAGGACTTGCCCACGTACTCCTGAGTGAGAACGAAACAGACGAGGCCGATGCCGCCGTTCATCAGCCCCACCAGGAGACGAGACACGGCAAAGACCTCATAGCTGGGTGCGAAGGCGGTCACATAACCAAAGACCACCTCAAAAAACAGACCTAGAAGACAGAGACACAGGGAGAAACAGATGAGGGGAATGACGAAAAGCTTGCAGAGAGTTTGAGAGAGCATTTTTCATGTCTCTGCATGCAGCCTGAAGCCATAGGCAGCTTCACTTTCAAAAACATCGAAAGGGAATGAAAGGCAGAGAAGCATAAAAATGGCTATATAGGCTATAGATGAATTAAAACAAAACATAAATATATGCAGCCATAAGACAAAAAATGGTTTGACGTCGCAACAACTTTGGACAAAATGTAATTTCTCTGACAAATGCTGACTTTAGAAGCTATGCTTGCTTCCTTGCTTTCTTTTATATTAGCAAAGGCTCTACTTTGTGCAATGTAATGGTCACGCTGTTGGACATATGGGTTGACAGCATATTTAATGCAGGAGGGAGCGGTTTGCAGCCAACAAGTTCTGATGAAGCCACAGTGCAGAACCTGCCCAACAGACAACATTAGCAACCAACTGGTGAAGAAAAAAACTGTTTGCTAACAAGTTCTCGACAGTAATTTTACACAAATAATAATTAGGGATGCACCAGGGTGTCTGCAGAGTACTAATCCAAAACTAGCACTCCTTTTTCCCCCTCATATATACACTTTACTAGAACAGAACCAATAGGAGTCATTTTCTGAGGGATTTATGGGATCGTTATGGCAGTAAAAACGGAGTCTGCTCCTCACTTCGGCTGAATGAATAAAAGAGATGATGAATTGTTATAATGCCACTGGACTGTACTCGTGTGTACAGTCCAGTACAGACGTGTACTCGCAATGAATTGGTGGTTTGTTGTGTAAAACTCTTCCTCTTAAATTACTTTTTTGAAATGCTCTAACTCTCTAAATCAACTAGACACTAAACAGCCCTGGGACAATTTCACAGACACAAATCTGTCTAATCAATCAGAGTCTATGGTCTTCCTCACCTGTCAAGTAGACAGGTCTCCTGCCAATCTTGTCAGACAGCGGCCCAAAGACGATGTTCCCAACCAGAAGCCCGGCGAAGAACAGTGATCCAGCTAGACTGACCTTATAGGCCTGCTGCTTGATGAGAAACCACTGGGGAACACAGAGACGGGAGGAAAGCACTTACAGTCTCGCTAAGTTAACACAAACATGCACGAGTGGTGAATCAGAGGCCTGTGACGGGCAGGAGTCCCTCACCTCCGTTACTATGGAGTCAATGTCCTCTGTGAAGGTGACGCGCTGGAGGAGGTCCTGCTGGCTGGACAGGACGCCGTCCTGCTGCTCAATGCGGTACTCTGGCGTAGATCCAACCAGAACAATCAGCATGGACTGACAGGCCATGTACACCTGAAACACACAGATCAGTACAGTAACAACCTGCTAAGACACAGTTCTGCTACAAGTAACAATAATGACATTACCATCACCACCACTGCAACTAATCTGCACACAAGCTTCACAAGATTCAACCATATGCAGTTTCTCAAACCTGGCAACAATACATGTCATTTGAAAACCTTGGGTAGGCGCCCTGTATCTTCATGTTTTATTATTACTCGAAATTAAAGTTAAAGATAATAAATCCTGTGATTTCTTTACACAGTGAAAAAGCCTGTAGGACACGTATCCAGTCATGACACAGGACTCCAGGGTGTAATCATTTAACACGGGAGCCGGTTTACCATGTTTGAGACATTCCGTGATTTCATGTGTAACTCTATGAAACTAAACAAATATGGAGGGCGCATAGTATGAAATGACGTGTTGCAACATTAAACACCGAACCAGTGCAAATCATTAACAGCAGTGGTGAACAAGAAAGATGGCAAACAACTTCTCAAAATATCAAAATCTCATCATGAAAGTAGTAGCACCAAGTCAACTTTGGCTAGGTGACGTCTAGCGACTATTAGCTAGCTAGTTGGGGGGCTAGCTTTTAAAGATGCGGACGTTTGTGGTTTAATTTGATATTGGTGACAATAGAGCCCAAACAGGAGGTTGCTTCATATAAGTTATATATACGTGGACTATTGTGATAAATTCGGCATACTTTTTGACGGACATTTTCTTTCAGTAAATGTAAGGATTTGTGCGTAACAGTGAAGGTATCCGACTCGGGGGCTATTTCAACCGATAAGCGATACGGAAAAAAGAGGTTCGATGCGCTTGATTTATGTTTAAATTAGCTTTTTGTGTTCTGCCGAATTAAAGAGTAGATCGTGCAGATATGTTAAATGTCTTCATGTGCTGCTTGATTAGTAAGCCTGCCGTTTAACAAAGAAAACGCTATTCACTTCGGCTCTTTTTGAAGGAAGTCTGGTGTATAGTTCCGGATCCCGAAAACGTGCACTTGGTCTACTCGCACCTGGCTAGAGTGTAAGCAAGTAGTGACAGCTAAAACGTTAAAATCTTTTGACGTTAATCATCATCATCTTGTGGGTGCACAGTCAATTGCATTAAGAGCCCTCCGGCAAAGCCTGAGAGCCACGTAACGTTTCCGCTGTCTCTGATCCGATAGCTGCAGCAGGGACGCCTCTAGCTTCTCAAGTTTAAAAAAAACAACAACAAAAAACACGTTTTCAAACAGACAAACCTGAGTGAGGACAAGTACAGCCACCGCCCGCTTCTGGTAGGGTCCAAACTCGCCTACAACTTGAAAAGCTTCCTCTACATCCATCCCAGGTGGGGCGGCCAGACAGCTCTCTGCTCCTGTCTCACCACCAGAGAGGAAAGACACGTGAGAGGGCAATCCGCACTCACTTCCGGCTTCGTTTCACTCCTGCGTCCATTTTCTTATACATGGGAAATAAAAACGAGTCTACAGTCTGTGTAGCAAAGTGAAACACGGATTTATTGAGGCACTTATAACAGACCACAAGTCAATCGAATCATTAAAATCTTAACTAAAATAAATTAAGAATAGCGGCAGAAGGAAAGTTTTTTTTTTTTTTAAATCTTATCCAAGTCCAAAGAAGAAGGCTGCTGAGATAATGACAGGCCAGAAATGACAAAGGGTAGTGCATGACATTTAGCAGATTGACATTTTTTTTTTCCTATCACATGCATCTATACACACCGATCATCTGCAGATGCAAAGTCATCAGTAAAAAAATGTCAAAACGTGTGACGTGCTGCTTACACAATATTAATTCCATTAATGTGCTTCGTCTGTAACTATTAAATGAGAAAAAAATTGAACATTGACGGTAAAAGATACAATGTTTTACTTTACAAAGAGGCGAGCCTCTTTTTTTTTTTTTATTAGAAAAAAGTCTGCTTCATACACTTCCTCTTTTAAACATATAAGGATTATACACATTCCGGCAGTAAAAGCAGAGCTACAGCGATTATACAGTGTCATTAGAGGTTATATGATATTTCACACTCGGATCACATGCGATTGTCCTGACACGACCCTGGATCGGACTGCTGAAATGTAGCCAAACTAACATTCAAAGGGCACTTCTTTTGCTAGGCCACACAATAAACAAATGTCTCTCCGTCTCTCCATCCATCCATCCATCCATCATCCTCCTCCTCCTTATTCATTACATGTTTATTATCATTTTGTTGTATAGCCGGGCCCCACTGGCAACCACGTGTGAACAGCACAGGCGGCTGCTTTATAGCAATGATGCTTTCTTGCTTTCTCTCCAAACAACTCTCTTGCTACAGACGACGACGAGTTCGTTGAATATTTAAAAAAACAAAAAAAACATAAAAAAAGCAGTGTGAGCGCAATGGCACCAGGGTGCAGATCTGAGAGGTCCGGGTCCTCATACTGAATCCGTCTTAAGATCTGCACTCGGGTTTGTCTTAAGATCTGCACTCGGGTTTGTCTTAAGATCTGTACTCGGGTTTGTCTTAAGATCTGCACTCGGATCGGACTCATGATCTAGATTGAGTGCACTAGTCTCGGAGGCTGGCTGTCCATTTCCAGCCCCGGATCCAGGGGCATTGTCGCTCTGAACATTAAAGACCCGGTTCTTGATTTTGTCCCTGAAGAAGACAGCTAACCCCAGAATAAGGACGAGGGGCACACCCACACCGAGCCCGACTGCAATGCCTGTATAATCCGCCTTGTAGAACGGATTATCTGTAGGAGCACTTTCTTTCCTACTGACTGGGTTCTCCATCTGGCAGGTGAAGGTTTCAACCCCTCTAGTCTCATCCTTGAGGAAGACGAACTCCCTCGTCGACACTTTCCACTCTTCCTTTCCCATCCTCCAGCTGAAGGTGGCAGGCTCAGCCCTCGCCGTGTTTCCATCACAGACCGCCGTACAGCTGTCCAAACCACTGTTGCACGTCAACGGTTGTATCCAGACGACAGGTTTGGGCACCTCTTCGATGGCTTTGGCATCATAGAGGGGACTCTGGGGCTTGTTGTTGATCTCCACTGTATACTCCCCAGTGTCAGCCTCACTCATGTCTCCGATGTCCAGACGTCCAGATGTCACGTCCAGGGTGGTGCGGCCTTTAAACGTGCCGAAGTAAGTCAAATCTCCACCCTGCGTCCACAAGGCCACCAGGTTGGTTTTGTGTTTCCACAGGATGTCGGTGATAGGTGTATCACCCGGAGAAGGCCTCAACTCCAGTTTACCGCCAACCACGAAGTACGATATTTTATTTTCGGCTACAGCGACGTTCAGCGCCGCCAACAGCAGCACCGACAGGAGCCGGACCCCTGCCCCTCTCTCCATGTCCACAGATCAGCGTAGGACCGACTGAACGTCCACCTTCATACCAGCCAGCGACACAATGACTTTCAGCTCGATACCGAGATGCCAACACCCTGCTTCCGCTGTCTTCGTTGAAGCAACTACCAGAATGTGTACCGTCACAGACCAGCATCGGGAAGACGTTTTAGGTGCCCTTAAGTGTGCCCGATTCAAATTCAACTCATTTCAATCTACGACTTATTCCACATGCAAGACTCTCACACTAACACAACATACCATGGCATAGATAGTAGCTAAAGTTTGTTTAGGATGCGTGTTATAGCCACTACATCGGTTATTTACTCGTTTCATGGGAGGCGTAAAGGCGTTAAGTTAGCCAGCTACGTCAACGTAAAAGTCCGGAATAACTGTTTTCAGGAAATCACTCGACTTTTTTACACTTGGGAGCGAAAAATGGAATGGAAAAATGGAAACTACAAGTAAAGAAAACACGAAGACCAATAAGCATTTTAATACTGATTTGGTGTTAATTTAGATATGTACGCTGTGGCTTTTTGACAGGAAACTTCCAGTAAGGGCGGGTCACCAGAACATATTTGATTGGGGAGACATTACTAATCGTTACACCAGGCGAAACCGAAAGTATGAAGATCTGAACACTTTCCCCTCCATGTTGTGCAGTAGGCACACTTAGGTATATTTAATTTGAACTAGACAATGAAACAAACAGTTAGATGCTTGAGAGTTTGAAATAATACAACACTGCATGGATAAACCCAGAGGCGGTGTGAGAGTGTCACACAAGGCATGAGTGATAAAAGACAGACTTTGGTAGATATTTGTCCTCAGTTCCAGCTAAAGGTGCATTTCTGAAATTCTTCTATTAAAATTTAAAGGAAAGTTTAAACTCACTGGAAAATATTACGTAGGAATCCAGCAGTTGATCTGCGAAAATCAAATCTTTTGCTCATATAGCCCTAAAGTCTGTCAAATATACACTTTTTTTTTTTTAATTGACATTTTCCACCACACCTGCCTCAGTTTCAAGGATTTTTTTTTTTTTTAAAGGATCCCCAACTGTCTTCCACGGTTGTGTTGTCACTGACCATAATTTAACACCTTTCGGTAGGTGCATTGTGTGTAAAAATAAAAAGCACTTTGAAATGCCCCCTCGAATAAACATTCCTGAAATAACTTTTGGAAAAGAGAAGCAATGGTTGCGAAACTATGCCAAGCATTGTCCTCAGACAAGCACTTAACATAGGACTAAGAGAGTTTTCACACTGGCACCCTCCAAGGGTTAGCTGGCCCTGCCACAGGGCAGGTTAGCCCAGAGTTTTCAGGGTTATCTCCTGAAAATCAGCTCAACATGTGGCTAAAGTAACCAATGGATTTCTCTCTCGATGTTAAAGAGTAGTTCTACAACACAAACATCACAGCGGTGTGTTACGAACAGGGCCAGCAGAAGTGAATCATACAGCTCTGGACTTTGGCTTAACAATGAGTGTTTGAAAAGGGGCTCAGTTGGCCCATAGCTAAATATATGCAGTGTTACAAGCCCTACAGATTCAGGAAGTGATTTGTGCCAAAAGCTGAGCTTCTAAGTTTATAAATGTGACGGGTGCGGAACTGCTGTAGCTGTTTGCCCTCCCCTGAACACCCAAGTTAAATCAATTACCTGCCCAATGTTTTGCACAGAAATCATTACAGGAGACGAATCTCCGTCTTGTCCTTTTTAAAAGGATTAACAGTCTGAGGATAACAGAAAACTCCTGTTGTGTAACATCTTTGACGCAGTTTGTAAAGTGCCCCATTAACTTTAGCAGTAAGAAATGATTTGTGAATATCACAAGTGGGTATTTAGACATATCCTGTTACTTCCCTTCAAAGGTTTCACCAGATCACTTATTCCCCATTCTGGATGATAAATAAATGACGAGCATATCAGTGCTCTACTTTGTTACCTACTGCAATGAATTGAGAGTATAACAAGTATAAAATCTCTTTAATTTTACAAGCAACTTGAAAATGTAGAGACAATTATGCTACTAAAACAAGTGACAGTTCATGGGACAACATTTAGTAAACAAAATGATTTAGCGTGTAAGAAAGAGCTGAACAGTAATAATAGTTTAAAAGAATATATTAAAAGTTTTAATTTTGACAGCGCAGTGGCAGTCTGGATTTCTGAGGCGTTGATGTAGCTTCGTTTTCTGATGCTTTCGGCCTGCTGGGGATCTTTGACTCCTTCTTACCACCTTTCTTTTGCTGAAAAAAAAAAAAAAAAAAAAAAAAAGTAATATTAAGAGAATATTGAATCATTATGAATACTCAGTAAAACTTGACAAAAGTGGGCAAAAACCCTTCAACCTGTTTGAAAGGATAACTCTTGTATATTTGTTTAACCACAAACAGCTATTTATCAGGTTAAAGTCACTAGACTCCTTTGCCAAAAACTGTAACCAGTGGAGGCAGCGGTAGACCAGCAACTCCTATGTTCTGTAAGGTAAAATTAATTAGTTTCTGACTGTGTGACTTTGATATTTTCAAAAGTTTGTTCGGACCCAAACTAATATGTTAAAATACTTAAGACCAACAACTACACCAGCAACCCCAGTGTTGTGAGAGGTAAAAATCCTGTTTGTCAATGGAGTCTGGAGCGATATAACGGCTGTTTGTGGTTAAACCAAAAGTATCGTACAGGTCTGTCTCTGTAGGGATCCTTTCCATAATGATGTCAGACACTTAGAAAAATAAAAGAAAGAAGAAAATCCTCAGCAAGAGTGTAAATCCTCCACCCATATGTAAAACCCACACAGTTCCAACCTTTAGTAAGTTATACATATACACACACACACACAGCTCACCTTGAAGAAAGGAACGCGTTTGGACTCGTTGAAGACGAGGTTCTCATCAATAAAGGACGGCTCTGTGGCCAAGCTTTCATTACAAGTACTCAGCTCCTCCTCCAGGGAGTCCTGAACACAAGAGAGAGGGAAAAGATGCAAACATTTAAAAATAAAATGGCTTCTTTGGAAAAAAAAAAAAAAAAAAAAAAAGAAAAGAAAATGCTGCCAGTATTCTAGTCAGCATTTTTAAGTTCAGTGTAAATTTACTGAATGAAGGTAAACTGGTTTCAACAAAAACAATATCAGCCTATTAAATATAAACCACCGTAAATATAAACCATCGTATCACACAAGTAACTGACCAATTCAGAGTACGTGTCTGTCGCTGCTTCCAGTGGAGGAAAATAAATAACACGTACGTGATCAGCCTGGCTGTGTTGGTCCTCCTCTTCATCGTTCTCGTCCTCATCCTCCTCCTCCTCCATGGCGGCCTGAAGCTTCTCTTGCTGCTTCCTCAGGCTCTCCAACAGCTCTCCTCGGCTCCGCGACTTCACCAGCTGCCTGGGATACACAAACTCCTTACGCTGAGGGGTTGCACCTGAAGGCAACAGAGGAACCGGTTTGTGACCTCACCACTTAATAAGGAGTTTGAAAACAGAAGAAAAAGGCACCCTGGTTATATCATTTACCAGTGGGGACATCTTGCTGCAGCTCTTCCTGCAGGAAGCAGTGGACCAGCTGTTGGCTCGTCTCCACGTGGCCCCGGAGCTCAGCCTGCTGTTGGTCCACGACAGTCTGGTCCAGGGAGGTCTGGCTCTGCACAGCCATCAGAGCCCGCTTCACCTCCTCCTGCCGACTGGAGAGCTCCTCCTCGGCTGTCTGGAGACGTTCAGTGCAGCACATCTCGACACTCTGTGAAAAGATAAAAGATGAAGGATTAGAGAACGGGCAAGTTATGAGGTCTTGAAGTTATGAAGTTTCATCTCTAGCTCATCTCCGAGGTGAAGCGTTTGTCATGACACAGTGAAACCACAAACTTCAGTATAATGAAGCCTGAAGACCCACAGGCACAGTTTCACTAAAGGAAATTAAATGATAAATCAGAGCCTTATTCTTACATATTTTGGGTTCAAAACAATTTAGAATTGTTCCAGTAGATCACCTCAGCCAGCAGCCACCAGACGGGCTGCAACATGACCTGATCAAAGTAGGTCCACTAAAAGTGTTTGTTTTTCCACTTACAACATTATGTAAAGGATCCCTACAGAGACAGACCTGTAAGATCCTTTCTGCATTTTTACCTTCCAGAACAGAATTTGTGTGCCTTGGTGTGTTGACTTAGTTATTTTGTGTGTGTTATTGTGTGACTTTGGATCTGAACAAGTCCCCTAAAAATGCCTGAGGCAGCAATGGACCAGCTAAAAAAAACCCAAAAAAACAAACAAAAAAAAAAAAAAAAGACATTTTTACCTGGTGGAGGGCCTGAGCTTCAGTTGAAATTCTCCCCATCAGGGAAATGTGTTCCTGGGCTTGAGTCTCTGCATGCTCCCCAGCTCTGGAGCTCCACTGAAGGTCACGTTCGACCAGACCTGCAGTCACAAATCAACAGCATCAGCAATAATGTAAAATCAATGTTCTGTAGATGTACATCTGATGTTTAAACGATGACTGAAGAAAAGATGAGTTCGGTACCCGACACAGAGCTGTGGAGGTGGGAGCAGCAGCCGGTCAGCTCCTCCAGCGCCTGGCGGCTCTCGTCGGCGTTCAGACGCAGAGAGGAGGCCAGAGAGCAGGAGGTGGAGGAGAGGAGGTCCGCCTGGGCCGAAGCCTGACGCTCTACTGTACTGCAGCCGCTGTACTCAAGGAGACCCAGGATGGTGACAATGTGGAAGAAATGGATAAGAGTTTTATTGAAAGATTTTGTTTTATGTGATGATTTGAAATTCCTTTTCTAGGCTTTTCAGAGACGCTTGACTGTAACTCCAAGTATAAGGGAAAGCCTTTGTCTGTGTCTCACCTGTTGATGTACTTCTGTAGGGTCTGTACAGGTTTCTGCAGAGCTCTTGAGGTAGCACGTAGATCAGTGTAGTCCTTCTGGGCCTCCATGGACAGCAGGTTGAGCTGGTCCTGCAGGCACTGGATGGTCTGCTTCATACTCTGACAGAAAGGGGAAGCACAATAATGATGTTAGTTTCACTCAGCTGAAAATGCATTCTGATAAAGTCGGACCAGTTATGACTCCTAAATGTGGATGCTGTCAAACTTTCTCTGTACATTGAGACACGCAGGGCCGAAGCTGCTGAAAGGCCAAATCTGCATCGTGCCCCGCAGATCAGCCCTTACCGTCTGGTGTTTCTCCTGCGCTTGTCTGATCTCGTCCTCCAGCTTATCCTGTTCAGTCTGCAGCGCACTCAGGTCCTGCATGGCGGCCTCCCGCAGCGCTGCCAGCTCCTGGACCAAGCTGTTGAAGCACACACCGACCTCCTTCATCCCCTCCACCTGTGGGAGGGAGACGATACGAGAATGAGAAGGATGAGAAGGTGGTTTAAGCACAGGGACACATGCAAGAAGACAGAACACAGGTAGGGTCCGACCTGGTCAGCCAGCGCTCGCTGCGTCTCCACTGTGGCTCTCAGGCTGTTGTTGATCTCCTTGACGGCCGAAAGACCCATCAGAGTCCGACCCACCAAGACCTCCTCCATGTCCTGTCGATGTTCATCCTGCACACATAGACAGGTTACAATACTCCACGTCAGACCGAATACAGCCTCCAAACTCCCCCCGTTATGTGTCAGTTGTTGAGGTTGTCCCGTCCTCACCAGCAGCTGCAGCAGGCTCTCCTTGTCCCGCAGACACAGTGCCTCCTGCTGCCGCACTCTATCCTGACAGCGAGCCACGCCTTCGGCCACCAGCTGCCCGACACCACCCACGAAGGACTCCATGGTGGTCAGAGCTCCTTTAAGAGCCGCCTCATTCGTCACAAGCAAACCATCTGTTCAGGAAAACGGACACAGGGAGACATAAATACAATTTAAAAGAGGTTTTAAATAACTTTAAGATTAGCTACTTCTCAAAGGCCCGACAGCCACCACCAAGCTGTCCTGTGTATTTTTGATTTTGTGACAATAATGGAAATAACTGACGGCGGTCTGGCCCAGAAAGAAGGAGACGATAGTGGCCAAAGTCTCCGTCGATGTTCATAGCTCAAGGCATTGAATCCAAGTGATTTTGGTGACCACGACAACATCAGTCATCAATTTGCACACGTTTGTAGGATCTATCTAAATATAACAGACAGATTTCCATTTTTTACTTTTCTTTATCCTGCTATTTTTCATTACAACTAAACTACATATCACTAAATCTTGTTGAGAAATGATTTTTCTTTCTAGTAAGTAAATTCCCTGCATAGAAATCACATTATTTTTGGCCTGTTTAAGGACAGTAATATATCAGGCTGTCAACTCAACACCTAATAACTTCCTCCTGACATGTTGAAAACACTAAGTGCTTAGCTTTAAATATTAATATACATTTTTGTGTATGAAATTCAAATTAGACCTACACCTTCAAGAAAAATAACACGTTAAGCTCCACTCCAGCGGCTCTCTGGTCTTACCGATGGCCCGTGAGTAGCTGCTCAGCATGTTGTGGTGTTTGGTTCCTTGTTGCTGAATGCTGCGCTGCATGTTGCTCAACGCTCCGTCCATCCGCTGAGCAAAGCTCTGTTGGATCTGACTGTTATGCTGCTCCACCTGCAATGTCAACCAAGCGCGAGTTTGTGAGTCCTAATTCATCTACTGCAAAGAAGATGCACAGATGATGTTGCTGATCTGTCCAGACACATGATTTCTAGCCATTTATGAATTTAATCATACTTTCTCCTACAAACTACATTAAAAGTTTCTGCAATGCAAAAAAGTAATTTTACATGGGAGTTGCTGCTCTACCACTGTATTGCTTGGTTTGTTTGTTTCATTGTGTGACTTTGGTGTTTTAAGGGGTCATTTTGGACACAAACCAAATATTTGAGTAACACATAACACAAAGAAACTAATTAATTAAACAGTAGACTAGATCAGAAACAGTGTTCTGTGATGTATTTGTCAGTGGAGTCTGGTGGGTTTCAGTAGCAATGGCTGTTTCTGGTTAAACAAAAAGGATCTTACAGGTCTGTCCCTGTAGGGATCCTTTCCATAATGTTGTTAGACAGTCCATTACAATTGACTACCACCTCAAGTGGTAGCTTAGTACTACTGCCTAATGGAAAACCCTGCAGACATTAGCTAAAAAAAGAGCTGCTCAGATAATGCAGTGAACTTTTAAATAGTTTCAACTTTCTCAGAAAAGGAAGCATGAGAATCTTCTCAGTTCATCCAAAAAAATAAATACAAAAATCATTGCATTCAGAAACAGCATGGTTTTCACTTGACAGTGACTGTGAACTTGATCAGTATGTGACCTTTTTCTTCCTGTCCAGCTTGTCATGCAGACCCGACACGTCGCTGGTGCTGGCGTCCGCTGTGCTGAGCAGCTGAAGGAGGAAACACAAAACACCAGGACTGATCACACTGACTTGTAAATGTTTCTTAATAAAACAGCTGTGCAAGCAGAAGAGAAAAAATAAAACCTTGCCGAGAAAGGAAGCTTGGTCACAAAAAAAGTAAAAAAGGGCAAAACAGGAAGTTACAAATGCAATGGAGCATTACAAAATGAAGGGGTATTATTAACAGTATGAAAATAAGGAGAATAAGAGGAACAAATTGCTGAAAAAAGGAAATGGCAGAAGGGGAGGAAAAAGGAAAACCCAACTAGCCAACATCTGAATATAGTTAATAAAACTGTCAGTCATGTACACAAAAGCGTCATGAGTCAGCAACAGTAAAGCTCATCTGTACCTGCCCCGCTGTGTCGTACAGCGTTTCCTGGACTGAGGAGAGCGCAGAGCAGATAAACTCCTCCTGACTCAGCTTCTCTTTGGTCTGATGCAAGTCTTGGCTCGTCTCCTCCAGCCTGAAATCAGCAGCGGAGGAATGGAAACCAAGCACATTTACTCAAGTACTGTATTTAAGTACACAGTCCAGGTAATTGTACTGTACGTGAATCTTTTCTTTTTATACTTCTATTCCACTATGTCGTTTAAGTTTACAGAATTCCTTTATACCCACATCAAGCACACTCTAAACCTTGATAACCATGTAAGGACCAAAAAATTAAGAATTTTCCAAACGTTCATGACTTTGTACAAACCCTGTAAATAAACCGTTACAAACGGAGGATGTGTTTACGTGTTGCGTAATAATCACTGACCTCTGTTGCTTCTCATCCAGGTCTACAGCACACTGCTCCAGTCTACTTTTACTGTCCACAAACAGCTCAGTCACCTGCAGACAGGAACAAGGTGTGAAGAGGTAGAAACGAGCATAAATATGGTACATGATGCAAGACAGACAAGTTAAAATGTCACACAAGAGTGCAGTGATGAGCTGCTGAGTTCATTAAATTTAATGGGACATTGACTCATTCCTTTCTTGTCCAGGTAGGAAGGGACGCCAACCTCAGTTAAATTAAACTCAGATCGGCAAGCTAAAGGAGAAGATGCGAAGATGTTCCCACGGAAAGGGAAAAAAAGCTGCATAAAAATATGGGTGCATCAATCTCATAGAAAGCGCTGGCTAACAACCCTCCACCTAACAAACTCCAGTTCAACTATAGTTGCATTGCAATAAACTTTGATGAGTGCAAAGGAAAAAAAAGGAGTGAGATGTCCAGTGTGTCCTCTGTGGTATTCAGAGCCATTTTGGAGTTTAGACTGATTAGTTAAGGACAATGATGCTGTGTGATATCGTAAAACAGTGAGCGTGTCACTTGCAATTCTGAAATTGTGTGAATTTATGCTGCAGTTACTCCAAAGAGTAACATGAGGTGAATATTTGCTTCATGTTTGGTGGAAGCAGCTTTTGAGCCCAGCACCTGTGAAACTCCTTTTTAAAATCCTCAATACCTACTTTTACCTGAAGGCCTTTTTTTTTTTTAGCAGTGAATATGTCTTGTTTTAATAAAATGTTTTTTGTTTTTTTTTTAACAATACACGCTTTATCACTAAAAGCACTATAAAAAAAACCTCATTATTTCTAGGTCAGTCAGTCAGATTATGACATTTTTTCCAGTGTAAAGACTGCATTCATATTTTTCAGAGGCAACAGTGATTTTCTCAGTATTCTTGTTTTGTCAGATTTGGCAAATTTTTTAAAAAGGCCAACTTCTGATTCCAGCTTCTCAAAACACTGATCAACAATTTTCACCATTTTATGGCATTTTGAAAACCAAACAACTAATCGATTAATCGAGACAATGATAGACAGATCAATCAATAAAGACAATAATCGTTAGTTGCAGCCATTGATTAAGCTACACTCCATCTTAATAAGGCTCTGAGTGCGACAGTCGGACTCTCGTACCTTCTTGAGCTCCTCCTCCATGGCAGCGATCCTGTCAGTGTACTCTGCTGAGTGCTCTTCTTGAGAGGTGATCTGACCCATCATACTCCTGAAAAAAAAAAAACACACACACACACACACACACCTGTCAGGACACAAACATACAGCAAGCTGCATCCAGCATCTCTAATGGTGAATAGACATCTCATTAAAAAATGCTGCTGCTCTGAATTCAATTCAATTAAATTCTGAGTTTGGCTTTTGCCAAAGTCACAATTATATTAGGTTAATGACAGAAAAACATATGTATAGAAAATAATTCAAAACACATTATCCAACTGGGTGACATTGGCATTATAAAAGATTAAAAGCAAAACAATAATTAAAAAAAAAAAATCTACTGACATCTTGAGGGGCAGACAGATAAATTTAAAAAAGTGGTCAATCAATTAAGAAAATAAGGTAACATTTTGATAGATTCATCTTCAACTCTTGATGGGAATTTTTAAGTTTAACTAAATGGTTAATTGATAATTAAGGTAATCCATAGTTGTAGCTCTACTTTCAACTTCTGAATTTTGGACGGCCAGACAAAATGTGAACACCACGATATCAATCGAGGAAAAGAATGCAAGTTTCTATTACAGGGAAGTTCCCCCCACCACCAAATTAGGGCTGAGATTCCCATTAGCCCAGGTCACATTCAACATTTTGGTGATGTACTTGGTGTTACATAGTTAAAGGCTGACTGCCATTAAAACAAAACAAAACAAAAAATGTTTTTCCCGGTCCCTTCATGTGACCTACTCGTAGTTTTCAACAGACAGGTAAACGCCGTTCTTGTCCCGAGTGGCGGCCAGGTCGCGCTTCAGACGCTCTATCTCCTCCGTATATTCCTGAGTGCACAGAAACACATGCCAATATTTTCCTTAAAAGATGTTGACTGACTTGCATTGATTGACTTGACTGTTTGGATCAAAGACATTTTTCTGACGTGCAGCAAGTAATTGAGACTTTTCCCTATAAGCCCGATACCATACTTAAAGACTGCTGCAGTATTTTTAAACCCCGGCCCTAGGTTTAAGCGTCTAAACAACTAGTAGGTGCAAAGATGCTTAGACTTGGAGTAGTAGATTGTCAGCATGGCAGCCGCAAAACAGGCTATGTAATCCTAATACTCAAATAATGGAAAAACCATGTGGAAACATAATCAAAATCAGACATTTGAAACCTGGGCCCTATTTTCACATATTTTGGTGTCAACTGCAACAGATCCAAGTTTGATCACGTTGTTCCCAGGGATTACATTGCAGTCTGTATCACAGCTGCCGGCTGAGGTGATCTACTGGACCAGTTCTAAAACCTCTGGTACCCATCAGTCATTTAGACACCACAATATGTACAAAAAGGACCCTGCTGTAAAAATAACAGATTTCTCCTTTATGTGACACAAAGCCTAAAGTTTGTATGTAGTCAAACGTTTCTACCTTAATGAGCGTCCTCTTGGTGAGTTTCTGGTTGACTTCAGGCTTGTTCATGATGTTCTTGGCTCTGCTGGCATACTCCAGCGTGCTCAGAGTCTCCTGTAAGAGAGGAAGAATATCACAGCCATGAGCGTGTGCTGAACCAGAGGAGCGGAGTGCACTGGAGCTATAGAAACTCTTAAGTTTAAAAGGCAAAAAGCAACATAAAGCATACAACGTACTTCCAGGTTGCTGGAGGAAGGTGACACGGTGGCGATGATGGAGGTTTTTGTTCGTCCTCCCAGTGAGTCCTGTAGAATTCTGGTCAGCTTAGACTCCCTGTAGGAACAGTACACACAGTTTATCCAGTGAGTAATTAGAGCTACACCTGTAAATCATTAAGGATGAAATACCAGCTTATGTTTAGTCATTGTAAATATAACAATATTGGGTACCAGCAATAGCAAGATTAAGCTATTCATGTTGGTGCATTGGCATACAAGTTCATGAGGCGACTGCCCAGATTATAGAAGTGTGGACTGGATACAATTTGTGACCGCAGATTACAGGCTGACATCCATAGAAAAAGTTTGGTCTCATTTTAAACTTGATCGTTCCCAGTGTAATTCCATACCAGACATGTTCTGATCCACAGATTTTAGGCACAATATGAGATGATCAAGTCCCTGTTTTTGTCATCTTTGTCATCATGCTGACTGCAAGGGGAAATCCTGCCATATTTTTCTGCATCATTTATGTTTGAAACAGATTTATTCATAACTGAGACTTGAATCTTTCATTTGCGTCTGGTTTGAATATTCAATGTACGCAAATACGGTGAATTGTGATTCAGTTCATGTTTGCTTTTTTGCTCAAGAACCAAAGAAATAAAATCAAACTCTGGACAATTATGAATTGCAACATATTCTTCTAATATTGCATCACATTGAACTGTATAATGTCGACTCTGTACTCTGCACTGTATTGCAATAGGGACGAATTGTATCATGACGTAATGGAATTTGCTTCATGCGCGTCTTTAATGTATCCATGATTGTTGGCAATACATTGAGATAAGCATCGCAACGGCCTCAGCGATGGAGATGCACATCCCTTTTGCATACAGGTCGGCCAATGAGTAACAACAAATCAGTGTCAGTGGTACATATTTTGGACAGTTGTGAGTGTGATCATTTCTTGGCCAGGAGCAAGAAACCATAAGTGGTTGTTTTTACACTTTGCTGTTGTAAAGATTTCAGAAATTAGGTATAAATAAGTGAGCTTAGAGTTGCTGCTATGTGAACTTTGTCACCTTTAGACAGAGCCACACTAGCCATTTTCCAGTCTCTATGCTACACTAACTAGCTGCTGGCTGTAGATTCATACTTCAGACACAAGAGGGTGGTACTGATCTCATCTAACTCTATAAGAAAGCTCAACAAACCATGCTGCAATGTCATTTTTGCATTTTTATTGCATATATGATCTCACACATGAATCGTGACTCTACCTGTAGGGGACGTGAGGCCGTTTCTCCACCAGAGCGGTGATCACTCTGCCCAGTGTTAGCAGGGACTGGTTGATGTTTCCTGCTTCGCGAGCTCGCTTGTCCACTGCACCTGAACGCCCGATGTTCTCACTGCCAGCCAGATCCACCTGGAGGGCAGAAGTTTGCTGGTCATGTCTTAGAAATTCAACAATTTTAAACAACGTGTCCTCAAACCAGGCTTTAATTTTCTACTTTGTACATGGAAAATGAGGAGAATTGTCTCAGGAATTGACATCTTTCCTGTAAGTTAATAGAGCCTTCACTAAATATACTTACTACACTTACTTAACTACCTTATTCAAGCAAAATAACTATTGTTTCGGAAGTATTACTAATGTCTTGGCCCATTACATTAATTACTTCAGGTTTAAAACCTTCCAGTTGAAAACATTTCATATTTAAATACTAGGGATTGTTACCAGATTGAGTTTGCCGATTTTCACCAGCTCCTCTCCATCCAGAGTGATCTCCTTCATGTGAATAGTGACCGAGAACACAGAGTGGGAGCGACTGCACGGAAATAGAAGAGAGAAACGGTAAACAGTCTCCCCAAAAAATAAGTGAGAAATAAAAATCCACGAAAGTAAAAATGGGTCCTAGCTGGTTGTAGACTATGGCGCACTCTCGGTGAGTACCTAGAGTAGGCGTTCATGAGCGTGGAGGCCGTCCTCCTCTTGGCTGACCCTCTCTCCAGGATCTGATAAACCTCATCTTTGTTGTGAACCGTCACCTCCTCTAGGCCCTTCACCACCACGCCTCGCTGCAACACAACACGCAGCAGTCACAGCAGAGGCCACAGAAGATGAGAAAATGTATGCAAATGTCCCAATTTGTTCTGCAGGATCGTTATTAGTACTGAATAAGGACTATTTTAATTGATCGGTATGAGTCCCACTGTGCTCCATTTAAGGAATGGTGAAGCTGCCATCAGTCAGGTACATCATTTAAGTTTAATAATCAAGATCAAGATGTTTCGGCCTCACTTTTTAGGAGCCATTATGTCGTCCATCTTCATATACAGCGTGAATAAATTCAACCACATGCTTAACATTGAGGTCATAGTTAAAAGTTGTGCCGCGGGGGGCAGAATATTAGAAACACCTCCCAGTATAACGTGGTCCAGGACAAAATCACTAACTAAAACAACATATAGCAGAATTGATACCTCTACGACCATGTCTACATTGTATTTGTAACTATTAAATATGCTAACGGGGTGGCTAACAGATAATTAAAAGTTCACAACAGCAACATGGTACTTCACCTGAGTTATAACTATTTATCGGTAAGTTTACCCACTTATAGCCTTCAAGGATAATGGGTTATGCAAACTATATTTTCTTTTTTGTGAGATTTGTTTTACTGGTTACACAGCTTCCCTCTCATCTGTAGCCATTGAACTCGCTTTGTTGTTTTTTTAAATGCAATTTCTTTTCGTTTTAATTGCCAATTTTCATTTTGTATTTTTATTGTCTTTTATGTGCAATGTTAATGTTGTTCTGTCTTATTTAAATGTATCAATATGTCCTTGTAAAGCACTTTGAATCACCTTGTGTCTGAATGGTGCTACATTAATAATATTGCCTTGCATTATTATGATTTCATTGCATTAAGAGTCATTTCATGATATCTGCGTTTTATTTCATCTAGTTCTCAATGCATGTTTGACAGCATAGACGTGCGAATAAATTCCTGTAACTAAAAGAACGTCTTGTGTCCATGATTTTAACATTTTGGGAAATGTATTTCAACAGTAAAGAAATTTAGAAAAAGCCCATGCAAGAAAAGCAAATGTTCCCAAAAGGCAAAATAAAAGCTGGAAGAACAGCAAGAACTGTAGGACACTCTCAAAAGCAAATACTTGAATCGTAGCAGCAGATATTTATTTATGCCATCTGACAGTTACCTTGTTGCGCGGGTCATCGAAGAGCTGCAGACGCTCTGTGACGTCCTCGCTGGGGCTGAGCAGGTCGAACAACTCCTCGTTGTAGATCTCCAACAGCGAGACTTTGACTGAGAACTCGGTGCCGTTCTCAGAAAGCTTCTCAAAGATCTGGTGTAGAGTCCTGGGGATGATGCCGGCCAGAGGGTCCTAAAGAACACGAACGCAGCAAGTGTTGACAGGAATCAGTTCATTATCTGCTCACTTACTGTCTGAGAGTCTGTTCGATTAGGCTTTATCTCTACTGACAAAAACAGGAACGGAAAAATGTGAATGTTCCCTTTAGACAGACTAAACTCACCTCCTCCCAGGTGAACTGCTCGTCTGGAGTCCTCTCTCCCTCCATGGTGAACGTCTTTCCTGTTCCAGTCTGCCCGTAGCTGAACAATACAGCACAGAAGGGATGGGTTATTAACAAAAAAAAAAATATAATAACATTTATAGTTTCATTTATTTTTTTCTAAATCACTTACGCAAAAACAGTGCAGTTGTATCCCATAATGACTTCATCCAGAATGGGACAGACGACGCTCCTGTAGACGTCGATCTGCTTGGCAGCTGGACCAAATACCTTTGGAAAAGATGATTCAATTTAAGAAAAGAAAAAAAGAAATGAAGGCAATCGACCTCCAAGTAGGTTCTTTCTTTGCATTCATCATTTGGGGTGACAGACGGGCTGTGCCATCAGCTGCTTTACGTCAATAACTAGCAGGGATGAGGCTCGCAATTCTGATTCAACACTTCCATTTCCTTAAATGTTTAGTGAATATGCATCTCATACACACTTCAATAAGGGCTGCAGCTTCTTAATCTGATAAAAAATATGAAGTTAATAAGCTTAAAATATTGATATGAACCAAAGATTAACAGGTCTTCCTGAAAGAAGACCTCTCTCTGACTGGAATCCACTCTGACAGTGCAGCGGTGTTAGAAAGAGCAGCTTCCACCCCCACAAATGATTTTTGGAAAAGCTCAATGTTTAAAGTAATTTTTCACAGTCACGCACTCATTTTTGGAGCTGCAACAAACGATTATCTGTTACATCCTCATTCACTTTATTGTCATAAAGGAGGAAAGATATAAAATATTCACAGTTAAAAGGCTGGAATCAAAGAAGTCATTTTTCTTAAGTTATTGAAATCAATTAATTGATTGCCAAAGCAGTTGGCAATTACTTTAATAGTTGGCAACTATTTGGTTAATTAAATTGCAAATTTTCAAATTTTCACTCTCCTATGCAGAGAAATACTGCACTGTAGAGGCAGAGTATCATTAAGGAGAGCAGCACAGCAACACCAGCAGGCTGAGGAGGACAAAACACCGTAATAAAGAACGGATCAGAGTTTGATCGGCTTTGTACCGTTTGGGACGTCTGTTGCAACCACACAAACAAACAAAGAAACAAACATTCTCCACAGGGGAAATAGCATCCTGTAGCATTTTATGTGAGCGTAAAGACAAAAGCTGCAGGCCTGCGTCCACCCACCATGTCAAATGTGTAGGTCTTCCTTGACGCCTTGTCGTTCATCCCTCCTGTCTTCACCATCACCTCCTTCCGGTTTGCATCACAGTCAATGACCCCGTGGGAGGACTTGCGCTCCGTTGTGTTAAAAGGCCTGAAAGGACGACGCAGTGGACACAGGTCTGACTTCTCTGAAATTAACTTGCCTTTTATTCTTGCCAACTAAATCACGAGAGAGCTCACAATGAGAGATGAAGTTTAGTGACGATGTCAGGTAGCTGGTAGATAAATGAACTAAAAATGTTTTCTAGCAACACTAAAAGTGTTGCTAGACAGATTCCAGGGTTTTTTTAAAAGACAGATGCTTAGCTCTTGACAACGTCACATCACACCCAGCATCATTATTTCACTTCCCAAAATACTGGGTTAGGTCCCTGTCGCTCTGGGATGATCTAATGGTCGAGGAAATACACACTTTTTAAAAATGTGCTTTTACTTAATTAATTCCTTCCTATGTATGTCTAATAATCAATTCCATTCATTTTACTATTGTAAATAGGTTCTTATCATTATTATCATTGTTATTTTCTAATGCAGTTTTAAGCTAAAAAAAAACAGACATGTATAGGTTTGTAAAAAAAAAAAAAAAAAAAAAATACTTCCACAACATGAGACAGGGGGAAAAGAGCCCCATATCTACCTTTAAGTCAGTTCAAGAGACGAAGTTATATACATCAATAAAATGTAGGATAAACACATATAAAGGTTCGGTTTTCTCTCCATACCTGCATCTGACAACCACCTGGATGTTTCTCCCCTTTTCGTCCCGTTTAATGCCGCTCAGGTTGTGTGAAGCCATGGTTGCAGAGAGATGTCCTCCTCTGCAAAAACACCGTTACACACTTCACAGTATGAAAACAACAACAACAACAACAAACATCAGAAACGGTCTAACTGGAGGTCGGCTCAGAGATAACACTACTGACACAGAGCTCCGACAGCATTTAAATATGACTGAAATGTGTCTGTGAACTATTAACGTTCACCACAAGACAGAATTAGCATGCTGGCTAGCGCTAGCCAAAAATAAATTGTTTATCTAGCGTAACTTACCGAATAACACAGTTCACGTATCTTCCTCTCCCTTCAACAACCTACTCGCTTATTGTTTCCAGCAGTAAAATGATTTGTGAGTATATATTTATCGTCTTTCGCCTCCACGGACCACACAGACTCTCACAGACAGCTTCTCTGGCGCACTAAACCCTCAGATAAGAAACATTTGAAAGAGTACTTTTAAATTCAGCTCAACCAATGAGAGGAGAGTAACGGCCAAACAAACGACGCTATTGGTCGAACGGCTTCAGCGCAGAGCATCACGGGAGGGCAGCTCGGTATAAATACCGCCACATCTCCACTAGGTGGCGGCATTGTCCTGAAAACTGTGTTACCTGAACAGCGTGTGCAGGTAACAACTTCGTACGGGTTGTAGTCATAAACCTCTACACAGTCTATGGTTGTAGTTCATTCATTTTATAGGTATTTTCCATGAGGATTCATCAAAGATAGTTTGAATCAGCTAAACAGGTCGAGGTCAGGTTGTGTGTTAGCCGAATTTCACATATGTTGAAAAAATATTTGAATATTTCATGACAAATATGAAATCTGTTATAGCACACTTCTGGACATTTATGTATATTTATGGACAGGTATATTCAGTATCATTCAGCTTCTGGTTTCTCCTTTATTTTCATTATTTTCTACATTGTAGATTGATATCAAAGACATCAAAACTATGAAGGAACACGTGGAATTATGTACAAAAAAAGTGTTGTGCTTTTCCTTCACTCTGCGGTCCAACTCATCCCAAACCATCTCAGTTGGGTTTAGGTCGGGTGATTGTGGAGGCCAGGTCATGTGACGCAGCTCTCCATCAGTCTCCATCTTGGTCAAATAGCTCTTAACCAGCCTGGAGGAGTGTTTGGGATCGTTGTCCTGTTGTCCTGAGAAACAAACAATGGTCCCACTGCCTGGCCTGCTGCAACTGTGATCTGAACTAGGATGGATGGATGGATGGATGAACACCCTGGAGCAGGAGTTAGACCATCATTTGTGGGAAATAAAATGAACACAAAAGATATAATTCAAACTCTTTTTGGTCAGGTAATTTGGACTCATGAGCTTGTGCCTAAACTCTCACTCATGGACCTGTGATTACTCAATTCTTGATTTGGGACTAGTCAAAAAAACATTCCTGGCTAAAGCCCTAGAAGCCTGGTGATGATGACGCCAATGGATTGGGAGCACATTTCTGTCCAAACATAAAGGTGATACGTTCAATTTGGTTTTGATTTTAATGAAATTAATGAGTTTATCTGAACTATAAAAACTAATGCTTTTGTTTTTGCGAGCAGAAAAAAAATCAACATATGCAGAATTACATAAAATGCACATTAGCATTTCCTTTACACATATCATCATCATTGCATTGTTGTCGAGTATGAACCACGAACACATCGTGCATAACCACCAATTATCTTTACCGTCTTCGTTTAACCTTGTTCTCCTTGTTTTTAAGCCGTTTGTCAATTTCTGTGTAAGTACTGAGGAGTCAAATTCCTTGTATGTGTTGTCCAATAAAGCTGACTCTGATTCTGAACCTCTTTTCTGTTATTTATTATTATCATTATTAAGTGCAAATATTCCTACTAAATCATTTCTCTGCGTGGTCTGAAATAAAAGCAGAGCAGACTGACTGTGCCATCAGCCTGCTGTTGAAGCCTCCAAGGAGCAGCAGAGTTGTTAAATGTTACCAAAATAACATCTTACTCTCTGGTGCAATAATAGCCATTTTATTTAAGGCTACGGGCAGAAAACCTGTTTTTTCAGAAACATGAGAAAATACACTGAAGGATGATGTGGAACAGAGGAAGAAACACGACTACAATGTTAAAAGAACAAATAAATATCCAGCCACACTTTATAATTGCAAAAATTGTTCTCTGTGACATTCACGTTTTATTCTGATGTGTTGAAGCAGAATTTTAGCCTGTTGCTAATTGCACCACATGGACAAAGATCAATTAGAAAAAAGGTAAATTACTATATCTTTTATTTTAGTACGACTAAATGGGGAGAAAAAAGACTAATCCACACGGGCAAAACATGAACAAAATCATGTTTCTGAGAAAGCACAAAATGATATATTTACAGAAATGCACACACAGGAAACATGTTTAACTGATCACTAACATAAAGTAAAATTCTTAGATGCAAACAAAAATTGACATGAATTTCCATCTAAATAAGAGCTGATTCTTCATGAACATACAAAGACACAAAGTACCCACAGCTGTACAGATAACACCACCTTTCTCAAAAAATAAAACAGCCCATTTCAAATGATTTATTAAAATAAACCAACATATCTAATTATTTAATTCTTTCATGCACTTTGTCTATTTCAGATTTATGAAGTGACCAGTGGCGAGCAGCAATCCATCTGCTGAGGACCATCCGCCCACTCAGCCCCCCAAGGAGGACGAGGGGGTTGCCCTTTTTGCTCTCATGGCTACCCCTTTAGCACACACACACACACACACACACACACACACACACACACACACATTTATGCGTGTATGGATTCAAAAACACACATGAAAACAGAAAACCCTTTTTGCTGCTCTCTCACATCTGACAGTAACGGTGTAATAACTCCTGATCTGGCAGCGGACTGATCCAGGACCAGAAGTGTTTTATCACTGATCTCTCAGCTACCTGCCGTAGTATTCGCCCCGCTAACCAACAGTGTCCTGTGAACACATCCAGTACCTGACGTCTAGTACACCAGCCCGGTATCTTCACATGGTGCATGAATAGCACTGTAGCAAGGCTTTCTGAGGACATTTCGCCCGTCGTTCTGTTTCTACAAATTTTCTTTTGCTTTTCACGTGTCATTTCACGCCATTTAGTCTCTACTGACTTATACCGCGCAGAGATGTCGTGTCATTTGGAATGAGAACAAGTAGTTTGGGCACTCAGGTGAGGCAAACAACAGTAAATGAAAATCTTAAAAATGTGTAGACATGACATGCAAAATTAAGAATTACATTAAAGATTAAGAGTGGTATGCTATTTATACGCCATCCCAAAGACCAGGTTGTTTAGCCCATTAATTCAAGTTCACTGAGGCTCTTGTCAAACTTAAGTGTGACAGATGTGACAGTTTACTAACTGAGTATATCTAAACTATGCAGAGTGGAAAAACTAGAAATACGAAAAAAAACTTGAAATTGGAAAAGTTGATGCATTGATTAAAAAGAAAATATGACAAAACAGAATGAAAGTAGACTAAAGGTGAAGAATCTGATTTGTGTGGATCAAAGAGGAGGCCGTAACCTTCCTCAGATTAAAGGAGAACTTCCGTATTTTTAAACCTGGGGCACATTTTTACATATTCTCGTGTCTAAATGACTGGCAGGTACAAAAACATTTGGAGTTGGTCCAGCTGATCACCTCAGCTGGCAGTCATGAAATCCAGTGGCAACTGCATGTAGGACCCATTTCTGTCACTCGCACGTCTCGCAGAACAGATTCCATTTTATCAAATGAATAAATCCACAATGATTCCTCAAGTAAAATAGGGGGGGCTGGAAAACAGTTTTTTTAAACGCTTTCAGTAATTTTTGTGGCATTTGGTGCACCGACAGCTGTTACAGCTACACAAGAATCCTGCTGTTTATGTGGTTTGAACTTATAAACTGTATCTCCATTGATGGATCAAAGTTCCCAGTCTGAGTGTGAGCTGTAGACTGTGTTTCACTAACTAGCAGCTTCCCCACACTGGCTGGGTATGCGGAGAAATGAAATCAATGAATCAACAGGCCTCATACAAACACTTTTGATTTCTTCCCACGGAGCTGACATAAAAATTATTTTGGTTCAGTAACTTCCTGCTGTCAGTCAGCCTGGTGAAGGCTGCTGTCCAATCGGCTGCCAGGAGCAGCAGCTGACAGACGCAGGACGCTGTTTACAGAACATGAAGTCAGCGTGGATTGGATCACAAAATGCTAACATGGCCCTCATATCTCGCTTCCTATGTGGATTCAAGTTCTTGTTTTTACCACTGACAGGCTCAGATTGTTATTCTAAGTGTCTGATGGAAAGGATCCCTACAGAGACAGACCAGTAAGATCCTTTTGTTTTAACCACAAACAGCCGTTATATCGCTCTCTTCAAAGACACCAGACTCCATTGACAAAAACAGTAATTTTACCTCACAGAACAACAGTAACTTAAAACACAAGACCAGCAGCTCTCGTGGCCTGCTTAGACTGGAGCTCTTTTAATGACGTCATCTCATTGTGTGCTCATCTTGTTCCGTGATAGTTTAACGGCACCAACTGGAGAGTCAGCTCCACCTGCTGTTTGTCTCCGTCAACCAATGAACTCATATTCACACAACAGACGCGGAAGGAAACAAGCATTAACTCGCATCTTCTTTTGATGATTCCATGGAAATTTGGGAATTTGTACTACATTTGGGTGGAAACTTCACTCATAACAACATCATCTTGAAATGAATCTACATTATCAGGCTGCTCATAGTGAGTGCACACCAAAGGCAGCAGTGTATTAGAAGACAGGGATCAACACTGTGCAAAGATTTCAAGAGGTTTGGCTGAACAGCTTGTGCAGGCTGTCATGAAAGTCTAATGAGGTGCCTCTTTCTGGCCACAAAAACCCATAATCATGCCAATTACTCTTGTGCAAAAACATCTAATTCAGTCTCCATAGGAATATACTTTCAGTTTTAGAAACTGAGGACCTATAGCATTTTGGCGTTGAACCACCTGGACACCCAGTGACCCTGTGGGTCAGAAAACACCTTTTTTTAAATCAACATCCAGATTAATGCCAACGTGCCACTTGCTGTTTGCCACTGCCAAAGCAGTCAAGTGTTCATTCCCAACAGCAGAGTAGTGTACATCAACCTTTAGGCACCTCAGTTTAACTGTGATGATAGAAGATGTTACGTCTCTGCAGAATTACACAGAGAGAGAGAAGGGTGTTAAAGGGGCACTTCACAGATTTTACACATAAAGGTTATCTTACTCATCGTAGTTACCCCATGTCTGGACTGCAAACATCATATCAGTGTCGCGTTCAAGTGTTGCCAGTGATCAGACATCACTGAAGCGACTGTCTCTACCGGTTCCGCAAAGCAAAGGAGCAGCCAAACTTCCTGTGCAGTGTACAGTTTTCCTTTGATGTGTGGTTCAAAGTAAGTATTTCCAGTCTATTTTTCCATTAACACCAATGCATAAGACACCCAAGTCATTCATAACATTGCAGTGAACCTGACAGCGTGTTACACACATTAAGATAAGGATTACACAATACAGAACAAATAAATAAATAACAATAGAGGTGAAAACATGCCATCAGAAACAATAAATGAATGTTAAAGGACATAGTTACATAATGTGAAAATAAAGATAATGTGATAATTTAAATGATAAAATAATGATAAAAACACAAATAAATAGTAGGCTTGACTAATTATTATTATCATTTTTTTATTGGACCTGAGTTTCGCGTTCATGTACATATTGTCTCTGATATGCTTGCAGTCTAGACACCGGGGTTGGTTCTACTCAGCCAGCGACTTGGCCTCAAAACTTTAAAATTTTCGACAGAAAGCCGAGCATAACGCTGTAGTAATGAACCGGGTTGTTAAGGACAGACTGTCAATCATAAAATCAGCAAGAAACATTTTTTGTTTATTGTTTATTCACATATTGCACTTAGACTTCCTTGCAGCTCCTGAGGGAAATATCTGGCTCTTTAGCTGCTTAATGCTCCGTTATGTTCACCAGCTGCTGTCTAACTGTTCGCTAACTCTAATGCTTTTCATCTGAAACGACAATATGAGAGCTGTGAAAGTCAACCAGAACAGTGAAGTTGTGGACAGGACGGCAAAATAATAAGCTGAAACTCACAATAAAGTCAAAGTGTTCTACATCATCTTCATCATCACGATCTTTAGCAGCTGCCTGGCTTGAACACCTCTGGCCTCCACGTCCAGTCAAAGAAACGTTTCTCTGTTACAATCTGCTGTTCAGCAAAAAATCCACTTCATTACCATAACAATTTTAACTGCAAGGGTGGAAGCAAAGTGAGGTGGGAACAATCGTATTGTTCCCCCCCCACACACTCACACTCTCTCTCTCTGCTCTCTCTCTCTATCTTTTTGTCATTGGCAGCCCACTCAGACCCCGGGTGATGATGACCCTTTCCGGGGGCGAGGCAGTAATCCAGAGCGGGCAACTTTGTAGTCGGACTGACAAACGTTGGGCTTCATTCACCTCGAGAAACATCTCCGATCCCTCTCCATCGTGTCCCTCTCTGCCTCTTTCTCCATCCAGGAGGAGGCCTGGTGGACGACGCCTTGGTGGGACGCAGACGGAGGATTTGTCTTCACTGCAGGTTTGAAGCGAGTTTGTTCTTTTGTCACATGAGGGTGTAAATACACTTTAGCCGGTGGAGGGATACCTAATGTCACTTCATGACCAGTTTTACTTGGAGATTTCTGCAGATGATGATGGAATGAATTTGTAGTACAAAACATACTGAGTGGTGAAAAAACTCTATTAATATATTAATATTAATTCTCTTTAGAGCTTGATTTTTGTTCTGTGTCTCCTGGGGCTCACCTTTAGGATCTGTTCATGGCTTTTTATGTGTTCTAAAGATCTAAACACGTCCAAATATCAGCTGAAACACCTGGAAAACATGACAACAGACAGATATAATCAACTTTCACAATTTCAGGCCTTTAGTTGTCTACAAGATAAATATCTAACCAGTGTTTTCAAATGTGAAATAATGCTAAAATGTAGAGATGATCAATGTTATTTGTAAAGGTTTTCTTCTCTGGTAGTCAGCTTTCAAATTCTGTCTTTATGGAATGTGGCATCAATATTGCTCTGTGTAACTAAAGTGTGTTTCCTGGGTGAAACATTGACAGAGTTTGTATTGTTTCCACATGTCCTTCTGCTATCAGTACTAAAGCGGGACTCCAACTTTTACATCTTTTCAAGCATGGAGATGCTACAAATCAGCAAAAGGCCTAAAATTAGTTGTTACTTGTCTTCCTTTCACCATTTTGTATGAACAGACGTCACTTTTTATGACAAATCGTAGAGCTGACATGATTTGTCGATTACTTGATAAGTCGATCCACCCAAATTCCAGCAAAAGTTTTATTGAAATGAATAAATCCTTTCGTTTTTCTTCAGCAAAACTGCAGAACCTTATCTGGTTCCAGCTTCTTAAATGTGAGGGTTTGCTGCTCAGGTTGGAGATTTTGAAAGAATTTGTATAAATAGTTCATATTGAAAGCATTTGTGCTGAAAATGTAATTCTGATATTGTTCTGAGAGCAGCAACATTGAAAATTTTATTTGAAACTAAACTGTCCAAAGAAGGAAAGTATTTAAAGACAAAATTACAGATATACTACATATATTCCTGCCTTTACAGTTTTTATTATTTGCCAACATTTGCTTCGTTTTTGGGCCTTTTTTGATGACTTTGCACATAATTCTATGGTGTGAAACGTCATATGTGTTCGTTTTCTGTCATCTATCAGTAGAAAAGAGAACTGTAGTGCAGCTACGCTCGTCAATGAATTATTCTGTATTTTTGTTTTATTTTGTGCTTCTGCTACTAGACAATGAATACTGATTAAGGTTATTGGTTGAGGCCCAAACATTCAGCTCAAAATGATTATTTTATTCATTTAATCATTTTTTACCTTTATTCTAGGTCATACTGAGATTGGAAATCTCTTTTACAAGAGAAACCTGACCAAGGTAGCAGCTGCACAAAATCACAACACAATGAAAATCAACATATATAGCATGATATGCAAAAATCCACAATTGAACAGAAGAAATTATATTTAAACAAAGTGGCCTCTGAAGAAAAACAACTTGTTTGGCTTCACAAACAATGAAAGTGATCTGAACGCCAGATCCTTCGTGAACCTTATTATCCTCATTTGATATCAGTTGAGAAACTCTGAGCATTACCGGCGACACATTCTAGGTTGCAGAGATACTGCTGAAGCCATTCACTGCAGCTCCACGGTCATTGATGTGCCTGTCTATTATCCGACACTCAGCAGTCAATACATTTCCCATGAATATGCAATCGCTTCTTAGATGGCGTGGTTGCAGAGGCCTGAACCTCCCGAACACTGACTCATCTGCAGGTTCACCAACAGTTTCAACCCAAAATGAGAAATCTGAGAGGCGCCAGCCAATTTAATATGAAGCACGGGAGCGTATCACAATGATTTATGGAGCTTTATTTGTTATCCGAAATGCTCTGTCGTCTGTTTGGTGTAACCAGGCCGAGAGTTTCTCTTCACCAAGAAGGGAATTCTTGTGGTTACTTTCATAAAAGAGTATTATGTACTTTAAGGCCGCGGTGGATCATTTATAAAACATTTTCTTGTGGTATTTCATTCCCCAAACTTATGCTACAGGATAAGCCAGGACAAGCATTTCCTTCTTGAATGAGTCATCCACCATTTTACAAAACACCTACCATTCTGGCACAAGCGCTAGCAGAAAATCCAGATGATTTATGGTGTTTATTTTAAGTCTGAGTGTCTTTTGTTGGAAAAATGAATCAACCAGACTGGGTCATAGCTGTCAGAGAATGGGGATTTCTTGCCCAAAAGAGACACATTTTCAGAGTACATACAAACTTACAGATCACATAACTAAGAAAATGAATAAAATGCCAGATAAGGATGAAATTGTCATGACCCATGTGGAGGAGAAGAGGCAATCAAATTGATCAAATGTATGTGTTTTGCCTAAAAAATAATAAATGTACAAAGGGAAAGTTATAAAGAGGCAACGAAAGTGAAGTAAAGATGGAGAGAGTTTTTTGAAGACAGACAAAGATTGTTAATCTTCCAAACACATCAATGTAGATTTGATATTAGAAAAATGCTTTTATCAAGTCTCGAATAGTGCATGAAAAAAGTGGATGACTGTGTGAAGCAGCTACCAGAAGTTAGCATTAGACAAAAGAGAAAAACATGCAGTACTGCGTGAAAGAAGTCGGGAATCTGAAGTAGAAATCATCAAATTTCTTAATTAGGAAGGAAGAAAAAGGTGAACCTATTGTTTTGTAACTGCTCACATAATTCTTATTGTTACAAAAGTGACGTGTCAATATGAGGCCTCGAAGGTCACACAGATTTTGCTCGGACAGCAGATGACTGCCTGAAACCTTTGGCTTGTTGAAAGAAAGCCACAGAAAAGGGGCAGTTCGGTTGTTTTTGTTGTTTTTCGGTGACGTTTGGTTGCAAAAATGGAAAAGAAGGCGGCAGGCGGTAAGCAGGCTGGCAGCCCCGACCCGAGCGTCGTTTGAGGGTGAAGACAAAGATCCATATTAACAAAAACTGTGGATGACAGATGATTAATCGGCGTGGTGGGGTCTGCCGAGCCGCCGGACCCCCGGCTGACACCCCGAGCCACCAAACACAAAACCAAAAACCCCCCAGAGCCTCGACGGCCTGGAGGAGCGTGGGCGAAGGGTGGATGCAGGGCACCGTCCCCACGGAGCAATGTGTGTGTGTGTGTGTGAGTGTGTGTGTGGAGAGAGGAAAAAGAAAGATTCTGTGTGTGTGGGTGGATTTGTGTGTGTTTGTTCGACAGATTCTGACAGAGAAAGTGTGTGTGGTGGTGTATATATTTGTTACAGACTCAGAGAAAAGCCAAGTGAAAGTGTGTATTTGTGTGTGTGTGTGTATGATTGCATGTGTGTGTGGGAGTGTTTGTGCATTTCCTAAATGTGTGCATTTGATTTCTGAGTCTGTTCACTGCAGTGTGTGTGTGTGTGTGTGTGTGTGTGTGTTTGCCTACCAAACCCCCATCTGCCACAGGGTGGGCGGCTCGCCACACAACGACAATACACACCAACATTTTTGTAACTGTGGGCGTTCAAAAGGCTCGGAGAGCTGCAGTCCTCCTGCTCGCTCTGCTCGTCTCCACAGCTCAGTGATCCAGCAGAAGGCTTCAGCTTCATCAACCTTCTAATCTGCAAATCAACAAATCAACCAGTTTAAATATGTTGTCTTTACACTCCAAATATGTCTTTTCCATCCTTATTCTTGTTGAATACCAAAGGAAAGGAAATCCAATATGTTCATGATGAATATGGTTAATCATTTGGGTATTTGTCTCTGGAAGGAGTCAACAAAATCTTTACATTTCTTTACATCTGCAGAGGATTGTCCTGTAACCATTGAGACATCACAGGCTGCTACCTGGTGTTGGGGACCACCACTGAATATGTTGTTCATACGTAGTCTATAGTCTGTAGCGTCTCCAGAGGAAGCTGTGTGAAGTGTGATAAATGCCCTCAAGTGATGACCACGAGTCTAAAAAAGTACAAGAGGAGTGAGGAGTTACAGAGAGGTGAGCGGCAGGATACATTAGCTGCTACTAGAATAACAAAACCAAATCTCCCACTAAGCTGTTGGTGGCAGAGTTGCATTATGGGTAATGCAAAGCAGGTTTAGACCATGGAAGTGTAAAGAGAGCTGGACACAGGGTTGGAGGCGAAGGTTGCTCAGGGGCACATGAAGCCAAAAAAAAAGGGTTGCCTTCCTGGATACAAAATTACCCAGATCTTCAGCGCATGGACGTCCATGCTTCAGTATTGTGCGGCTCACGGAGCATGTGCACTAGCGACTAACTTCCGCTTAGCGATCCGCTAACTTGAAACTAGGTGAAGTGATTTAAACGTGTGACTGAATGGATCAAATTCTGATGGTGAAACGAGTCATTTCGCAGATGCTCAAAAATATGTATCTGTTGATTTCATCTCACAATGCATCACACGACAGACACCATCATTGTAATTACATGGTTTGGCTACTAGGCCAAATTGGCTTCAAAACCTGGTGCACCGCCTTAGTTGTGATGACAATGAATAAAAAAACATGATAGCTCTGGTTCTGCTGCAACACCACGTTAACAGTGCAGTGCTAAATCCAGTCTTTAAAGCTACAATGTGGGATTTGCTTTAAAGCAAATTTTCTATGTACATTTGATGCAACTCACCAAAACACAGCGTGTGAATCCTTGAGGTCTAACGAATGTGTAAAATGCATTTCCTTCCCCATAAAACACTTGATTCTTTAAGAATCATTTTGAATAGTGCATTGCTTAATTCTGTGTTTTCTAGTATGCGCTCTTCTTCTTCCTTGTGTTTGGAGGCACATTACACACACACACTAAATGTCGACCAGTGAAACAGCATGCAGTAATGGTATTGTTGTATTGACAAGTTCATATTCTATTATTCTGATTATTCATATTTATACTTATACTCCTTTTCAGACTAGAAATATTTAATTATGTTGCTTATTGTGAGTTTGCTTTATGTTCATTTATTATTTTTTTTATTTTATTTAATGATTGGAATAAAATCCAGGCTGGTCCTGGTTACCCCACTTCTTTTTGTACATATTACACAAAAAAACACCACATTTGTACGTTCTGCTTGTTCCCACATGAAATGACTCCACACTCACACAAGAAGTCAGTTTCTGTGTCAAACGTAAACTCTGTGTTAGTTAACAAAGCCTCCGATTCACAAGATGTCTTTGAAAAAACAAACCCGTTTTGTTGTCTAACTGCAGCACTGAGGAGACACAAATCCACAGTAAATTGTTTCCTGATATACTGAAGCCTCTTTATGTTGACGTCTTTGCCTGCTTTAGACACCCAGTCCTCATGTCCCATGACCATGGAAATGAATAAGCAGGTATACTGAAATTTCACAGGCAGGAAACAGTTAGGGTCTGGGCTTATTTCCTGATTTTAGAAAGGACTGAGCTACAGTAGATGGAGGCTTTAGTTGATATCTGATTGGCTGTAGTGTGGCCTGTCAGCCTCTTTATTCATCACAAAAGATCAAAAATCTCAAAAGAAAAGGTACATGTACAGCTTCCTGCATATTTAACCGTCCAGAATGAATGAAATCATTGTTATTTCCCACATTTCAACAAACGTCTTTGTGGGCAATATTTAAATTCTTCATTTAGCCTCGAAAGTAGTTTACTGATATCAGATGTCTCAGTTCAACTGTGATCTCTGTGCAAATTTTGGGGTGTGGCGACACCAGTGGGTGCAGCTTTAAAATGAGGAGAATGCACCTTTAACCACAATAATGTTAACTCCTAGAAATAAAATGAAAATGAGTTGTGTGTGATGGTGGCTTTGTCAACTTTGGACAAAAACAGACTCAATGTCAGCACATATATAAAACAAAACAATGCCCTGTCTCCTCAGTGAATTAAATATGGAAATGTGTGTATCTGTGAGATAAAGACAGGCATGCATGAGGTGCATTTCCTGAAACATTTGCAGCTGCAGGTTTTCTCTCTCTCAGCAGCACATCCTGCGGTGCACTACGCCTGAGTGCCTTACATCTTCATTAAAACCAGGCGAAATGATTGCATAGAGGCACGCTTTTGTGTTCTCCTGTCCAACCAGCAAGACCAAGCAGCTTCTTGAAGGACCTGAGAATCACTGATCAGCCCATCTCTACCTCAGCTGGTCAACAATAGCAAGACTCAGAGTCAGAGCAATAATCTGTCCCTGACTAAACAAATGGGTCTGTGCAGTCAGTGTGTGGGCTCAGCTGGCACAAAGACAACGCGCTGTAACACACTTTATCCGGATACCAGCCATATAAGCGGACAGAGATCCTCTCATCTCACCGGAGAATCCATTTATGGAGAAAGTGTGACCGGAATTCCGAATGACGGAGCTTTTTAATATCTTTTTACATGAGTGTGAGAGCAGCACGAAGCAGGTGCCGGTGTCTGTGAGAGGCCTGGATGATGAAATAAAAGCCCACCATTTAGATTCGCGAGTTTTGCGTGTATTTAATTCAACTGCAGCGTGTGTTTTTGTCATTTTGTTTCCACGTTTCGTCACGGCGAGCTCCACCAGTCCTATTTCTGTAGTTCCCTCTTTTTTTTCGTAAACCCAAGTCCATATTTGGTGAATGACGCAACGGGACATCAAGAGATCCCCTTTATAACCATACTGCACCTTCCAGGAGTTATTTACAAGAGATGAGAGGCGGAACGGACAAGGGTTAACAGGCAAAATGAGGGGAAATATCCGCAGTGTGTGAGAGTCGGTTAGGCAGAAAACTGGAGAGAGTGACTTTAATATCTAACGAGTTTAAATCGCCTAATCTCGGCCTCAAGGAGAGAATGACAGCTAAGGTGGTTGATGAAGTTTCTGTGTCTCTCGGCGGAATTGTAGAAAGTGTCCCTAAAGATTACACAGCGGAGGGGGGGTTGTCTTCACAGACGTCGATTGTTTTTAAAGAAGAGGCTGTAGGGGAGGAAGAATATGAAGGGAAACCCGATGAGAATGAAAGCGGTAAGATTTAGTGTTGTTCTGTGGTGGTTTGATGGAGGTTTGAGTGAAAGTTCAAATGTCTGACTTGTTGTGACGATAAAGCATAAAGGTATTAAAGTTGGTGAAGTGTTTAAAGTTAACATGTTGGTTTATTTTTTTATTCTAACTGAGTTTACTTTTCTACATATTTCAGGTGATCTTCTGTTCGACGAGAAGAGCGCACCTGAGCTGCTTCTCCAGGGAGACTTGGCGCAGTACGTGGCAACTTTACGCACGCACCCCGTGGCGTTTACCGGCAAGTTTTCGGTGGACTCCAGAGGCGCAGGAGGACCGTGGACACCGGGGGACGTCATCAACGTGGTTAGCGCTAACATCGCCACCCCGGGGTCGGTCACGGTGTCGGAATCGCCTTCAGCATCACCCGGTCTTTACGCAGGGGGAGGAGGAGGAGGAGGAGGAGGAGGAGACGCTGAGAACGCAGGGGACGGTGCCATGGCGCACGGCCAACCGGACATCAGCCACATGTACGCGCCCCCTCACCCCCATCCCCATCCTCACCCGACCCCCTCCTACTCCTGCAGCGGGGACATGTACCAGGACCCGTCGGCAGGGGGTTACCTGGCGACGTCCACCTGCGCTTTGTCCTACCACCCGCCTCAAACCTACAACTCTGTGCCCAAACCGACTGTAGACGGCGCGGCGCTGCTGTCCATCATGCCTGAGTACGGAGGCTTCTACCAGCAGAGCTGCCAGAGAGAAATCCAGACGGCTTTCCCAGAGAGGAAATCCCTCTCGTACCCGCTGGACTCCCTCAGGGTGCCTCCGCCTCTCACGCCTCTCAACACCATCAGGAACTTTACCCTCGGTGCGCCTTCGCCGGCCGCCGAGGGTCCGATGGCCGCAGCTTTCCCCAGCCACCAGAACCTCCCTCTCAGGCCGATCTTGAGACCAAGGAAGTACCCAAACCGGCCGAGCAAGACGCCAGTTCACCAGAGGCCGTACCCGTGCCCAGCTGAGAGCTGCGATCGCAGGTTCTCCCGGTCGGACGAGCTGAGTCGGCACCTGCGCATCCACACCGGCCACAAACCCTTCCAGTGCCGCATCTGCATGAGAAACTTCAGCCGCAGTGATCACCTCACCACCCACATCCGCACGCACACCGGGGAGAAACCCTTCTCCTGCGACCAGTGCGGGAGGAAGTTCGCCCGGAGCGACGAGAGGAGGAGGCACATGAAGATTCACCTCCGGCAGAAGGAGAAAAGGTCCTCTGCGTCCTAATCCTCCGCGCACACGGCCCGATGCTGCTGAATGTAAACTTTCTGGATTTGAACATGAGCTGGATCAGAGCCCAACATTGATCTTGTAGTTTAAATTATTCTCACAAAAAGGAAGAAATCTTCCTGGAAGCCATATCTCAACAACAAAAAAGAAAAATCAGGGAGAATCAGAAACAGTGTGTTTGGTCATGCCTTCATTATCTATCACTTAGAAAACATGTAAAGGGAGTTTGGTTAACTCTACTGAAGACACTGTACAACCATTGCAGTTTATGTCAGTGTGCCAATGGTCTTTATTAAAAATGCCACAATGTGCCCCCCTGCTACAGCTTGCTTTAGTGCTCTGTGGCAAAGCATTGTGTGTCTACTGTCTATGCTTCATACTCTCAGGGATTCAATCACAATTCAGGCTGCAAAGGTGAGGCCATAAAATCCTGCAAGTCAGCTGAGTCTGAATCCAGCTGTGGGTGGTTTGGTTTCAACTGCGCTTAAATGCACAAAACCTGTTAATCTCAGCAAAATACATTGACTCAGCAGTATAGTTTCACTTGAAATGCAATTTATAGTTCATCCTGTGTCTAAACATCAATCTAAATTCTAATTTACTGAGCTGGGAATATCATCCACTGTTCAACAAAAGCTACTGAACCACAACCTGGCTGAAAAGATGTCAACTCATATTATAGTTCAAATATGTTTTACACTGATAGATACACACAGTCAGTTTTTGTGTTGACTAAATATCACTAATGACCCTCATCTATTTAAATGGATGTTATTACACTGAAATATGTTAAACTACAGAAGACTTATTATTTTGTTATTTGTTTTATTAAAAAAATAAAGTCTGAATGTCAATGGCCCAAATAACCTTCTGTATCAACCTGCAACATTTTGAAAAACTGATATAAACATAAAAACAGAACTCTAATTAAAACTGACTGTTTTAGCATCTACCTGCTGTACAATATTGTAAAAGATGCTTGTTGGAGTAAAGGATGATGTCAGAGTACCCCCAAGGTACGCTGTGACATCACAAATCAAGGCGGGGCTAAGGTGGGAAACTTTTATGGCTAAATGCAGCAAAATGAAGCTTTTTTTAACCTGGTTTTGTACAATATTAGAAATGTTGAAACTATTATATATCTTATTTTGTTTCATTTACGTGTAAACACCTGATATTACATACAGCACATGTAACTTGGTTGGGATTTTATGAGATTGTAGCCTGATTATCAGTTTCTTCTCGCTTAGATTTTATTTTTGGCTACTTTTCAGGTGTATGCACGGACCAGTTGATGCTAAGTAAAGATACAACCAGCATTTCTACCTGATGAATGTGTGAAGGAGAAAGAGCCACTGGACAAATAAAAAGTTCTTTTTTTGTGTTTTATAATTTTTATGCAAACAAGTCAAGCACTAAAGCTTTTATTCTGCTTCTTGTCAATGCAAATAAATGTTGACTTGTCAAGTTATTGTGGCGTCTGCTGTTGTTGCTTCTGGCATATGTACATATGTATTTTTAAACCTGGGCCATATTTGTACATATTCTGGTGTCTAAATGACTGGTAGGTACAAAAAGTGTTGGAACTGGTCCAGTAGATCAACTCAACCAGCAGCAGACAAACAGGCTGCAATGTAATTCTTTGGGGCAACTGCACTTGATCAAAGTAAGTCCACTGTTTGCTTTTTGCACTGACAGACTCAGATTGTTTTTCTAAGTGTCTGACAACATAATGGAAAAGATCCCTACAGAGACAGACCAGTAAACAGTCGCTCTCTTCAAAACCACCAGACTCCATTGATAAAAACACTAATTTCACCACACAGAAAACAGGAGTTGCTGGTCTACTGCTGCCTCGATCGTACACCGCCACACAGAGACTAGAGCGAGTGGAGCTCTGACCAACTCACTCTTCACAAAAACATTTACTCAGTGATGCTGATCATTAAATTACGCTTTGATTTCTATATTCTCATACAGCCATGCTTCCTAATTAGTGTAGTTATATTTTTAAATAAGTGAATGGTTTGGCAACACAGTGCACTGGACTGAGAGACTGGATCTGGTGCCCGCTTTTCTGTTGACTTAGTTAAGAATCAGTTTAGGATCAAACTGTGAGATTCCCAAGGATTCCCAGCCCTGTACAACGTGCCGTCCAACGATGCCTAAAGGTAGAAGTGTTTGTAGTTGCTCTCACAAATGGAGATAACGGAGCGTACTGTGATGTTGTTGCTCACACAAGTGAGAGGAGAAAGTTGTTTGAAGTCAGGATGATCTCAACAACTGGCATATGAATAACAAACCAAAGTCTTAAATAATTTTGTTTGTTATCACAACGCCTGTTTGTCTTTTCAAATGTCATTTTGTGACATTTTATGCCCATTCACAATACAGAAAACAACACAAACGTAGCGACAACATTTGTGTAGGTCCGTGTAACATGGTGGAGATCGAGGTGGACGGATGAGTTGAACACAGGACTTAGTTTCAAAATGGGAAACAAGCCCAGAAGGTTGGTGCTGAATTACTCCGACATAACTTTTGTCACGAAGCCCATGTAACTTTGTTAATTAGAAACCTTGATATTACGACAAAATGTTCTTCTAATGTTAAATTAGAGCTTTAATCACCATAAAATGTTTTTGACCTGCACAAGAGCAGCGTCTCTTCTCCTCTTGTTTTGAGAACGTCCAGAACAAAAACAAGATACAACACTCGCTCTAACCGATAAGCCGGAACCAAAAGTGCTTGTGTTGTGCAAAACATATTCTAAATTATGACTATAGATACACTCCTACGCAGACAACACTCACAACTGATAGAATATCATAGCATCACTTCAGGGTCGTGCTACTTGTGACGCATGTTTTTCCCATTTAACACACTTCCTCTAAGACATCAGCCATACAGAGCTTTCTATATCTAAACTAAAGGAGTGCTCAGTGCTCGGAAATCTAAAGTTTTATTGAAAGTGCAAAAAAGTTTAGGTCTGCAACTTGATTCAGGAGGTTTTACTGTGGTGACATGTTTCAGAGGTGGGAATCGTACTGAGGGAATCATTCCCGGAGCTTTTTTTTCTTTATCCTTTCAGTAACAGCTCATCAGTCTGAAGCCTGGGGCGGGTAAAGCAGGAACATTAAGGCAAAAATAAACAGCACATTTTATACAAAGAGAGAAAAACCTTCATTACAGGCAAAATACATCAGCACAGTTACTGCTCATTTTACAACAACTGGATTTGGAGAATCAGATTCTGGATTTAAAGAGCTTTCTGTTGATTAAACACCTGCTAATTAGAAGACTTGTATAGTCTAGATGCCCACAGTGACACAACATACAGCACATTTCAATCTTTGTTTCCAAATTACGATGTACTTTCAAATAAAACTCACATTACAAGCAGTCCCACTCTCTAAAACTGTGTGAGCAGAGATCTTTATTTGACTATAACTGCTTCACTTTTGTGCCTCCGCTGGTTCCATTATAAGCATCATTATCTAACACCTACATACAAACCGGCCTGAACCCTCCAACATGAGCCATAATGTTACTTAACTGTTAACTGGCTCAGCAATTTATTCAGCCTCAGCCTGGAAATCATCAGTTTTCACCCAATAAACTTGAGAATAAACCCGATTTCTCAGTTTTACCCTGTCTGAAAGATTCCAGCCTGAAAGTGCAACAAAAACAGTTTTTATGATCCTTATTTTCTCTTCGGACTGACATTTTCTGAATTTGTGGCTGAATAGTGAAAATTAGGGCTGCAACAAACAATTATTTTCGCCGTCGATCATTTTCTCAATTAATCGATTAGTTGTCTGGTCCATAAAATCTGTCAGTGTTCCCCTGAAACCCAAGACGTCCTCAAATGTCTTGTTTTGTCCACTCAGATACCAGGAAACATTCACATTTAAGCTGGAATCAGAGAATTTTGACTGTATTTTTCTTTAAAAAAGAAATTACTCAAACCAATTTATTAAATTAAAGATTCTTTGCTATTAATTTAACAGTGGACAACTAATCGATTAATTGATGCAACTGTTTTTCTTGTGTGGTAGCGATGGACAGAATTTGTGCTAAAACACCTAATTTAGTTCACATCTTTCAAACAAACAATCTCCTGAAAATCAGCCCTGAGGATCAAACTCTTCTCTGGAAAAACAGACATGAAAAAACAGACGGCAGAGTCCTAATTGCAATGTGAGAAATGCAAACGTCACGAAGCCATTAGCAGGAAGACGATTGAAATGCATGGACACAGTCCCTCCGTGGTCCCGTCCACAGAGACAACTCCCCTCAGCTCAGCTCAGCTCAGCTCAGGTTTGGGCACACTGGTTGGTAATGCTGCGTTCAAGATGCGGTCAGAAGTCTGGAATTCCTCAACTGGTACACCACAATTCAAAACGATTATGTTTCAGTGCATCCATCACTCAACAGGCAGCGACTGTCAGTAAGACACAAAGTACTTCATGCAAGACTGAAAGCTGAAATTACGTGTAAATCTCTTGGCGAGATCAGACTTCTCGACTTTCCCTGAACGCAGCATTAGCACCCTGCACATCATCAATTTGTCATTTCCTGGCACCTCAATGGGTTTTATTTTAGCCCACTGCTCGAGTCATTTTAACTCCAACTTTGGTGCTTTTTGGGTTGTGAACTCCTTTCGGCTGCTAACATGATGTTGGTTTATAAAACTGCACCACCTTTAGTGAGAGTGAATGCGTCAGATGAACCCAGATGTGCATGTGACCTCAGTGGCCAGAGGTGTCCTGAGGTTTTGCTGCTTTTAAACTCAAGAGACTCAAACGTCTGCAGTTCAGAGAAAGATTACAGGACCAAAATGGACACTGATACCGTCAGAGGATTTGGGGGCCTGAAACGCCCTTTCTGGTGGCAAAAGTATCATCTGAAATGTGTTATTTGGCGGCGCCATAATACAGAGAACCAGTAAGAGCATTAAAAGTGTAATGGTGATGCTTTCCTGTCAATAATATCCTTAATCCACATTCAGGGAGGGATCACAGTGCAAACAAGGTGTTGTTTTCCATTGCCCGCGGCTCCAATTGTTGCTCTGGTGAAATGGAAACTTGAGTTATTATATTTCACCTTGTTGCAGCTATTCATCACTGCACTGTTAACACAATATAGCAAACAATGAGGTCACTTATTGTGTGCTGAATCATTTCCCTAAAGGAACAGGTGGTCTCCTACTCTGCAGTGCTACTGTCATGGTCAAAAATAAAGCCCATCGTTCACAGTTCACCCTCTGATTTGCTTCTTGGCTTCACATGCTGCTGACACATGGATTGATGATGAGTTAGTCCAACCAAGCCCAGAAAGCCTTGTGTCTCTACAGGGTGCATGAACCAGACCAGACGGAGAAGAGAAGACATTTAGTGGCTGCAGCAGGTCAGTCAGGTGGATCAGAGGCAGACCTCCGGGCCCGGGTACGGTTCCCCTCCGCACCAGAAATCCGGAGGCTGCGAGATCTCCACGAGCCAGACCTCCTTCTCCTTCTGCTCTGTGTTTTTAGCCTCCGCTTCTGTCAGGACCTTGTAATAGTGGCAGTCTCTGCCCTCGTCCGGGTCGTACGGCGGGGCCAGGATGTCCATGAACGCCGTCGGGCCGTCCACGGCGTCGATCTGGTGCAGGTTGTCCCGGTCAGGGGTGAGGACGCACGGCCCGCTCTCCTCCGTGTACTCCCCGGTGGAGCGAAGCACAGAGCGCCGCAGAGCGTCCATCTGGGCCGGGGCGAGAGGCGGCGGCGGCGCCACCTGCGGGCCGCCGGCCGGCCGCTCCAGCCGGTCGAAGCAGCTGATCCTGACCTTGCCGTACAGGACTTTGAGCACGCCGTGCATCCCCGGGTGGTCGTGCAGAGGGATGGAGGCGCCGCTTTTCAGCAGAAACACCCCCATGCTGAAGCGCTCCGTCTCGCAGATGTGCATGTAGGTAACCGGGGGCGCGCCGTGGTGGTAGGGCAGCGGAGGAGCGGCCGAGCCGTCGTCGGCTCTCCGCGGGACGAGCTTCAGGTCCGCCGCTCGAACTTCAGTCATCAGGCTCTTCAGTTTGCTCTGGTTCTCCAGGAAGGATTTGCCGACCTCCTCACCGAGCCGCGGCGGGCTCCTGAAGGTGACGAGGGCCTGCCGAGCTATCCTCTGAACGATGGAGGTCATGCTGCTGTCGCCTGGCATCATACCGGAGCGAGGAGCGGCGCTGGCCGGTGTCCGCTGGACGCTGGTTAGCTGTAGCCCTTTAGCTAGCACCAAAGATCGCCTGGTGACAAGATGACTCACTCCGCCTTAGTTTTAGTCCCTCTGGATGGCTGCGGTATGAACTGATAATCAGCATGAACCCGTAAAGTTTTACTTTCAAAATTATTTATGTAGTTCGCTGCTACCTGACCATTTGTACTATTGTTATGGTATATTCTGCATGTTTGTGTATGTTCCTGAAGCTGTGCAATATTTGTACTTTTGCCATTTTTTGGAGAAGCCAAAAACACTGAGGTCGACAATGAAGTGAATCTAATCTAATCTGATTTTCACAACTATCTGTAGGAAAATAATAATTTAAAAACATACTGAATAAATTAATTAAAAAATGATAACAAACACGAACTAAAACCATTAAATCTTAAGTGTCTTTAACAAGAACAGATTTTTGTTGTTGTTGAAACTGTATGATATCACTAAAAGATGCTTCCTGTTTGCTCCTGTGCTAATTATCGTCTATCCTGTTTTTTTGTTGTGGAATTTATAGCAGATATGCCTCCATTTGTATGCCACTACAATTCCCAAGAGGTGGAGCCATCAGGGTGCAGACAGGTGTCCTACATGCTGCCAATGGACTGAGAGAACCCCCAAAGGAAAGAAGACTTGTTTGTGGTGACCAAGAGGACGACAGGTCTAGCACCGCCATCACATCAGCGTCGCCGGCGCCACTTTGGCCCTTGAGCAAGGCCCTTAACCCCCCCCCCTAAGATCGCTCCCCGGGCGCCTTGTATGGCTGCCCTCTGTTCATATGCATGTGCATGAGTGTGGGGCATGTGTTTGTACATATGATGGGTTAAATACAGAGAACTAATTTCAAGTTGTAAAGTGTGCTGTGAAGTATGCTGTACAAAAATTGACCATTAAAGGATTATTATTACAATGGTTCTCTGATGAAGGTCTGATGGACCAACAGCTCAGCTATTAAAGTGATTTACTGCATAGATCGAAGTGTGCCGAAACTTCTGTCATCAAACGACGATAGAATTAAATCCTCATATATTTAATAAAGGAGCTGTTTTGCTGTAATTCGCTCATCTTTCATTTTTACTACAACTGTAAAATTATGTGCATGTGAAAGCCAAAGTGTCCAAACATAAGAACAGAGACGTGGCGCTTTTTGATGACGCCATGAAGCCCCCAAATGATGGCAGAGTGAGACCTCAGCTCTTCTTCCTCCTCTTTGTTCAGCCCAACACCACGTTCATTCCTCATTCAAACAGTCTGCCCTCCGCTCCTTCACGTGCTCCTTCACGCGTGTTTTGGCGGCTTGTGAACACGTGAGGATTATGAACACGTGAGCAGTACCGTAGCATATTTATGGTGACGTGAGTCTGCGGGGGTTATTTGACCCAGAAGAGGCCAGTTTCTGCGACTTCACAGCCCCATTTTTGAATAACTGTCAAACACGTCCGCACCAGGCAGGACTTAACAGTTTACACCTATTGCATTGTGGGACATGTAGTCAGTCGGCCACCAACACTGTGTTCACTGACACAAAATAAAGTTTGATTTAAGTATTGACTATGTGGAGCTGTTGCTTTGCTCACAGTCCTTAATTTAAGCAACGAGTGTCTCTCTGTGGATGAATGAATTGCTTTTAAATCCTGCTAACTGTCAGGATAATGGACTACAACACCCATCATGCCATAGAATATTTAACATGAATGATCTTTGCCCCTAGTTAATATACTCAAACAATCAATATTTGTGAAGTATCAACTGCACCAACAATGAAAGGAAATGATCTCTTTTACTCCCCAGTTTTTTATTTAAAATTCATCCATCAACACACATAGCTGAAATCTTAAAAACATTAATATTCACAATGCCTGCATGTAAAATAAAAGAAGCTGCTTGACAACTCAAAGCAGGTGTAGCTCCTGAGAGCAAAGAGCTACTAATGTTTTTTAAGATTAACAAGAGGAAGAAGATGACGAAGAAGAAGAAGAGGAGACCTCTGTTGTGAATTAATCAATAGAGAAAAAAACACAAAATGCTGATTTTCTGCTGCTGTCTGAACACAATGTCACAGAATTAAGTTCAAGCCCCACACTTAAGTACACATTTAAGGTACTTGTACTTCAATAATCATACCGAAAATAATCATTATATTATCACATCAATAAGACTTACTTCCCAGCAGTATGTAAAGTTAAAACAAATTTAAATTAACGCCACATTTAGCTGCTTCAACACTAAAGCGAGGAACACATGAATGCATCAATTATCATAATTCAGTATGCCATTCTGCATAATGAGTACTTTTGGTACTTTAACTCTATGAAATTATTATTATATCACAATGATGAAATAGTTAGATAGATAAAAAAAATAAAAACTGGACTTTGATAAAGTAGATTAAAAATAGATTATAATGATAAAACAAAAGAAAAACTCAGAATGTGCGGAATGTAAACATATAAATAACTGACAAAATAGAGTAACATTTTTCATTATTTTATATATATATGTGTGTTATTTGTCATAACATAAGACAATATAATAAGTGAATAAAATAAAATAAACAAAGTCTATGAGTCATTACTAATCAAATGATTAAGGAATAAAACACTGCGTTACGTGCACTGAAGTGGTCCAAAACTTTAATTGCTTCTACAAAGCTCGACCCGTAGCTCCACGCTGCCGTTATAACTGAACGACAGACTGTGGAGCTCTCTGATTGGATGTTTATGACAGTAACTTAATCAACCAGGAGGATTTTATTGTCCAAGTGATCCAACAAACGCCGTCTGTGAAATAACAAGCGCAACCGTTTCTAAAAACAGTCCCACCCAGAGGTGGAAGTCTTCCTCACCCATTTCGGAGTGAAACTCCTCAGCTGCTGGGGGTCAAAAGGTCACACAAGTCCAGCAGGAAGGTCAGTAATAAAAGAAACAGTTTGATTTTAGTTCCCTCGTGAGTAACAAACACACTTTAGTCCCCACAAGCTCAACAGTGACTCATCATGTATGTGAGCGTGACTCACTTGTTGTGGCATTTTATTCTAAAGACGTAGGCAGTTGATTTGGACATCTTTCTACTGGGAAACACCCTCCCACACACACACAAAAATAGAGAGATGACACCCTACTTTATGGGATTTCAACCTGATGAAGAGATTTGTTTGGTGGAATTTGTCAGCGTATTAAAAGATTTATTTGTGTTTGTTACAGTGATCAAAGCAGAGAGGAACAGGAAGCAGTGGAGATCAGATGTGACTGAGACTCTGCTCAGACCTGAGCTTTTGTTTCCAGATCCACGTCATCCGATTTTGTTTCTTTTTCAAGTATTTTTATCTGCGAGGAGATGAAATGTAAATCTGCAACACACCCACTGATCGACCTCAACTCGGGTACAGATGTTAAAACTGAGTTGTTCAGCTGAGGAACATAAACTGTGTTTGGGGGGATTGAGATTTTTTACACATAGAATATATGAAAATGTATAAATTCTGATGTTTTGGTGTAAATGATGTTTAACCACAAACAGCCGTTATATCGCTCTCTTCAAAGACACCAGACTCCATTGACAAAAACAGTGATTTTACCTCGCGGGACACAGGAGCTGCTGCTCTACTGCTGCCTCAAACAGTTAGCTTGTGTGATTGTGTGGCTTTGGTGTTTCGAAGCGTTTTGTTTTTGGAGAGAAACGAACGAAGACAGAGAGAACAGCTTCAGTTCCAGGTCTAAAAAGACTGTCTGATGGCGTTGTTTCTTAGGTGGCTAAAATCCATTTTCCTGCTGTCCCCATCGTCTGCAGCAGGACTCCTGCCTGCTCCTCCGGCGTGCCGACCGCCATCTACTGCAGGTAATACACGGACTATGGAGGAGGACCTCATACAACCACACTTCAAATAATCTGAAATGTCCCTTTAGGTAAAAGTACATAAGCATTACCAGCAAAATGTAACTGAAATATCAAAAGTACTTGCCCTTTGTTAAAATGGCTGAGAAACACAGGTTTAATGTTTAATAATGTGTTGAATTTTATGAGCTCATAAAATATTTCCTAATCTGACATAATTCACCTGAAAAATAAGTACAGCTGCTATAAATAAATGCAGCAGAGTAGAAGAAAAAAATGTAGCAGAAAATGGAAATACTCGAGTAAAGACCAAATGCCTGAAAACTGTCCTCAATTCATTTCCACCACTGAAAATTGGTGGAGTGGCCCTTTAAGTATTCAAGGCATATGAATCACTAAACTTGACAGCACAAATGATGAGGATGCCCCTCTCGACACCCACCAGATGGGCGTGTGGACTGCCTGTGTTTTGAGCTAACGCACGACACATCACGGTGTGAGTCCAGAATGTGGTACTTCCTCCTGCCCACCGATCCACCAGGACGCCCTCATGTTCACTCTTCAATCTCCCCAGTAAACAGATCTAATTTGCACCGAGGCCGTGTGAGTGAGCTCGCAGTGATCGTGGAGATGTCACCCCGTCATCCCACACGGCTCGCCTCCTCGCTTCCCTTCACCTCCACAGCCTGCATCTCCCAAACATCACTTTGACACCCACCTACTCACAATGTGACACGAGGCCTCGTTCGGAGGCCCAAAATACTCCCCGAGTGTGTGGCCAGCATGTGACGTAGCAGTTCCTCTGAAAAAACATGGTGTTTTTATTAGTAGGAAGTGAAGGCAGGCTAAAAATAGACGGCGTGATTCAGCGCTCGTTTTAGCCCTGATGTCGAGCCAAACTGTGGTAGCCCTGCGTAGGTCGTCCTCCAAATCAAATAAACAGGATGAATTATTATGTTGCAACATGCTGTCGCTGTCGGGCCAAACACACATAAAACACACACAGAGCCTTGTATATTTATAACACAGCAGTAAACAGCAGACGCTCTGTGTTGTTGTGTGTAGACTACAGACTGTTCTGACGTTCGTTGTCATGTACATGTTAAAGTCGCAGAGGTTTTTATTGCCCATAGTTCACTTAAAGCAGGAGTGTCCAAACTTTTTGCAAAGAGGGCCATATTTGGGAGGTGAAAATGCGTGTAGGGGGGGGGCAACCATTCAGCCTGACATTTTTTGAACCATTAACATTAAATGCAAATGAAATATTTCATGAAATTTTTTTTATTGCAAATACTTTTCTTGTCTTAACACAGAAAACAAATCTAAAGTTTTACCAAAATCACTCTGCCTTTCATATTTGAAGACCACATAAAAAAGGTAAAAGTCTGTCTGGAGGAATCTTTTTGAAACATTTTGATATTGAATTTCAACATTTTGAAACACATTTGAAACATTACATATTATTCACTATGAACTTCTAAATTCAAACGTGAACAGGAAAATAACACTAACAGTTACAATTGGATAATGTTCATTTGATAACGTTACTTTAAAACCGACAATTAAGTAAGAAAGCATGGCTTTACTTTGTCGACATGTTTCGACTGCATCTGCAGTCTTCCTCAGAGCATCATCACACGCCGGATGACGCTCTGAAGACTGTTTTCTTACTGAATTGTCGGTTTAAAAGTACCGTTATCCTACTAACAGTTATGTTATACAATAGTACAAAACATTTAGGGGGTATATGAATCCCTGTATTACTCGTGATCAAAAAGGAGAAAGGCAGTGTTTTTCATTATTTCAATTTTAGACTCAGATCAAATGTCAGATTTAATGTCAGATGAAACCTCTTCAATTCTCCGTACCACAGTGTTACGGGCCAAACATTACCAAACGACTGCCTTTTCTCAGGACAAATTTTCTCCACAGTTTTCATCACGCAGTCTTTAATGAATTCACCCTCAGTAAAGGGTTTGCTGTGCTTGGCAATCAGCGTTGCCACCTCATAACTTGCCTTTGTGGCATTTTCATTCGATTCACAGGCTCTTGTAAAAAAGCACTGCTGTGCCGTCGAAGCAGCTTCCAGTTGCTTCAATTTTGCGCCACGTTCGTTCCCGGTTAGCTTGTCGTAGTTAGCGTGTTTCGTCTGGTAGTGCCTCCTGACTTAAAGGATAGGTTCGCAATTTTTTGTCCTAAAACAATAGTGAGGTGCCCGTAAGAACACTGTATACTTGCTGTGACCATTCCATCCGTTCATACTGGACATTAAGCCAAGAGCTGTGAACACGTTCTGCGGACAGCTTTGGACTTGTACTGGTAGCACGTGGCTCCAGTATCCAGTTCTTATAACACATTTATGGTTCAGTGCCAGCTGACTAATGATAGCATACTACCATGCAAACAAAAATGGGGGACGTGGTACAGATAATACCTGCTTAGTGTCAGCAGTTAGCATGTTAGCAGGCTATCAAGGCTGTAGATTCAGTGTTTGTTACACAGAAGTTACAGTAGTTTTATCTTCTCATCCTGAACAAAAAGCAGTTTCATAGCCCAGGACAGCGAACCTGTGCGCGTTATACTTCTGTGGAAGTGAAGGAGGTGATGCATCTCAGCACTGAGGCCGTTTTCCAATTGGCCCGCAGCCTTCAGGTGTGACGCTGCAGTAGGACTCCTCTTTGTTTCTGAGGCAGGGCAGGGATTCTCCCTTCTCAAGTGATGGGAGCTCATTTGCTTGTGGAAGGGAAATTAAAATTGATTAATCAAATTAACACGCCTCCACTGGAGGGATTATGCATCTCAGCTGGCCTGGAAACATCTCTGGATGCCAGAGCCTGCTGCCACTGTGACCGGCCCCAGATAAGCAGAAAAAAGTGGATAAATGATTTGTAATAAAACAAAAATTATGTTTCATGGCCTCCAGGTAAACAGGAAATGTGGAGTTTAACACTGCAGATTACAGTATACAGTTGCAAGAAAAAGTATGTGAACCCTTTGGGATTACTTGGATTTCTGCATAAATTGGTCATAAAATATGTTCTGATCTTCATCTAAGTCACATCACTAGACAAACACAGTCTGCTTAAACTAATACCGCACAAAAAATTATAAGTTTTCATGTCTTTTTTTTAACACAACATGTAAACATTCACAGTGCAGGGTGGAAAAAGTATGTGAACCCGTAGGCTAATGACTTCTCCAAGAGCTAATTGGAGCCAGGAGTCAGCCAACCTGGAGTCCAATCAATGTGATGAGATTGGATGTGTTGGTTAAAGCTGCCCTGCCCTATAAAAAACACACACCAGGTTTGAGTTTGCTGTTCTCAAGAGGCATTGCCTGATGTGAACCATGCCTCGCACAAAAGAGCTCTCAGAAGATCTACGATCAAGAATTGTTGACTTGCATGAAGCTGGAAAGGGTTACAGAAGTATCTCTAAAAGCCTTGATGTCCACGTGTCCACGGTAAGACAGACTGTCTACAAATGGAGAAAGTTCAGCACTGTTGCTACTCTCCCTCGGTGTGGTCGTCCTGTAAAGATGACTGTGAGAGCACAGCGCAGAGTGTCAGCTAAAGACTTAGAGAAATCTCTGGCACATGCTAACATTATTGTTGACAAATCTACAATAAGTAAAACATTAAACAAGAATGGAGTTCAGGGGAGGACACCACGGAGGAAGCCATTGCTGTCCAAAAAAAACATTGCTGTATGTTTGAAGTTTGCAAAAGAGCACCTGGATGTTCCACAGCACTACTGGAAAAATATTCTGTGGACAGATGAAATAAAGAAAAGTCTAAAGTCTAAAGTCTAAAGTCTAACCAAAATTGAGTTGTTTGGAAGGAACACACAACGCTATGCGTGGAGAAAAAAATGCACAGCACACCAACATCAAAACCTCATCCCAACTGTGAAATATGGTGGAGGGGGCATCATGGTTTGGGGCTGCTTTGCTGCCTCAGGGCCTGGACGGATTGCTGTCATCGACGGAAAAATGAATTCCCAAGTTTATCAAGACATTTTGCAGGAAAACTTAAGACCATCTATCCGCCAACTGAAGCTCAACAGAGGATGGGTGATGCAACAGGACAACGACCCAAAGCATAGAAGTAAATCAACAACAGAATGGCTTCAACAGAAGAAAATACGCCTTCTGGAGTGGCCCAGTCAGAGTCCTGACCTCAACCCGATTGAGATGCTGTGGCATGACCTCAAGAGAGCGATTCACACCAGACATCCCAAGAATATTGCTGAACTGAAACAGTTTTGTACAGAGGAATGGTCCAAAATTCCTCCTGACCGTTGTGCAGGTCTGATCTGCAACTACAGGAAACGTTTGGTTGAGGTTATTGCTGCCAAAGGAGGGTCAACCAGTTATTAAATCCAAAGGTTCACGTACTTCTTCCACCCTGCACTGTGAATGTTTACATGTTGTGTTAAAAACAAACATGAAAACTTGTAATTTTTTGTGCGGTATTAGTTTAAGCAGACTGTGTTTGTCTAGTGATGTGACTCAGATGAAGATCAGAACATATTTTATGACCAATTTATTCAGAAATCCAAGTAATCCCAAAGGGTTCACATACTTTTTCTTGCAACTGTATTCACTCAGATGGCCATTTTTAAAGAAGTATTTAAGATCCTGTGTGTTTATTAATCCTGTTTTTTATGTTCCAATGAACAATCATATCAGCGTCTATGTGTTGCTACTTTTCTACTTCACGCTGCAGGTTTGTTTCTCCTGAAATGGCGCTGTGCTGATCAGAGATCTGTGTTTGTAAAAGCTAAATAAGGCTAATCTGAGGTTTGCGTGCCATTGTCCCTCACACACTTCAACTTGAGTGGATCCAAATGTGTTTTTTGACAGAGGCTTTGGTCCACAGGGTATAGACAGGAAACTGGATCTGGAGGCCAAAGAATCCCACAGGGAACCTTCACATGCAGAAACTGCCGACCACATATCCCCGAGTTTTACTTTGGAAGTGGACGACAAATTGTCGGGCCAATAGTTACATATTAACTGTACGTTCTGTGCAGATATGAGTGGAAATCATGCAGTAAATACTGTGAACAGCACATTAATTTCTAATCTGAAGTCCAAGAAGCTTTTTCAAGCCTCCTGCATTCCCTCCTCTCTCAACAACAACTCTGCTTTGTGTCTGATTCTCATCACGGCTGTGTCTCTGCTTGCAGAAATCCCTTATCTGTGGCCCACATGGCCTCAAACAGTGGCCGGCCTGCAGGGCGACAACCTGCAGATGCTCACAATGATACGGATGCGTGAAAGTTTCAGAAAACATTTTTTGATCTGCAGAGATTGTCCGAAGTCAAAGCAATGATTTCACGGCCGAGCGCACGGGCCGAGAGAGTCGTGATGACGTCAAAGCGTTGTGGTTTCGTGTTTACTTTCTCCATGAAAGATCAACACCAGCCTGCAGTGTTTGTATTTATTGACATGCTGTAATGCAGTTAGGAACCATAACAGAAAAGGCCATTTAACATCCTGCCGTGCCCTCAAGCTCATCTCCCAGCTAACTTTTTACCAATACACAGATGGTTTGCTGAAACAAAACAGGAAAAATATTATTAATTAATATGCAACATATGAGGGTTTTCATCTGAGAATCAGGAAAATTAACCATTTGGTGGACAAGTAGTGAAGTAGTGATTGACAGTCTAAAAAGTAGCAGACTGTTTCTGAATCAGTGTAAAGTGTAAAATTTACTTTTCTGTATGCATTTCTTCATTTGTAAAACAATTAATGGGATATCTTATGACATTGTGGGTGAATGTGGAATTAAAGTGCTGTAAGCTTGTGCTCCCTAATCATACATTTTGGAAAATGTATTAGCAACAGAAGGCAAAAAACATGATGAATATGTTAAACGTTTACTTAAACAAATACAGTAATGGTATTAAAGCAGGGAGGCCTCTGACAGAGTTACATTCAAACTGGATTATTATTGTTATTAGCTGTTGTTGTTTAATGATTAATGCAAGTAAAATCTTAATCTGGAAAATAAGTAGAAGTTAAAAATTTTTTTTTTCTGAATTGTAAAGTAGCATAAAATGTAAATAGTAAAGTTAAATACCTCAGTACTTTAGTACTCTGTACTTCAGTTTGTTCTTAAATAAAAGTACTAATTTGTTGCTTAGTAACTGACCATTATTATTAAAAAAACATAGCAAATATTAGTAGCCATTGAACTGTAGGAGAGCAAAAAGTGCTAATGAGAAGAAATGAAGGGAACATTATTTATTGTTTATTCAGTAATACTGTAAGGCGGTGGTGGGCCGTTCATTTTACACCTGGGCCTTCAGTGGCATCTTACCTGAATCAAACCACCTCTTAATACCATCATTATGACGCCACGGCTATAGAAACCATCAATATTATACAGAAAGGCAGTATAACAGGACGTTGCATCGCAGACAGGTATCTCATGCTGGAGAATGAATGTCATCACTAAAGCAAGAAACCCAATTAAAAGAATTCAACAAGTCTCCTTTCACTGCAGCCACAGCTGTGCTGCTGTGCACCTGCTCCATATACATCAAACACTCTAACCACCGACTCGGCTCCAAACACAGAGGCGTTCAGTTGCCAACACCAGGCATTCCCAGCAATACAATTTGATCCCCTGAGCCTGAAAGTGGCGGACTAACCCTTTTCCCGACTGGGACAGGCTTGCTAGCTTCGGGGTGGGCCGGCATTTCCTCAAAATGTCCAGCTTTTCTTGGAAAGTCGCCTTGAAAATGGATTTCTAAGTAGATCTGTGACCAAATTAACATCTTCTCCTCCGTCAGCCATTGTGGGTTGAAAAAACTGCTATTAATACTTACGATTATGATAAAGTTTTAGCTTGTGCAGGTCGCTACAGACAAGAATCGCTAGCTTTGGCTAAACTCTCTCTGACCAGCCAATCAGAGGACGTGAAAATACTGACGTCATCATACACCTGCTAGGTGGCCCTGGAGTCACCAACTCGAAATCTGATTGGTTAAAGCAACAGTTTCATTGTGATGTATTTTAAGCTACGGGCGCCTGCACTTTTGATTCTGAAGGCCTCAGGGCAGATTTCTTTGACCCTGGCAACACATGATGGCTGAAATATGATTGGATAAAAGCTCTAATATAGACATACACTGCTGGAAGCCCCCCAGCCCAGAGACACAGAGACACAATGAAATGAAGAGCATAGACTATTAGGAATAATCTAAAAAGATTAATGGGAAAATATTAAAACGTAAATCAGTGATTCTGAGTTTAGGCCAGCAGAGAAGGCCCACCACTGCTGTAAGGATATCTGGAGTATGAACTGCAGAAGCAAGTGATGGATCATGAAAGGTGATTTGGATGCACAATTGAAGACAAACACTGATAAAACAAACAAAAAAAAAAGATGGCAATTTCGCAATTGATGTGATAACCAATCAGAGCACATCAAAGGTCGACATCAACTATTACTGTGATACTTTCCCTTATGTTCATGGTTCCCAGAGAAAGAACCGTATTGACTGTTGGTGAGTTTTCCTCTTCACCACTGGGACGGTGGTGAAGAGCTGGTTATTCTGTAAACACAAAATAATCAGAAAAGAGTGACAGAAGACAGAGATGCTCGGCAGAGGCCTTCAACCCTGTCTGTTAACGCTGGAAATCATTCATCAGTGTTTTCAAAAGCAGACGATCGATAGCAACAAGCACCTACGCCCATGTACAGATGGCTGTGTCAGTGCACTTGAGAATGAAATAAAATGTTTGAGTTTTACCACTTCCACATATTTGTGTTGTCCCGCAGGCTTTGGAGAGTTCGGACATGAGAAACAGTCACCAACGCCTGGGAGGAATAAAACACTGTGTTGTCATGGTAATCGCTTCCTTATGTTCTCACACAGCATCCAAACACATACAAACACGGTCGGATTAATATAATATTAGTGTGTTAGCGTTTGCTACTCAACAGTAGCCCAGCTGGGGCTGATGGGAATGTCATTCGTTTTGCAGGTAATATTTTGGCCTTGTGGTGACGCTAAAGGAAAAGTCAGTCGGTCAGAATTCACCCTGAGATGAACATGAACGTCTGAACCAATCAATCCATCAATCGCTGTCGAGCTGTTTCACTTAAAACCAAAAATGCCATGCTCACGGTTGAGCTAGAAGAAAAGTCTCCACAAAGCCCATAAGGACTCAGCCTCTGAGGAACATGACTGTAGAATGGACCTCAGTGGTGGAGCAACCAACCAACACACCAGCATCATCCTCCGCTAGTGTGGACAAAAACTGATGATGTGCTTTTGAAAGTGGTCAACATAGTCAAAGTATTCACAACAAATGGGCAAAAACGCAGAAAACCGCCAGTTATTTAAAGCCTCTTTGTGTGCACGATCAGAAAATGTGAGACTTTGACAAGTAGCGCATGCCTTCAAATGCACAAAGGAGCAGAGCTGTCAGAGCGACCGTCTCCGCCCAAACAGTAAACACAGAAAAATGAATGAGTGCTGGAGTGAACGGGGCAACACACAAGTCCCTGCCTTCCTGTACGAGGACAGAGCGACGTCCAGTGGTCATTTTTGAGTACTGCAAGAATGCCAGTAAAACTCAGGAGAGAAAACAGTGTATGTCAGTGTCATTGTCTGTCTGTTTTTTTTTTTCTTAAAAGAAGATGGTGTAGGTGCAACGATGTTCCATATTTTAGGTGTATCAGCACCAGTTGTGGAGGAACTACTCAGAGCCTTTTCTTAAATTGCCGCAGTGTAAAAGTACAAAAGTTTGAGCATCAAGAACATTATGACACACAGTGCAGATGACCTTTGACTTTTGAGATCTGAAATGTCATCATTTCCTTCTATTACACATTTGTGTGAAATGTTGTGACATGAGTATGAATTTTCGAGTTATGGGCAAAAATGGTTGAAATCTTGAAGTCTGTGTGAACTGAACTTGGAGCTAGATATTGTAAAATGTGATTACTGATGCCTCCGGCCTCAGCTGTCACTGGTGCGGAGGTGTTATTACAGGAAAAGCACCCATCATGCAGAGCGGCCCAGTTCAGAATAACGTACATTTCATGACTGGATTCTAATTATTGACGCATGAATGTGTTCATCACTTTAATGTTGCAGCTGGTGAAGGTGCTCCTCATTTGAACTACGTTTGATAGCTTTACCTATAATACATACATTGACTTAATGATGTAACTAAAGCTAAAGTAACTAAAGCTGTCAGATAAATGTAGAGGAGCAAAAAGCACAATACATTTAGTGAAGTAGAAGTATAAAAGTAAGATAAAATGGAAACTATATTGTAAAGTATAACTAAAAATTGGCACTAGATGAAAAGTAAAAGTATTTCTGAATTATTAACAAATTCCCGTAGACGCTGCTATCCCTGCAGCCAGGGATCGGTTCCAGTTTTATCTCCAGATCAGTGGTAACTTTGCCCTAAAATCCACAACACTTGAAGAAAAACACAAATGATCTTGGTGTCAAGTTTGTTCTTTAATCTTCGATGGTCATAACACAGAACGACAAGTTTCAACATAAAAAGTATTCCAGGTCTTCACAGTATTGCATTTTGCACAGTGTTATACAGACTACAGAGTTTTGGAGTGAAGGCACAAAACTAGAGATTACTTCTGCAAACGAAATCCCTACAAGACAAACATGATGAACCGAAGGATACCGAACTTGGTGCAGAAACAGTTTCACACAACATAAAATAACTGTACCGACGCACGGCAAGAAAGGTAGGAGTGTCATAATCAAACTAACATTAACTCCAGTTACAATACTTGTTCGGTTATGTTTTCACCCACTTCTCAGGCTTTTTTCCTCTCTCCGTTTCAGAGCTCTTGCGCATTTCCCCAAACATTTCAAAACACAGAATAATAAAATTTATTTTCCAGACTTAACCAAACCTGTGCATTCACCCTGCTGATTGTCCGGTAAACAACACTCCCTTCATATGAAATCCAACAGTTCCAAGCTAAGTGCTCCGAGTTGGTTTAGTGCAACTTTCCGTCAGATACTTTACCATTAAAATAGACCTCGCTCTGCTACAAAAGTACACATAGTAGTACAAGATAACAGTATTTTATAAGTACTTCGCTTATTTTTGCTACATATGAAGCATGCTTTCACAGTAACACAATAGCTACATATGTAGTAGTAGTAGTAGGGCTGCCTCATGCATCTTCCACCACTGTCTGATGACTGAGCGCCACACACACACACACACACACACACACACACACACACACACACACACACGCACACACACACACACACACACACACACACACACACCCACCCACACCCACACCCACACCCACACCCACACCCACACACACCTCTCTCAAGAGTTATGCTGCTGTTGCCATAAAAACCCCACAAATCTAATTTTGGTGATTATTTTAGGCCTTAATTTTCGGACTAATATCAGATCATTATTACTATTTGCTTAATTTGGACATATTTGCGCTCTGAGGGACCAAACTCAGGACCAGCACAGTGTTCTCAGTTAAAATAGGAACGCTATGGTTCCAAAATAGGGTTCTAGTTACTGACGTGCTGCATGCTCAAGCAGATTTACAGAAACCAGGTCACTACAGTGCTCACTCTGAGGTTTAAGTGCATGTCAATGCACTGATTGGCTCATGCGACGTTGTTCAACCCCATAAAGCAAATATGAGCAAATATCATTAAAAAATTAGTAATATTATTTCTTCAGTGAATCAAGTATATTTGCCAAATAGAGTAGAGCTCGCCAGCAGCAGTCACACTCGGGCTTCGATCATCAGTGCCTAAATCCACTAAGTGCTAAAAGGAGTCGGATCAGTAGGCGGTTCAACCAAAATTATCTGGATCAGATTTTTTGTGTGGTAAGAAGCAGTTGGCAGCAAAAATTCAAGTTCACCCTCAGCGTCTCAGGGCCCAGGAAGCCATTAAAAAAAACATCGGCTAATGCTTTTTAGATCATAAAACAGTGACATTCAAGATATATTCCACTTAACATGTAGTATCTGGGTTTGTCAAACTGATGGCAGAAAATGCAGTACACCATTTGGCTTAAAAAACTGGCAACTTCCAATACATTTGGAAGAAATCATCATTGACACTTTGAAAGGGTGCCTGCAAGCTCCTCATCAATGCCAATTAGATATTAAAATGGCATCAACTAAAATGAGACAACTAGAAAATAAAAATAAAAATCATCAGCAGAGAGCCTTCTGGACAAGTCTACCCCATGATGGATGTGTAGCAGTTTGAAAACACTTTTTTTTTGTATTCCTTGAAGGCCTTGAATTAACTCATCACAATTTCAGGAATTTTAAGACCTTTCCAGACCCTGTAGACACACAAAAAAAGACGTGATTTGTGTTTGTGACCCACATAAATGATCTGCCAAGTACTGTAGGACTACTACTTTCACTTGACGACACATAATAGCTTTGTATACAAAATATCTATCAACACTGTCAACAAAACCTAAACCAACGACAGCAAAGATACATTTTACACCGAATACCGTCTTTTACATGTACATTCTTATCATTGTATGAGTGCAAAAATGGCGTGTAAACAGATCGTACAGAATGATGCAGATGAAGGAATGATTCTATTAAACAAGAGCTGTTCAGTATACTGCAAATGGACTGTGTGCATTCACGGCACTGTAAGTCACTTTGGATGAAAGCGTTGATACGACGTCATTCATTTGTGATCGGAGAATCTCCACCCGTTTCTGTGCGAATGAGAGCCGGTTTAAGACCGAACTGCAAGACGGAAGCCGGGTCTTACAACACGGCGTCTCTTCGGTGTGAGCTATACGTTAACTCAAGAGTACATTCGTTGTGTGTGTGTGTGTGTGTGTGTGTGTGTGTGTGTGTGTGGCGTCCTCCAGACCCGGGCCAAATTGCACCTGCATGTACACGGGTCGTTCTGTCGGAGGATTTAGTGGAGGAGAAAAGATGCAGCTGAACAATCATCTCAGCTCAAAGACTGGAAGCAGGAAGACACTGCGTCGCTCCCCTGAAACTGAAATGCACACCTTCCAAACAACTCCAAAGCTGTTTAACTGACAAGCTGTACTTTGTCTAATTAAAGAATAAGTCTGGTGTCTACATCTTTTTCTTATTGTCCACAAATCCCATAAAGACTGAAACCAACAACACAAGTGTGGAAATCACTCAGTTCTAAGATGATAATTAACTCTTCATGAGAAAAAAAAAAACCAACTCCGAACCTGCCATTTATTTCTAATTAACAGATTTTATTGTGATTAAACAATATTATTACCACACAAAATTATAGCCTTCGAACACTGACTGTTAGAAAGCAAAGTTATAAAGTTATAGCGACTTTTCTGAAGCAACGTCGCTGTCTTACAATGAGAGCTAAAGTTAATATTAAATGTAGGGAAATATGGCAGAGGGAGGCAGAGATCAGCAGCATAGGAGTAAAAAATAAATACATGAATAAATAAATGAATAAGTGCATCCATATTTGAAACTGGCACATTTCGGATATTAACTTACTGACAAGATGAATGTTAAATCCTTATGTTCTACAAAGACTTTGAGGAAGCACGTTAGCTGTTTTCACTCTGGGCTAAAGTCTGCAGCCACAGCGAATATGGATAATCAGCCAAGAAATGAGTGGGTGCTTTTTTTAAATTCTAGCCCATTGTAGTCTGAATTTTGAAGGAACTTTCTAAATAAAAAGGGAGTTCAGATTTATCTGACTGCTTGTATTAACTGATGAAGATACACTGCGATACACTGAGAATCGTTTTGCATTCAAATGATTTAGGTAATCGAATCGATTCATGAGATATAAATACAGAATATCACCAGAGTTATACTTTAATGTGTTAAAACTGTGAAGGACGCAACAACAAAACCGATGGACCACTGACGCTGTATGTTTTCAACAATGGCAAACAAGCCTACTTGGCAAAAACGGTGTACTGTTCCTTATGAGGAAGGTGGAATGTTCTAAAAAACAAAGCCTCCACTAAATCTCCAGCTGAATCCTGCTCTGGTAGCAGATCGGCAGGTGATTCGGCTACATCGGACCAAAACTGCCAGAAAAAATAAAAACCACAATCAAGTATTTCCTTTTCAAGTCAACATATCTGACTTTTCTTTAGATGTACAAATACCAGACAGTATCTGGATTGGTCCTAATGTAGTGAACCTTGAAGCCAAGAATTATATGCAAAGTTTATTTGACCCACGTCTGGTGTCATCGAACTCCTGTCTGTGCTTTACAAACCAAATCACAGCTGTTGAAGGCGGCACGCAACAACATCACAATTACAAAAATATGTTCACATTAGTTCAGATCAGTTTTGTTGGCTAAAATAACACCACTGCTGGCAGATTTTATCAGCTGCAGCTAGCGAGCTAATTAAGCTAAGGTTAGAGCTGGTTATAAACGCCATCTCTTGTTGAATTAAAACTAAATAGTTTTTACGTGAGAATCCCGTAAAAGGCTTAAACATGTAATTCATGGCTGCACACATGATATTATGCTAAAAGACTGAGGCTGAAGCTAAAACATCCAAGGTAAAAAGACAATAGCCTCACCAGTCAAAGACCCACGTAGCAGACATGGACATGTACTGTATGACCTGGATACTGGACCCAAAGATGAGGCCAATTCACTCCAATAAGAATTGCTTGCTTGGCACATACCCTGGAAAAGTGTCTAGCTTGTGGCAGTATGTGGCCCACTCCATATGTGCAGTAGTGTTCATCATCATACCTCCGACACAGTTGGACTATGCCAACTATGGCTTGTACATAACTGTGACATCAATCAGACAAAAAAAAGTCCTTTCTAGGCTTTTTACAAAGATTAAACCCCCATGACTTAAAAACATACAATACATACAGTAACAATTGACCATGTTGTAGCTGGATTTGTCCTGATAACAGTTTTAGAGACGACTCTTTTACAGTGGTGCTCTACGGGAAAAATGCTTATTTGGCCACAGGGGATTTTTGTCGCTGTAATACTACGAGTGGCCACTGGGAATAACTGGAGGCAACGTTGAGTGGAGGCAACATTTCCAGGTCATATAATCCATCCATAACATGGACATTGTTGTTAGCTTATGTATTTGTTCTAAATTTGCCAACTGTGTGTTTTCACTTTAAAAATGACGAGAAAAAGGCTTTTAAGATGAGGATTAACCAATTTGTTTGGGGGGTATAACTAGCTTGGTTAGCGCTGCTGGAGTGTAAACTATCCTAACTAAAGAGCAGGATAGAGCCTAAACTGTGACAGCACCCAGGACCGGCTCCCACACAGTGAACAGATGCTCCTCAGCCTTGTCAGTATCTCTAGGTTTTTCTGCAGGTAGCAAGCTAGCAAGACATGCTAACATTTGAGGCTTGCATTAAAAAGACAGTGAAACACACAGGTGAATCCAATCCATATCTTTTCCCACCATCCACCACTTCACATGCAGCTCCATGTGCACGGTTCCAACATAAACAACAGAAATTCAAAACTTACGGCTGATAAGCTATGATTTGCTAATCACTGTTCGATGGATGGGTTTAGCAAACGGTCAATTCATTGCAGTCGCAACGGTCGCTGACATTTGGGCTTAAAAGCACAGACAGACAGATAAGATGACTGGACTGATCGGGAGTTTTTGGAGGAACCAGTCCAGGATGTAAAGGATCAGACAGAGGAGAGGATGTGCCATCATCATCATCATCACCGTGAACTATTTTTCCTTACTCCGTCTGACTCGGGAGAAAACTTCTCTTCATGACTCAACAACTTGTTTCCATGATCAGATTTTAACTGTAAATTAATGTTAAGTCAGTAGATGGATACAAAAGCACAATTTTACCTGAAGTGTCTCTAAATACAGAGGAGAGGATTCAGAACGGAAGTGTCACTAAAGACTGAGATTACCATGATACTGTAGTAGATATTGCGGTTTGTGCTGACGAATGACACAAAAGATAGAAGCTGTCATTTATATATATGTTTGAATACTGAAGGTTTATCCACACCTGCTTCCTGCTGAAAAAGCACCCAGTGCAACAATTTCCAGTGGCCTATTTCAGTGTAGTAATCTATGGAAAAGTACAAAATATCTACCAACAGCTTTGGCAATAAAAGAAAAATCCACACAATGTACCATAATGTACTTGAAGATAATGTGATGCCGATGTAATGTTTATTCAGTAATATTTATTATTGCATTATGAACTTAAACCCTGTTACGCAGCAGTAGTTATTGTGACGTGTAATGTGTTTTTGTATTTAATCTCTCTTAAGTCCTATTAGTTTGGTTTTCTTAGTTTGACTTATAAAAACTGCTGAAGACGTGTCATTTAGGAGGAGCAGCTGTATCCAATCATGCTATAGAAAACATTTAATATACATCTGTATGGAAATTATTACAGGAAAGCCGCTTACTCCCACAAATCTGTGGAGATGCAAACATTTTCACGTCAAAATAAAATCATATACACAACTACTTGATTTCTTTTTCCGGTTAAGTCATTACCCAACAAGAAATGTAAAAAGGCCATTTCAATTAACATCACTATGACTCAGAAATTGCTTGTTTATTGCCGTCCTGCATCAGTCGAGACTGCGAAGCATCGTGAGTTGTTTTAAAGAAACTTTTATACTGAAAGAGGAATGACCTCAGAGGTAAGATTAACTGCTCCAAAGAAGCCTGATGTGAATGTGACCTCATGGTACTTTTCCACAGGTTAACACACTGGAATAAAACCATTGTTAAATAAAGGTTTACCCGCTGACACCCCCTCTCCCTGGTGGCTCTCCACAGTCCTACGCCTCGTACCCGGCGGACCGGCGGCGCTGGTGGTTCCAGATGTCGTCTCTGTGCTCCGGTCGACAGAACAGCCTGGACGACTGAGCCAGCCGCTCGCGGTGCTCCCGCTCTCTGTCTCGTTCCCCTCCTGGTTGGGAGAAAGGAGGGCGGCCGCAAAAGTGGGAGGAAGAGTGGGTTCTGTTGTCATGGAGACCAGACGAGGACAGCTGACCTCCCGCTGACCTAGAAATGACATGTAAATGTTAACATGAACACAGGAAAGGAGGGGGTTGCACTGAATATGATGTGAAAAGGGCTTCCAGTGGGTGTGGTTAAACACAAATTAAGGTTTGTCCCGGGGTCGCTCATCAGATTTGCTTTTTGATGTTTTATGACAGAATGTGTATGAAAACCAGGAGCAAAAAGGTCAAACATTCACTCATTGTGTTACATGGATGGGATTATAGTGAAAATAAATTCCAAGGAAGCCCCTGAAACCTCCACATGGACCCTAGGATGGGCCCCGGACCCCACTTTGAGAACCAGTGCTCTGGAAAAGGTTTGCCACAAGATGTATGTGGCCACTTTGTCTAATTCAACTCCCTCCGTCTCAGCAATTAGAGGATTCAAGTTTTCTTTTCATTCCTGCTCATTCATTCCTTCATAATCAATATGTTTACAAGAATATTAAGTCATGTTACTTTTTTTGGCAGACATGTTTCCAAAGCAGTTCACAATAAGTGCATCCAGCACTTATTGGATGGATACAACCAAGAAAATTACAAGAATCATGTTAAGTGCAATTTTTGAGTTTCATCAAAAATTCATCAAATAAGCTAAACTGCCTCCTACATGTTGGACTTCCATTCATCAGACACAAACAGACTCCACATGAATGATGAAACCAGTTATTGTAGATAAACAAAACAGCAATACAGTATTTCAGGGGCAAGTCTGTCTAGAATTAGGTCATCTCAGCCTATAACACTCACACATTTTTTAATTAACTTGGAACAGAAATTGGGATCAGTCTCTTCAGGTCTGAACCATCTCCCTGCTGATATTTTGAAACTAAATACACACCAGAGTTTATATTTAAGATGGAAAGAAATTTGGGCATTTGTCTCTAGTTGTGAGTCTCTTTAAATTAAAAATGGAACACACAAGTGAAAGCACCACTTGGACCAAAAGAAAGTAAGTAAAATCAAGTAAGAAGAGAAAAAGGCTGGTGGCTGGTATACATAATGCACATGTGACTAGCACACACACACACACACACACACACACACACACACACGCTTTCAGCAGCAGTCATGCAGACAGGTAATCCCACTCCAGTGGCTGAGGGGAAGGACACAGTGTCCCATGTTCAGCGATGAATTAAACGCAACAACACAGAAATCTAACAGACGATACACGAGTCCTCATGAATGATTTAGCAGCCACTCTGTCACCTTTTGGCTTTGATTCAGACCAACAGCAGTCCAGAGCAGCAGGTCACCTGCCCTTTTAGAGGACGGTTCCTGCTGAGTAATAAGCCTTTTTACATAACTATTAACTTACTATTAATGGTGATACATACTTTTAAAAACAACCCATCTTAAGAACTCTAAATCATGAACTCTTGCACAGTACGTAATTTCTGCTGCTAGGGGTCTCTGAAACAAGAACAAAAGACACAGTTTGATATATATTTCATGAAGTAGCGCGAGATCATGGGAGTTGTTGTCTTCACCAGCATTGCAGGTGAAAATCTATCATGCAGAAAAGCAGAAATCATGTTCACAGATGAGGCAATGTATTTAGGTTTCTTTCAAGTTATGTTACGTCATTTTATACTAATGAAACAGCTGCAAGTTAACGCGAGCTAACAAAGCATTAACTTGCTAATTTTCCATTAGATGACTTGAGTTGACTACACATGCAGGCACAGTAACTATGTAGCTATGCTGCAACACTGACAATCATTCTGTGCTAGTTTGCAGACTTCCTTCCTCACTCTGTGACGCATCATCTGGTTCATCAGAAGTTATTGCAACTGGACGGAGTAAAGGGGACATGACGCCATTGACAGCTGAATGAAAAGCAGTTATCTTGAAAAAACAATATGGTTTTCTCTGGGTTTGAACATTGTTGGAAAGATTCAGGATGTAAGCACATAAACAAAAAAATAAAACATACAGTACAGGCCAAAAGTTTGGACACACCTTCTCATTCAATGCGTTTTCTTTATTTTCACGACTATTTACATTGTAGATTCTCACTGAAGGCATCAAAACTATGAATGAACACATGTGGAATTATGTACTTAACAAAAAAGTGTGAAATAACTGAAAACATGTCTTATATTCTAGTTTCTTCAAAGTAGCCACCCTTTGCTCTGATTACTGCTTTGCACACTCTTGGCATTCTCTTGATGAGCTTTAAGAGGTAGTCACCTGAAATGGTTTTCACTTCACAGGTGTGCCTTGTCAGGGTTACTTAGTGGAATTTCTTGCCTTATTAATGGGGCTGGGACCATCAGTTGTGTTGTGCAGAAGTCAGGTTGATACACAGCCGACAGCCCTATTGGACAGCTGTTAGAATTCATATTATGGCAAGAACCAATCAGCTAAGTAAAGAGAAACGAGTGGCCATCATTACTTTAAGAAATGAAGGTCAGTCAGTACATAATTCCACATGTGTTCATTCATAGTTTTGATGCCTTCAGTGAGAATCTACAATGTAAATAGTCATGAAAATAAAGAAAACGCATTGAATGAGAAGGTGTGTCCAAACCTTTGGCCTGTACTGTAAGTCTAGTCATTTTTGGGCATTTTATTGTGGAAATGTTACATATTACACCTTTAAGTCTAAAAGGAGTCATACTAAGGAGACACATCTTGGTTAAGTTGTCACTTTGAGATTAAGAAAACACCAAGACGCAATGAGGCGGCACTCACCTGCTTTTAGTGATTCTGTGAGGTCCATTGTCAGTGTGCTGCTGGTACTGCTGAGGACACAGAAAAGGTCAAAGGTCATGTTGCGTTGACTTGTTATTACTGATGCTTTAAGTATTAGCAGCATTTTAATGCTGTAGCTGGTTGAGGTAGTGCAAATTCTGACTACTCATTACACCGTTTGGTAGTCAATGATAATGCATACTGTTTTATGTCACAATATTCCCAACATAGCTCCATCAATCTTATACCTGACAAGAGGTGTAATAAGCCAGGGTGACTGAAAACACTGCCAAGACTTTACTTTGCAAAATAACTATAGCTGCTAAATAAATGTGGTGGAGTAAAAAGTACAGAGGAAGTATGAAATACTTATGTAAAGTACAAGTTCCTCATTAAATGCAGTACTTGAATACATGTACTTAGACACATTCTTCCAGTGGGACTGTGCAGGTGTGGGCTCTGGTACCTTGTAGTGGTTGCACTGTTGTGGGCTGCCGTTAACCTGGTAATACTCCACCAGTCTCTCGGCCAGAGCGATGCGCCTCAGCAGATTCTCGATGAAGCGCTGGATTCGAACTTTGCCGCACGTTTCCTGTCGAGCTGCCGCTTCCAGAAACTTCTGGATGGTTATCACCTCCCTGGAAAAACATGAATCATATTTAATGTAAGTAAAGTAGTGAATGAATGTGCTTTTCACCTCCAGCAGAAGAGAAAAACAAGATCACAGACATGGAGATCAGTAGTCACCTTCATAGTAATGATATACCAATAATACCTAATATCAAGCCACGAGGGAATTATGACCATTCCCGATTTTCCCTAGGATCCCCATATAACTGGCATTAAAGGGGCATTTCACAGATTTTACACAGATTTTAGCTACTAAAAAGAGCTGTAGAGTGTCTCCTGTAGCTCTGGAGGAGCTTCCAAGAGGACAAAGGAAAATAACCCTTATGCTTTTGGAGTTTGACCCGTACTAGAGACTAAAAGTCTGCTGGCTCAATGTTGATGATTTTTTTAAATATCTCACTTTTGAGTCTCCCAACTTGATGAAAGTACAACATTAAATCGCTGGAGTACCTCATTAAGTCAGCACCGTCATGGCTTATAGGGGTTATATTATGAGCACAGCTTTGAGCAACATTTTCAAGCAGTCTGTTAATGTCACATTTAAAGACTTTCAGCAGACTGAGTTGATATTTCAATGCACGGCTGATCCATGCATGACCAGATCTACCATCAGGGTGTGCTGGGTGCTGGCCTGGGGAGCCTGCATTGCACTGAGCTCCTGAATGTCTAAAGACAAATTAAAGGTTAATTTTGGGAATGGGAAAGGTCCCTTTCCACTGTGGGACAGTTATCCTGTAGCACAGAACATCCAGCATACTGTATGTTGATTATATTTTGCAGTGTTGTGCACCATTAATGGTTAATGCCATTATTGTTTCATCTGGACCATATTTCTACGCATTTTCCAAATGACTACTAGGTGCTAAATGTTTTGCAATTGGTCCAGTTACTTCAGCTGGCAGTTGCGACCGAGCTACAATGGCTGCACTTGCGTCAAAGTACGTCCACTAAAAGTGCTTGTTTTGCCTCTGACACACTCAGATTGTTATGTCTGACAACATTATGGAAAGAATTCCTACAGAGAGAGATCTGTAAGATTCTTCTTTATCTATCCAGAAACATCTGTGATATTACCCTTTTCAAAGCCACCAGACCCTATTGACAAAACCGGTAATTTGACTTTGCAGGACATAGGAGTTGCTCATTTAGTTGCTATGATTTTGGTGTTTCAACATGTTAGATCTGATCCGAATTAACTTTTTAAAACACCAATCTCCCAGGTTCTGTGAGGTAAAATCAATGTTTTTGTCAGTGGAGCCTACAGACACTCGTGACGAACAGTTCAAATGAGTTCCCCTTTAACGCCTTCAGAGGATCACATGAGTCAAACCTGTTGCCTGTTTACCTCTCTCGTCGTTCCAGCTCATTCTCTGAAGCGTTGAGCTGCTCCCTCAAAGCGGCGATCACCATAACAGCCACGTCCACCTGCCGGCTCAGTGACCTCTCCCTCTCAGCTACTTCCTGCCTCTCTTGGGCCAGGTGCTGTGAGTGAGCACGCTCACACAGGAGCTCCGTGTCAGTCTGGGCGAGCTCCGTGCTCACCTTGGCCAACCGGCGCTGCATGGTGCTGTCAGCTGCTCGCAGGATGCTGGCCAGTCGTCGGCGCACTGCGGCCGAGGCTGCAGCCGTCTCCAAACCAGAGTACGAGTTCTGCTCTGGTGGTTACAGCAAAGGAGACAGAAGTTAGTGCAGCTATAACCATGACAGGCTCAGACTGTTATTCAAAGTGTCCGACAACATCATGGAAGTTATATACCGTTACATTGCTCTCTGCAAAGACACCAGTCTCCATAAGTAAAAACAGTCATTTTAGCTTGCAGAACACAGAGTTGCTGGTTTACTGCTGCTTCAATTACTTTGTCTGTTCATGTTATTGTGTTCTTTGGTGTTTAGGAGGGTTCCTTCAGATCCAACACAACATTTGTGTAACACACAATATGAAAGCTATTTGGGGTTAACAAAAAGGATCTTACAAGTCTCTCTCTGTGGGGATCATTTACATAATGTTGTCAGACACTAATGTGATTTGAACTAGACCAATTCCAAAATGGTTTGGACACAACCAGTTATTTTGAAACCCAAAGTATGTAAAATTACAGCCAAGGTTTATAAACACCAGACTTATCCTTTAAGGTATTTTAATGATGCTTCCTTGCCTCAACTTGTGCATATTCTTTTAACATTTCTTATCTTGTTCTGTGATGCGTACTTAAATGCATTTCATTTGTGACTGTAAAGCACTTTGAAACCCTGGCAATGAAGGAGCTCTTTAAGTTTTATTTGCGAGTGTACAGCCTGTCTGCTTGTGTTTCATCACACGGACTAAATGATACCAAATCTGTGGCTAAACAGAACACTAATCTTAGTCTGCTTCAGTGATCGAGTCAAAAAACGCACCATGGATCACACCCAGTTAACCAAAGTTAACTAGTTAACATATCCATCTAGAAATGTGACTGCTCCGAAACCTAAGACAGTATATCAGAGCTATAAATAAACCTGAACGCACCAACCAAGTCCAGGTCCAGGTCCAGAGGGTCTAGAGGGGAGCCAAGAGGGGCTGGAGGGAGGAACGGGATGTGATGGTGGTTGAGGTGATGGTGGCTACTGTCTGACTTTTTGGAGGACATTTTGTTGTCGTCATTTCTACCTGCATTTCTCTCTTCACCTTTGTCGTTATCGTCCTCCTCGTCTTCTCCAACATCTTCATCTTCGGTCCCACCTTCTTCTTCATCCTCCTCCTCCTCGTCCTCCTCTCCCTCTTCCTCCTCCTCCTCCTCAGCCTGTGTCCCCACCCCGACGCTCTGGGTGCGTCTCCTCACCGAGCTGTAGGAGTGGAGGTAACTGCTGTCTCTGCTGTCACTGAGGGAGCGGGCGTGGGGTGGCCTCTGCTGCCCCCTGCGGGTCGGGAGGCTCATGTCGTGCCAGGGGATCGCCGCTGTCAACGGGTCGGGGAGTTTGCCTGTGATGCTGAAGCCGCCGGTGACCACGTCTGGTGAGCGGTACGAGTGGCGGTACTCCAGGTGGGCGCGGAGCGATGCCAGGCTACGGAAGCGCTCCTGCTCGCCACAGCGGGGGCAGCGAAAGGGAAGGTCGCAGGAGGTGATGGCGCCGCAGGCCTGGCCGTTCCTCTCAAAGAGGAAAGAACCAGAACCTCTGGAACACAACTTCTGCTGCATCACTCTACACCTGGAACACAGAGAAACAGGGAGCAGTCAGCGCTGAATCAATTACTAAACTGATCAATTGGTAAGAAACTGTTTGGAAAATTGATTATTTAATTATGTTCCAGCTTATCAAATGTGAGGATTTGCAGCTTTTTTCTGTTCTATATCACGTAACCTGAATATTTTGGGGTTTTGAAAGTTGGTTGGACGAATTAACAACAATTTAACGAGGTCTTCTTGAGCTCCTGGCAATGTCTGTGTGTGTTTGTGTGTATGCATCTATCTGTCTGTTCATGTCTGTTCTTGAAAACTACTGGTGGGATCAGCCCAATACTTTTTGTGCACATTTCTGCCAGTATGCTGAATGATCTCTCCCTGTTACGCTGATTTAGAACTTTTGAAAAGCCTGTTGTACTGATATTCCGTCACTGACCACTGACCTGCAGCCCCGACTCTAACCGGCCAGTCGGGGCTGCAGATCATCAACAACTGCTTCAGTTTGACATCACACAGCAAAAGGCATTTGGCTTGGCTAAAAATAAGCCTTACTAAGTCTGTTCGGGCCACATTTTAGAAAAAGGCATGTTAAAAGGTGGTAAATTTCCCCGCTGTGGGACTAATATCTAATGGATAAGATAAGAAATATCTCATATTAAACCAAGAAGGAAAAAAACATTTTTTTTAAATGAAATCTACAGTAATTATAACAATCAGATAATATGTCATCAGAATTTATCAACAGACCATATTTATGAGATCAAACTAGAACTGATTTGATCAGAGATGAAAAGAGTCAAAACAGAATAAAAATAGAGGAACAAAGTAGGACAAAGCAGTGAAGTAAAAGCTGAATTTAGAAGGGAGTTATTGTGATATAGTTGTTATTCATGGCTTCATCTCTACAGTAATTTCCCTCAGTGGTGGAAGAAACACTCAGATCTGTAACTTAAACTAAAAAGTACCAATACTATAGTGTAAAATACTTTTACTCAATAATAAGTTAAGTGATGTGATATGATTTCAGAGTAACGTACAGTACATTATATCACTGGATTGTAATTGTTGATCCATTAGCCTAGTGTGCTCATCAGGTGGAGCTAGTTAGCAGGTTTTTTAATATACTGCAATAAATATATTCATGTATTGATTTATATTTTGCATTAATCAGGTCTTATGCATGTATACTGTATGTGTGTATAAATCCACCATCACACTAGCATCTTATCCTCTCCTAACCTTCAAAGCCCTCCATAACCTCGCCCCTCCATACCTGACTGAACTCCTCCACATAAACACACCCAGCCGGACTCTCAGATCATCATCATCCTCCATCAACCTCACGATCCCTCCTGCCCGTATGACCACCATGGGGTCCAGAGCCTTCAGCCGCTCTGCCCCCCGCCTCTGGAACTCCCTCCCACCGGACATCAGGAACATCAATACTTTGACCATCTTCAAATCTCACCTCAAAACCCACCTGTTTAAACAAGCCTACTCACTGTAACATCACTCTGCAGATCTCCCACCCCTTGGTTTTTTAATTTTTTGACTTTTTAACTTGCTTTTTCACTGTTTGTTTTTAACTGTGTGTTGTACGGTGTCCATGAGTGCCTTGAAAGGCGCCTATGAATAAAATGTATTATTATTATTATATTTTTCCTTCTTTGTATTTCAATTTTTTTTTTTTTTTTTAGCTTTTTACCGTAAGATATTTTTTCCTTCTGTGCCATTTTATTTATTGCATTTATTACATTTTAATGTAATCAGGATTTTAATATTACTAATTTATGACATATCAAAACTATTGTTTGGGCTGCAAATATGACCAATATATTTAAGCACATTTAAAACAACTGTAAACTGCACTGTTGTAGAAATATATGAAAAATAAAGTACACTGCTTCAATTTTATTCAATTTCAGCTTCCAGCTAAAATGGATGAAGTGTGCTCTTTTGGGGGAAACATTCAGCAGTAAAAGTGCACAAAAAGACATGAATCTACATAATTAAAGCATCAGTTTAGAGGCCTGTTATTGTAAATTAGCTTAACAATAATTCCTATAATAAAAAGGACTACAGCAGCATGGTGGTGCACTGATTTGCTTTGTCAAAATTAGTAATTTCCCACTGAACCAACGTGAATAAAAGCCAAGCGGATAGACAGCAGCGTTTTTCCCCTCAAGCACACAGAAATAAAACCAGACAGTTTCCCTTCAGAGTCCGTTTAACTCTGCGTTTGAATGACCGCGTTAACAGGTCGATTCCTCCTCACACAGCCTGTTAGCATGTTTTAGCCTGTTAGCTCTGCGGCCAGCGGCAGCGGAGGCTAACGTTAGCTAGCTAAGAGAAACAACCGCTGAATCACCGTTAGACACAAACCGCCAGTGACGGGCCGCTCCAGCCGAGCGCACTTTAACGACAGGCTGTAAACAAAGATCTTACCATTAATGTCTGACGGTGTCATGTCGCAGGTGGAGACGGACAGCAGCCTGCATGATGTCATTCATCCAGGAGACAGGCCGATAAGCTAGCGGTCAACAACAGCAGCATATCCGGCTGCTCCTTTCAAAATAAAACCTGTGGAGCAACTTCCGGTCTGGATTTTCAAACTTTTTTTATTGTGTCTTTTAATCTTTTTCCACTGATTTCGTGTAACTGAGTGTTTTGTAATCCCTGGTTTTATGTAATGTTAACTTCTGTTTAGTACACTTTATTCAATAAAGTAAAAGCCTATTGTATCAGAGTTACCTTAAGGGAAAACATGAGAGGAGGAGGATTTTTTTTATTATTATTTTGCATTTTGAGAAGAGTTGAAATGTAGAGAATAAAGTGAAAACTTTGAGTATTTTGATTTTATCCTTGAAATGCAAACAAAAAAATCTTGCCAGTCCATCATATTCTTCTGTAGTATTAAGATAAGTTATAAGATAACATAGGAAAAGATCAATTAAACCTTTATTTTGATCAGGGAAAATGCTGCATCAGGAAGGAAATGTTCTTGTTGCAGCAATATAGAAAGTAAAAGAAGTAGATAATAAGGGATATGTGTACATGTTACTATTGCTGTTATTACACAAAGGAATCTCGTCTCAGGGAATCATTAGGTCAGCTCAGTGAGCTAACATTTAAAAGGATTTAATTTCCTTTCCATATTTTCACCATACTGTATTGAAATAAATTACAAAAAATAAAAAAAAATAAATTACATGCAGCACCAGTTCTGTGTGTGCAAACTTATGACAGTGCTCCCATTAACCCCTTCAGCCAAGCATAGATCTGTTTTTTATTATATATGTATGGATCGATACAGGAGGTCTCTAGTAGGGAAGTGTGATGAGCAAAGATGGAGTCAAACAATTTGAGATCAAAGACGACATCGGGAGAAGAGTTTTATTTTTCATCATGATCATGTACAGTAATGCACTGTATGGGATATACACACAGTACAGACAGTGATTGTGCATATTTGTATTAGCCCATAACCTCATCAAAGTATTGTTTCAAAGCCACAGGTTCACAACCAGGATGAAGTCTGTGAGTAGCTGCCAGTCTAACGATACTTTTCATGTGTTGTAACCAGGTGCCAGTGAATAAAGTACTTAACATTCACATGCTCATGAAAGAATTGCACATCCGAGACTCTGAGACTCATGAGAATCTGATCTGTCTGGTCTGGTTAAATACAAGCCTGTGTGTGCTTTGAGTAAACAGCAACCGACTTGGCTGAGTGTTCAAACCAATATGAGATTCCTGAAGCTGCAGTTCCTGTAATCAAGTAAGTACGAAAACACCAACTCATTTTCAAAAGCACTTATCAATTTTACCCATATCATAAATCATTATAGTATGTTTCATTTGTATGTAGTTATAGGTCCTTTTAAACGACTGATGGTTGTTATTCTCCACCAGTGTCTGTTGTGACACTGGGGGGCACCAAAGTCTAAATCCTACATATGGATACACAGACAGTCTTGATATGTTATATGTTCAGTCTTTAAGAGTTCACACTTTATTGTGATGGTTGTTTCTTGCTAACACCCTTTGAACTATCAGCAGCAGCATCCAAGCTGTGTGGGGGATGGACTGGCATTGGACATAAAATCATTTTGTGTTCTTATTTCAAATCTAAAAAATATTCTGAAACATTATAAATATATGTTGTGCATAAATGCCAAGTCAGAAAACGGAGTGTGTATTTGGAAATGAAAGACATTCAAGTTTTGCGGTGTGTTTGTGAGACTGACTGAGCCCGGTGACTGAATCCATTAAGTGCAGAGTGAGTTTTACAAAGATCTAGTGTGTGTGTACATAGCCTTCTAAAGGAGCAAATACCTGACAAATGATAAATGGCACTGATAGAGGCTGAGTGGATGATGTGACTTCTGTTGTCCTATATTTGAACTGGGCGGTGCCTTTTTCATTGTTTGTATCAATATTTGTAATCGATGTGCAGGGGCCCTTAACACATTATCGGTTGATCTGATAATCGTATTTTTTTTCTTTTTGCAATACTTTTTAATGCTGGTTATTTTTACAGTTTTTGTCCGTAATAGTAACTTGTTTGGGTTATTCGTGAAATATAATATCTGATTACCTTTTAAAGTAATAAAGGATAGTGTACTCTAAAGCGAGGTGTTTTAGTATCATTTTTAATTCACAATGCAGTACTTTGTGGGTATGAGAAGGAAGTGGATGTGGGATCTGAGGTAAGCAGGTAGGCATGGGTATGGAACTGGTGCTGGTGCTGGTGCTGGTGCTGGTGCTGGTAGGGTGGGGGGGGCTCCCAGAAATGCCAGGGCCGGTCCTGCTGCTACTGACAGTGCATTTGGTAGTTGAGTTTGGCTCCCAACCTGGTTCCTGCCAAGTGTTTGTTGAAGGCGTCGTCCATCTCTCGGCTCTGCTCTGGTGTGAAGTGGTTCTTCCAGTCCCCGACCTCGCCTGCTCCGGGACAAAGATATGATGTATTTCTTAAGTATCTTGAAAACAATACAGTAAAATAATAAAGTTATATTCTGTATCTACACCACTGAAGTTCACACTGAAACATGAAACCCCAGTTTTGTCTTTTTGTGTCACACAACACGCTGCTGCTGGACCCATTTTAAAGGCATTGTTCAACATTTTGGGAAATATGCTTATTAACTCATTTTAAGACGAGAAAATTGAAGATTTAGACACATTGATGCGTGGATTTGTGAATTGCAAAAATTTGGAAAGTCCAGTCCTGCTTTTTCCCTCTGCTGTCAGTCTTTATGCTGAGCCACACCTCAGTCCTGCATTCAAAAATTCGAAAGGAAAAATCTATATATTTTTATATAAATAAGCAGGTACTAAATGCAGGAAGACAGCAAAGTGTTTTTGATCTGGAGAAATCAGAAATGAAAATGATTGTGCAGTATTTTAACATCTCTGCTAATATTAACAGGCCTGAAAGGAGCCTGAAGGTGCTCGTCAGCTTTTCATACATGTTTGAAAATGTTTCCATGACTCCTGTGGAAATAGGAGTTATCTGAACTTGCAGCAGTGTTATTGTTTGACTTCAGAGCATCTGGGCTCTCCTGTTTTGCTGTGATTTGCTGACCTGCTGGTGACGTATTATCACATAATTATATTTTGCAAAGCCCAGAGCTCCTCAACATGCCAAATATGTATAATCAAGAATAGATAACAAGAATAGACAGCATATCCAGAATAATCACAGCGTGCAGTGAACATGCACATTGCAGTAAAGTTAGAAAACAAATGGATTGTTTTACCAAATTAATAAAAGGACATTCAATCGAATGAATTTCAGTAAAAACAAGACCTCCAAGAATTGTTTTTTGTTGTGGTGAAAAACTGATTCAAAGTCTCTGGGGCACCTTTTCTGAAGATGACGTTTCCCATCGTGCCGTGGGAGTTTGCGGAGCTCTTCTTCATGGCGCTGAAGGTGCTTCCCTCTGCGATCTGCTGGATCTGATCCTCCGTCAGGCTGAAGCCGAAGAAGGTGGTGATCTGACGGATGCCCTCGCTCAGGTCCTGCAGGACAGGAAACGCAATCAGAGCCGTCACAGTACAGACAGACACTTCTGCTGTAAAATTAGTTGCTCATGCAGATGAACAAATTATTTCTGAACACTTCATATGCAAAAAAACAACACGTCTGATCTGGAACATTTTTGTCAGTGTGAGATCTACCTGTTTTAGCTCTTCATAGGTGACAATCTTGACGTTGGGGTCGTCCATCCTCTTTTCCCAGGCCAAAGCATGATCAAAGTATGACCCCCAGGGAACTACACACACACACACACACACACACACACAGACAGACAAACACCCACACACAACAGAATCAAGCATGTCAGTCAATAAGCACTGAGCGGTTCAAGTTAACTTCACGGCCACAAACAGATGGTCCAACATTATCTGTGTAAATGAAACATTCACTGGTGGAAAGTAACTAAGTACATTTACACTGCAGTCCAGTTTTAGGCACTTTTAATTTAGGCTTCTGTTCCAATACATTTCAGATTGGAATATTATATTTGTGACTTCACTGCGTCTATATAGCTATCATTAGTCTACTTTAAGACTTACTTCAAAAAGTTATCATTTAATCAAAATGGAGTGTCAGTTTGCCAGACGGCAGCTATATGGCATTTTACACCTGGTATAACACAAAGGATGAATGGATGGTGGATGAATGGGTCAAATGCAGAACCTAGAGTCCTGCATGAAACCATATGTCACTGTACCTTACTGTACTGTATATATACTGTATACCATTTAAATAAAATCGGGGTCAAAAAAGTGTCTGATATCTGGCAGAAGTTTCTTTTGGGATCATTTTAAAGCAGAACCCAGAGGCACAGCTCCATCACCAATAGGATTTAAGTACGAGTTCGCATTTACTCAGAAGTCGGAGACAAGCAAAAGTCAAAAGCCAGTCCAAAAATCAGGGAGGTGGTAACAAAGGCTGGATTGCAAAGGCAGCAGCACTATCGGTGATCTGGCAGCGAATGAATGGAAATGGGCCACATACATATATACATAGTCATTGAGGACGTTGAGGTAATGGTGACTGGCAGGAATGGGGTTATTGAAGGACAGGAGGGAGTTGTGGGACCTGAAATGACCGCAGAGTTTGCTCATGGCAGGGAAACAAAAAGCAGGCAAGAGAATGTGAGAGCCAGGAGTCGGCTGGCATCGTGACAGCCGCTGTGGGTGTCAACCTTACAACACATGGCCGTGCATGAAACCCTCACTGAGAAGTTAAAGCTATAAAGTTAACCTCTGAACAGCCCTGCAATCTCTGGGCGGTGGTGGTGACTCACAGTCCCTACAGACAGCAGCCAGGATACCTAAGCATTTCCATGTTGTGCTCCTTTGTACCTCTAATCTATGTCGTTTTACTGGCATATATTATTCTTTTGACTCCACTATGTTTAAGTGGTACAATCCAGATCAAGATTTTACACCTGAAAAAGTATGTTTATTACAGTAGGGCCACCCAACTAGAGCTACACTGTAAAAAAAAAAAAAAAAAAGGGGGGGGAAACCGATAATTTCAAGCCAACTGTCTCTTTTGAGTTTTAAGTCTTAAATTTTGAAATAAACAACAGTTTTACCAGCATATATTCTTTTCTGAACAAAAAATTCTGTATTTCAAAGTATTTAATTAAAGAAAATCCCCACGAAAGTGTAACATTTCAATTGCAACTGTTCAGTTTTATTCAAGATAAAGACGAATCGGGTTCACAGCTGACTTAGTAGTCAGTTAGTTTGCCCACTTTGGTGTAGAAGAACTTCACTGACCTGCACTGAGTCCTGAAAAGTGGGGTAGCTTTTATTGTGAAGCAGACACTGTTGGGATTACAATTTGAAAGACCTGGAACCTCGTTAAAACTGAACCTCGTACTATCATAATGATGCTATATTGATAAGCTATATTAATGCAGATATTTTCCTGTAATTAAGTATTTTTACATTGGTACATGAACTTCATTAATGGATTTGAAATCCTTTTTTTTTTTCAAACGTCATGGTAGCACTGAGAAGGCGTGAGAAGCATTTTAACGCACATTTTATGAGTGTCTTGATGCAATAAGGTCAACAGAGGTTCTTTTGCCCCACTTGGATTCGAATGTATGCAACATTTCCACAGTGACCCTGCTGAGTTGGCTGTACACGCTGTTTATAAGCCCATAAATACAGCAGAGCTCAGGATCATGAAGTCAAACTCTGAATGTGTGCGCAAAACAAAAGGTGGTGTTTCTGTGTCGAGGGTGATATACTTACACTATCTTTCTCACAGATCATTAAACTGTGCAGCCTGGTAGCTGGCTGGAGGGAAACTATTTCACTTGTGTCCTTAGGTTACACATTACTTATTTCGTTCTGTCAGTTTGTCAAATATATCATGGACTTTGACAGCCCCTCAATAATGTGATATTTCATTATTAGGAATAAATCTCATGAACTGATATAGCTTCTTCCTCTGTGCCACAGAGCTCCGTTGTTGTCCAAAAACGAAACGCATCCACTGGTCAATTTGGAGATTTTGAGACTATTTTGCTTCCACAACATGGTCTGGTTCAGACTAATGGAAAGAAAACATCCAAAATCCTCATTTAATTGTTTTACTACACTTGGTTTATTTACGTCCGTCTGTAGATTTCTCTTAAATTCAGATCTTTAAAAGCTGTTTTCTTTTTTCCTCTCCCTCTGAACCACAAATCTCTACTTCAGCAGGACTTACAGACACTTAACTCTTCACTTTTATTCTGCTTTTATTCTGCTGAACAGTTTTACGCAGGGGTTTGCTCATATACCATTTGGAGCCTGCCTCAGTGAACACACACACTGTCCTGCTGCCCCACATACTCTCTAGAGCACCAAATGTGGATTTATCTGCCGCTAGTTTGATTAAAAATTATGATGAGCAGGTGTGTTTGGAAATTACTGTGCCTTGTTTAGTAATGAAACTCACAAATATATATTTGTGAGTTTTTAGGATTAAAGATTTACAGAAGTTTTGAAGATTTACTTTTTCAGTAGGAACCAACGGGCTTAGAGCTGCAGAGCCACAGACAGGATAGGGACGTCAGGAGGTGGAATAACTCCACTCCTATTGTTTCAACATGTTTTAACCATAACCAGGGTTGGGTAGTAACTGATTACATGAACTCATGCAAAAGCATGTCAGATTACAAAAAATAAGTATCGATAATCATCCCAGATTGTATTTGAAAATGTCTGCAATTTGAAAAGTTACATTGTCAAGGATCACTTAAATACATCTTTGATTACGTCTTTAAAATAAGGCAATTGTTTTTTTCCCCTCAGGTTGGTATTTTTGTCAACATTGACTTAACTAATATTTGATTTTTGCTTTCATTACTATTTATTTATCAAAAAATGGAAGATGAACGTTATAAGTATGCGTGTTACAACAGCAAAGTCCTCCTCCTGTAAGGGTCATTTGATTTGACAAACTAATTTCTACAAACCCTGAATATGCTAAATGCATTGAGACAAATTTAAAATGTAAAGACATCCGTAACAACTGATTAATGTGCATTTGTTCCTCATGCTTTCCACCAAATTTTCTCACCATCTCCACTCAGGAAGTTGGAGTAGAAGGAGTCCCAGGACTGTCCGGAGGGGAGGACCGGATTGTTATTGGAGAAATGATAGAAGGAGACCAGAGTGTCTTTAGGGTTCCTGAAGATCACCAGCATCTGTGCATGCACAGAGAAAGACATTTTAAAAAATGAGACATTGAACTGCTAATTTACAAAATGATTAAAGAAAAAGGGCAAACAAAGGAAAAAACATTGTGAACCAAATGTAAGTAAAAAGAAAAGGGATTAAGAGAAAAGAAAAGGAAGGAAAGATGACTGAATACCTGCACTGAAAATGTGATTATAAGATACTTGTCTTTTCTTCTTTTATTGTACAGAAACAACAAATTAGATGTGAAATCCACATCTGCTGACCTCCTTCGCTGCCGTCCGCGTTCACAGTTCTATAACATGAGGAGAATTCTCTGAGCTCAAAGTCTTGCTGCAGAAGGTTTGAAACTTACTTTAGTTTTCTTTTCAAACAAGGATGTGGGGATGTTGTCGGGGTGCATGTGGGTCCCCAGGAATCTCGGAGAGGGAGTCTCATCCATGACCTAAGGGGAGAGTATAGGACAACAACCGATAAGACTGGTCCTGATCACTCGTGACTGTTTCTGATTGATGGTAAAGGTTTAGTTAAATCTGCACAACTAAAGTTTCTTGGTTATGGTTTGAGTAAGATGTCATTAAACTGTTAAACAAGGAAAACATTTGCTGTTGGTCAAGACAGGATGCAAATTGTGGTCTCCAGTGTCAAAGTGTGAACATGTGTCAGCTCATTAGCCAGCTAGCCAGAAAAAAATAGATTTTTCATGCTATTCTGACCCACAATCCTCTACAGCGGAGGGTACGCCACAGTGACTGATTACTGATAGTTTAAGTTAAGTTCAGTCCCTTCCTGAAGTCAAAAACCCCAAATCCAGACAACCAGGCAGAGGTACAAGTCAGCTAACAGGCACAGACCAAAAATCCAGCAGGCAATACAAACAGACTGGTGGGATATGAAGCAGGCAGGAGCACAAACTACTATCTGACAGATAACAAAGGCAAGGCAAAATTATTTTTATAGCACCTTTCAGACACAAGGCAATGCAAAGTGCTGTACAGGGACATAAAACTCAATAAAAACAAGACAGATAAACATTAAATTGCATGTAAAAGATAATAAAAGCACAAGAAAATAAATAGTTCAAGCTTAAGAGAAGATGCATTAAAAGACAATAAAGCATAAATAGTTACAAATTAAAAGAAGTTATGTAGCTCAATTATTGGAAAGCCACAGTAAACAGCAATGTTTTAATGTTGTGTGATGTCATTAAAGGCAAACTGACTGGTACAAGTACTGAGGGATAATGATCAGCAACAGCAAGTCAGCAAGTGTGTGTCAGGAAGGCTGACAGCTGATTGGTAGACAGACGATGCAGGGGGCGTGGCAGTGGGTGTGGGTGGCGTACTAGTGGGAAAAGCTGGTAGGTGCTGATGGAGGATGAGCAGAGGGATGTGAGCAGGAGGGTTGAAATTAGGAGCAGAAACTCCAGCAGCAAATGCTTCAAAAAATGAATGCGTGGCTCTCATTTGTGCAAATGGTCTTAAGAGACGACCGCTGTTCAGACTCTGAGGTTTTAGACTTTTGTCAAGGGAACCTTTTTTGATGCCAACTTCCCAGTCGGCCTGCAAAATTGCTCAATGTAGAGTCTGAATTCATTTTCTTTTAATCCAGAAATCCATAGTCTGGTGTGGCTTGAGACTACACTTCCATATCTGATATACGGACTTCTAAAAGAAGCCTATCATTACTTCTATTCCGTAGGCTTTGTTTGTTATGGTATATCAAGCGAGTTTTAAAGAAAATGTCTTTTGTTTTGGCTCTCTGTAAATACACAAACTGTATTTTGTGCACACTGTGTTTCCCTCTCAGTGTAGTAACGTTTGGTCTTGACATGTGTGTTTTTCTCTCTATAGCAGTTCGTACTAAAAGAAAAAAGAAAACGTATACGATTTGAAGTGTAGCACCGGTGGTCCAGATGGGCAGTCTGTCGCTGCACACACACACAAAACCACCAAACCATGTGTTTCTGATGGAACAGTTGAAAGCCTCACAATGAGGCCTCCAAGAATCCTTTAAAAGAAGAAAAAACATCTCCATTTGAGTTTAATTCCTCCATCACAAAAGATAAAGAAAAAGAGATAAACCAAGAAAAACTTGGTCACAAAAAACAAACAAACAAATAAATAAATATATGAATAAACAAACCAGAGATTTAAATAAATAAACAGGGTGTGTGTCTACTAATCAACCATCTGTCTCTGACTTTCATCCTGGCAGGCTCAAACAAGCACCTTATCTGTCTCTGATTGCAGCGACAAACCACAACTTTGTTTGACGTTTCAGTGTCAACAGATCTCCACCCAGTTTGTTGAATGAGGTTTGGTCACTGTTTGGTTTCATCCATAGGCAGAAGAGGAGGTAGCAGAAACTAGAGTTTGGAAAAATGGACCATAGATATAGAAGCGTAGATATCTCATCGGCCAACACTTTGTGTCCCCGCTGTGCTTCTGCATGTCCGCCATGTTGGGGAGATCAAGATCTGCTGGTAAACTGTACTGAGAGACGCAGACTTCATGACAAAATCAACTCTAACTCGTTTAATTCTGAACCGATTTTCATGAAGTTTGGTTTGTAACAACCGTGGGACACTGAACATGATGCTGATTATTATGTTGGAATTAAATTGAGTTACTAGAGGCGGATCTAAACACCTCTACGTCAAAACATGATATCAAATGCAAATTATTTCAGTTTTTGTGAGTTTTGAAAATCTACAAAAATGTAGATCTCTAAATATGTTGTATTGTTATAAAGCTGCCTGGTTGCTTGTTATTTTATCAAAATTAAATCAATTCATCAATAAATAATAATCTATTTTTATATGGTAAGTCTAAAAGATTTCTTCTAATCTTCATTAATTCACTTTAGATACTAACACCTAGTTACAATACAATGCCATAATAATACCACTCTCCCATACAATATAATACAACATAATTGGAGCCCCAGTGGAAGTTATTAATGTTTTGGCATAGAGCAACAAACAACCAGCAACATGTTCACTGTCTCATGTTTATAACATTACAAATTTCATGATAATTGTTTCAGAATGAAGTGAGTTTGTGGTGAAGTCTGTGTATCTCAATGGCGGCTGCACAGACACACGTCTCATGAATAAATAAGGTATCTGTGTTTCTGTATCTATGCAATGGACCGCCACATCAAACGCCCACTCAGACTATGAAGTAATTATCATATTATAAGATGAAGCAGGAACTCGTAGAAATATCATCTGCTGCATGTTAAACCAGTGTTAAAGACCAGTTTGAAATGCTTGGACCATACCATAAACGTTTTAGTGCTATTTTGACTCCCAGGTTTGTTGGTTTCTTTTACTCATTTCCAACAACTTTAACCAATGTCTATTTTAAATTAAGTTGTTTGCCTAAACCTAACCAAACCTTAACCACAGCAGCATAACATCTGAAAACAGTTTTTTAAATACGAACACCGCCCGCAAAATGTGCTGTCCTGGAGGGCCTGGTGAATCTGAATTAAACCAGATTTAAACCGGTTCTGAACTAATCAGCAGCTGAAACTGGTTTTAAAACTAGTTTAAACCTGATACAAACTGGTTTTAAACTGACACCAGAAGAAAAATAATTTAAATAGTTTTATGTTTCATTTTGTTTCTATGTTGTAGTAATTTTACACTTTTACACCAGTTTTAACCTGGACTGGACTGTTTTAACCAGACTTAACCTAGTTGGTTCGTTTTAGATGGTTGTGGGAACCACAAAAAACTAATGTTTGACAATATGTGAGCATTGTTGCACATCATGATCATTCTGTACATTTTTTGATGAGTTTAAGTCTGCTTTTTCTCAAATTTCAAACAAAGACAAAACTACACAAAATTATACAAATTCACAACACAATGACAAAACACAGAATCAAGAGCAAAACTCTAAACAACGATGACAGAGGGAAATTCTCCAAAAGAGTGTAAACAGAATTAAAGTATTCAGAAATCAACCCTTTCAAATGACTTCCACCTGGACGCAGACTAACCAACCACAGATGTTTTAGTCTGCGGGCAAAAATTGAAACTGTTTAGGGAGAGACTCTTGGAGCAAAGCAACACATGAAAAAATAACATCATATCTTCCTGTGATACCAGAATGTTTAGACAGGCATGAGTTTAATTTCCGTGTCAGATGTTGAGTTTTTATTGTATAAAACCTGCATTTAAGAAACAACACGTGGCCCAATCCGGGCAACCTGTGTGCTTTCCTCCTGTCCTTACAAGCTTACACTGTGTTTCTGAAAGGTTGCTGAGGAGAAATTAGTCAGAAATCGATCTTCCTCCTTCCTCCTGGGACATCATTAGTTTCGGTAATAAAATATCTGGACAGCTCCTCAATCGATGGCTTCACTCTCTAATCCGACTGGGTTTTGTAAGCCTGTGGCTGCAGAAGGCCTTTCCACCTTTAAGGTCCTTGCAATCCTGCAGATTTAATCAGTAATATAATTGTTTGTTTTCATGCTGTTTTCTGTTTATGTTCCTGATGAGCCTTGTGGGCCCATCAGGGGACAAGCATTGCAAAGGAGCTCAGGCTACAAACGCCGTGGTTTGGTTTGTAGCATCAGTCCATGCTGTATACTTGTTCCTGTAGAGAGAAACCTCAGAATACATTATCAGTCTTTCAGCTCCCTTAGCTGGGAGCTCCATTACAAAAAGATGTATATAAAAAAAAGATATATAAAATAAAATAAAATAAATATGAATAGAAAAATATAGCGAACAGCCTAATATCAGATATAAAACAGAATGAAAGCCATAAGAGGTGCTTATGTAGTCAATGAAAAGTGTGTACACAGTCAGTAAAAGATGCTTATACAGTCAGTGGTTAGGTATTGCACGAATAAGTCTTACTATTGACAATAAAGATTTATGACACAGGTATTCAATGTACTGGAGCCTCCTCTTATAGGATCTTTCTTGGCCACTGAAGTTTAGCTTGCTCGTGCTGTGCTGGGACGCAAGCGTTTCCAAAGAGGCCTCAGAGCCGGGGACGACTGCACCAGCTGTGTCTTGCATTAAACTGACTGGCTCAACATGCTGTATGTGGCAGGTGACCAGAGAAGAAGCTCTGAGTTCAACACAGACACTTTTATTCGTTTGTAACTTGGAATTTAGTCACATTCCTGTTCATACTTTCAGATAACTTACTGTTTACATATATTGAACATGAATTCTGCATCCACAGTTTCTATCAGCTCTCTTCCCATACTATACATTAGCTCCTTCCTTGAAGCAACTCCTGTGTTCCTGCCATTCCCCATCACCTGACCTCCAGCACCCACCTGATCCCACTTCTGCCCCTTTGTCTGATTACTAACTGGGTACATTTGTCTTACTTTCCTTGCCTGTCTTGCCTGTCTGACCTTTGCCTGTTTCTGACTACGACTAAAACTTTATCTGCCTGGCAAAGCCTCTGACTGTTCACCACCACCTCCTGTACTAGCAGAATGTGCTGATTTGGCTAAAATGCAGCGTTTAGCATGCAGTATCTAAACAAAAGAAAAATCTGCAGTGTGCCAACAATACCCAGACTTCATCCACTGTGTCCCACAATGCAAAGCACTGGAACGTAGTGGTGCAACAGATGCTGCTGTTTGAGTGAAACGACACGCAGGAGACTTGAGATCATTTTTGATCTGCAGCTACGGCTGGGAAGGGGGGTGGGGGTGTTCACAATATGACCAAACCAACATGGGCATCAACACGACCAGAAACAGTCAGCAAGTTTTATGAAAGTCTACCCAGTTTGATTGAAGCGAAGATGGCATGGCTAATGTTGTGCTTTGAAGCAAGTATTTCCTGCTGCTCTTTTCCCACTATCGATCAACGGGAGGCTTTTATTATGCTGACATTGTAGGGAGAAGTATCTGCCTGTGTCTGTCATAGTCATATTCAGTGGTTTCACTATTACAGTTGTAATAAGCCAGCCATGCTTCCAAAATAATGTTTAGGAATTTAGAAATATAGTCATCAACCTGCTGCACGAAAAAACTGATTTCAAGTAACCACTGCAGTGAGTGTCATATTACCTGAGTAACCTGGTTCCTCTGGTTTCTTGTGTGCCAAATGTCAGTGTGCTGAGGTCTAAGTGCTGCAGGAAGTTGCTGCGTTAAGAGCTGCAGGCGTCAGGCTCTACCTGCACCACCTGTAACGCTTCATTACTCATCATTACCATCAAAAAACAAAAGGCAGGAGAACACAGCCTGCACTCCTGTCTTAACAGGGTCGTTTTTTGATTATTCCACTGAAGTCCCCACGCCTACAGAGTGCACTGTGAGCATTTAGGGTTAAAATGAGAACAGGCACACGGTTGGGATACATATTGGAATTTTCCAAACAACCGGTTGTTGCCGATGTATTAGTGCAGGTGTGTGTGTGAGTCCTCACTTCTCATACACTATTGTGAAAATCATGGAAAAACTCATTGCAAAAAAGAATATAACATCTCATATTTGAGATTATTATTATTAAGTGGGAATAACCTGTGATTTGGTTCTTTTCAGACACACTGCCCACTGCGTAATCATCACATTACCTAATGAAAGCCACCTCTCTGGTTTGAGTTACGTAACCATGGAAACCCAAACGCTGAAGTAATTTTAGAAATATAAACATCACCTTGCAAAATAAAACTTCACATTTCCACTTAAATTAATCATGTCGATGTTACACCAGAGCCTCATTGGCTGCCGTCCGCTATTGTCTGTTATGATGTTGTTGTTGTTGTCATCGTTGCTCCATTGCATTGTGGGATACTTATTCCAGCCGGATGTCCAGTGCTGCATATTGTAATATAGCCTCGTAAATAGTGTGCACTTCACTTACTATTGGTTTCATACTAAGGTTTTTTTGACATACTAAAAGTCTCACATACTGTTTCAGTGTGCTAAAACATACATGCTGGGACGGAGCCTTTGTTTTAAACCTGCTGCAACTACCTGCTGACCTAAATTAAGCTATTTGCATTCATATAGTGTCAGTAAACATCAAACTGACAAAATAAAATGACAAATATTGTCCCAGAATGATGGACTCTGCCATCCATATATTTATATTATATAATATATTTGTCCAAAAACTAAAATAAAGAAGAGTTTCAAGGTGAGTTAAATCATATCATGAAGGTTTGATAAGTGTGTTCTCTGGAACATGTTAAAAAAAGAGCTGCAGAATCTGTGATGATTCTCATAACTACAAACAACTTCTTTCAGTTACACAATCCTTTAGGAAATGTTAACACAAAGATATTAATTAGTGACGCTTTAATCTGCCATTGCAGCTATCACTTACAGTTGGGTTAGATAAGAACTGACGATGGTGACTCAACAGAAACACACAGACAGACCTTATCTCTGTCTGCACGCACACACACACACACACACACACACACACACACACACACACACACACACACACACACACACAGACACGAACGCAGCGAGTACCTTTAAGACATCTGGTCCAAAAAACTCGATCAGTGGAGGCATCCTGGATTCTGTTTTCATCCCCGTGGCCTCTGCAATAATCTTCCTCACCACCCCCACCATCCAGTTAAAACCTGCACACACACACACACACACACACACACCATGTTTCAAACACATTGTGCATCCATTCCATTGTTCGTCCTGGAGTATCGGTAAGAATAATACTAATTTTGAACCGTAAATAAGCAGATACAACATATACTGAAAATGTGATCATGTCATACATTGTTTTATGCACCACACAAGTGGACAATCTGCAGAAGTTCCTTTTCCCTCCCTTTTAATCAGAGTCAGTCTCTGTTAACTGACTTGGTGCAGTGTGAATGGTTTTCTTTGAATTAATGTTCATGATGTTGATGTTGATTGATGTTAAGTTGATATACTCAGCCTACTGTTCATGTGTAATTCCCTGCTGAGGGAGTGACTTCAATTTAAGCTTCTTTCATTGGTGCAGCCACTGCAGTTACACCCATAGTTTAACACCAGAAAACACAGAAAATGATATTACATGTATAAGCTATGCATTACAGAGTCTGCAGCTGCTGCTGCAGGTCCTTTCTGTCATCGGTTTCACTTTCTTCTTTTTGGCTCCAGCCTCACTGGGAGGATAATCCTGTTTCCCTACCTGTCAATAATGATTTTGGATCACATTAACAGGTGGGGAACCACCAGTCTGGGTAATTTAATATTGTTCATGTAGTTTATGAACTATTTTGTTCTTTTAGACTTAAACCGTTAATGAGGTTTAAAGTAGAGCTATATAATGTCTGTGTGATACTACTAGAGCGCCCTTGAAAATGACACTTGGCTACTTCCTGGAGAATGATATTGAGATCTAAAAATGGGATCAGGACAACAGAAAGGGATGAAAAATAAAGAGCCATTTAGTGTAACACACACGGAAAATAGTGAGGGGAAAAATACGACAGGCCAGTCAATGGTAGCTGACTGTAAATGTGAGTGTTGAGGTGAAGGTCGGGCTAATCGTCTTCTATCTCCTCCATATATCACCGAGACATCTGGAAGTCATTATCTGTGGTGGTCTACTGCGTAACTGCCTGTAACATGAAAAGGAGACGTTCAGCCTTTTGAACAGAGCCTCCCATTGGCCAGACTGATGGGGGAATGTATAGACACACCCACATAGATAAATAGTTCTGCTACTCCCTTGTGGGCCCCAGTCCAAAATGGCCCCTATGCATTTAGATGTGTGTGTGTAATCTAACGTTCCTCTGACGGCACGTAACCTGTCTGTCTTCACGTTGCTTCTCCACCAGTGAGCTTGTGTGCAAAAGCCTTTAGAAAGTCAAGAACTTCCACAAAAGAGAAAACATGTCACATTCCTCAAACGCACCACAGGGACAGCAGGAATGTCACGCTTGTCTTCCTCTAAAAACAACACTGTGGGCGCTTTGTGTTTTTAAGAGAAAGCGATCAAAGGTGGTAGTAAATATCAATAAATCACCTCCACATTCACTCAGGTTTTAGTGAATGTTTATGCACTGCAGTACCCAGAATTCCTGCAAAGTGGTGTCAGTGGAGTGGTTTAGTTCAGGCTTTAAAGGGAGAAGGGTCAAAGGGCTTGCTGTTAAGGAGACAGCGCTGAAATTCAGTCGTCAGAGACTAAAACTATTGTGTTTATTATGTAATGTATGTCTGGAAATTTCCAACAACTCCAGCACCGACATTCAAACTTTGTTATTCTCAGCAGCTCAGTTTTGTCATCCAGGTGAGATGTTTTAAACAATTGTCAAATCTCTGCATTGCAGCTACTGTGAGGTTAAAAAATATTTTGGTATTTTTGGAAATACACTTATGGATTGATTCTTATTGCAAAGTCGTTACGTGTTGTTTGTTTTATCTGTTCAAAAACAAAGCACGGAACTCTCTAACATCCTAAAAAGTGAACTTTTTGAAAATCTTTTGTGAATTAGATCATTTATTATAAATTCATATGCATCTCTACAAAGAATATGTATACTGATCTTACACTGACTGTTGCTCTGCTGTGTGGGAGGACAAAGGGGCCAACAGTATATAAAGCAGTTAAAACGAGCTCCACCTTGACAGCTACATTAAAATCTTGCTTACTGCTGTTAATGCAACACTAACAATAACAGATAATGTCATTTGAAACTACACAGAGACTCATATGATTATTCTACAAAAACTTAACAGAAAAAAACCTTTTGGGACTTTTGAGGCTCTGTACCAAAGTGTAAAAAACCTCAAATCACCATTAAAAAAAAGAAAAAAAGCACGCATTAGGTGCAGATCTGTAACAGGAAATGAATTCAAGTCTCCCTCGTCAAAGTAAAACTTCAAGAACATACAGCTTCCTGCGCTGATAATGAAAGCCAGGACAAGTCATGAGACGTGGAATCGTCCAATATGAATTAATTACTGGGCTGACTTTATATAAATGCATTCCAGTGTTTTTGCTTCGTTTGCTTCACTGGTGGGTACAAAAAATGTCAGAATTGGTCCTGTAGCAGTAACAGCAGACAGGCTCAGATTGTTATCCTCAGTGTCTGACAACAGTATAGAAAGGATCCCTGCAGATCCTTTTTGATTATCCACAAACAGCAGTTTCACCTTGCAGAACACAGGACTCCACTGCCATCTCAGTCAGTTACTTAGTTAGTGTCATTATGTGTACTGTCCTGGAGTGATGGAGCCCTGCACTTCTTTGTTGCCTGTTCACTCTCTACCTGACATCAGGTGTAGCTTATAACCTACTCGGGGAGAACAAGAACCTGCAGGGCTCTGGCCCCCCCGGGACTACAAAGAGGCGACAAGATTCATTTTTCTCAATGTTGACATTTGTCACGTCAGCATTATGTTTTCCAGCTGCCGAATCTGATATATTAGACCTCTGCGTGTCCTTGAATCCACCAACAAGGAGGATTTTTTGGAAAATGTTTCCCATTCACAAGTGCATTAAATCATATATGGAATCATATATTTATAAGTTCAGTATAAGTCACTACAGCAAATTTCAAGTCAATGTCTAAGCTGTGTTTTTATAGAAATTAACGGCTGCCTGGAAGGAAGGAAATCAATCTAAAAACTCAAAGAAAATCTGTTAAATCGCAGACTTGTTTAGTACAAATGCTGCTTTCTCTGTTGCATCTGTTTTTTTTTCATTTTTTTTTGTGCAGATGTTTGTGAGGAGCGCTGATTGTGGTATGTACCACAGCTCATCACTCTCAAGTGGAAATTAGGGAAAAATCACAAAGGAAGTCAGTAGAAACAGAAAAGACTTTTTCCTTCTAATCAGTGCAGTGTGTTCAGCGTAACATGAGAAATAAACGAATAAAGAATAAATATTTTCATTATAATTGTTAGCAAAGTTTGTCCAGATGATGATTTTCTTAAAGAGATAGTTCAACATTTTGGCAAATGAGTCTATTCCTTTTCTTTCCGAGAGTGAGGTGTTCAAATAGATTTCAGTATCATGTGTGTGAAGCACGCAGGACGTGGTTAGCTTATCATAGCATTACAGTTAGCCTGACTCTGCACAAAGGTTTAAGAATCCTGCATCTACCACCTCTAAAGCTCACAGATGAACATGTTCAGTCATGATTTGTTTAATCTGCACACAAGCAAGAACTGTAAAAACTTCAGTTTGTGGTTGTTGGGTTAGCACAAAAGGCTAAAACCACAAAGTAGCTTTTACAATCTTGTTTGTGTGGAGGTACTAAGAGCTTTAGAGAAGCTGAGGTGCTTTTTAAACTGCTTTAACCTGCTTCCAGTTTTTATGCTAAGCTACGCTGACCAAATCTCGACTCCATCTCTGCAGTGAACGAAAAAACTAATTTCAAAATTTATTTCCCCAAAATGTTGAACTATTGCATTTTTTTTTTAGTTTAATAAGATTTTCACTTATTTTTCAGGTGAGGTGCTGAATAATTTAATCATTAGCTTGACTAATCAATGAAAGAAAAACTTTCTCATGCAGTTGTTGAACGTTTTACATGTGCAGCCTGTCTTGGTGGAAGGTTGTTTGTGTGCTGATTTAAAAGATTTACTGTCCAGCCGAGACGCAAAACTCAGTTAAATACTTCCTTCATTAGTGGAGCAACACACTTATTTCATTAATCACATGGAGCTGATCAAGGTAGTTGAAAAGCAATTTGATTTTGATACCAAAGTTTATGTTGGATCCAAACAATTTGCTGTGTGGGAAAGAATGATTTTAATGTGCTTTTAATGTTGAAAAATAAAAAAAATAAAAATACTAATTATATAGATTACAGTCATTATAAATAAATTATTGGTGATTTGCTGTTTATTGGATTTTAATGTCAAGATTTTAATCTTGAGTTTTAAGCACATTTTGATGACTTCAGTAGCTACTTACAGTCAAAAAATTTGCTTCACTTTCACAATTCTTTACAGTCATTAACATTACAAGCAACGAGTGGTTGGGCAGTAAAAGGTCAGAGGTCACAACAGATGGACCTAAGGTCCTCATAAAAACTTTATTAATCATTCATTCAAAAGTGATTTCAGCCAGCAGTTGTTGCTCTCTGGCTGAGCAGCTCCTGTTCATCAATAAATGTTGTAACTGGATCACACTTACTCACCACATTTGGGATAAGCCACCAGCATGATGTCATCCTGTCTGGCCTTCATTGTCTCCAGAGCTTTTAAATGCTCCTCGGGACACAGGAGACGTGGGTACAACACCCCGTTGTATCTGTATAACTTCTCCTCGTCACTGGTTTCCTCTGCCATCTGCAACTTGGACTGCACGATGGCGACAAAGGCGTTAGTGTTCATCCTGCTTCAGGACTGTGTAGCTGAACAGATCAAAAAAAAAATCAGGTTTCTTCTTTACTGTGAGTCAAAGACAATAATGCAAGAGCAACTACAGCTTTATTTAGCAAACAGGGTGTAGATGCAAAAAAGTGAAGCTGCTCTCTGTGCAGCTGAGCGTTCATCCACTGCTGCCCTGCAAGTGAGCAAGCAGCACTGAGAAAGAGAGAGAGCAACAGAGAAAGGGGTGTGTGTGTGTGTGTGTGTGTGTGTGTGTGTGTAGTAGTAGTAGTAAAAGGAGGGGGTGGTGCCTGGAGCCTCCTCCTCCTCCTCCTCCTTTTACAACACAAACACACACACACAGAAAACACACACGTACATACAGGAAAATGTGTGTATTCGTGGAGGTGTGACTGATGTGAGATGCCGGTACAATGTTCACCAGATGGGACATACGTGTTGACAGACTGACTGCAGACCCCCACTCCCACCCTTGCCCACCCCACCCCACCCCCGCAACACACACACACACACACACACACACACAGTATTCAGCTACATAAGAGGAAATTATAGTACATTCACTAAAGACCAGTTCAATCATCATGTTTATTTAGAAACTTCCATTCAGAACCTCATTAACTTTTACAGGTATTCAAACAAGCAAAGTCTATAAGAAGAGGAGGAAAAACTCCCCCACATAAATTCAGATATATGGAAAGAAAGGATAGGAACCTTTAAAGCATGATCCCACTTCCTCAGACGGTCGGGGGCATAATAGAAACCTTACAAAAGGAACAGAAAGTTGATCTTTGTTCCTGTTGTATAAGCGTGCGCTCTCATGCTTGCCTTCAAGGAGATGATTTACTGTTGCATTTCCATACATTTTCCTCGCAGGAAAAAGGTTATGAAAAATGAAGGATCATAATTGAAGCAACAGAAGCAGATCCTATCCAAATCCTAGTGTGGAACAATTTCTTAAGACACTGGATCCTACATTTCCTATGATACAAATCAATGTAACATATCATCAAAAGATATTTCAAACACACAGTTTTTTAATGTAGGCTTTGTGATAAACAACTCTTTTCACAAGCCAGTAGCTAGAGCTCCTAAAGCACCCCTGTCTCTGAGAAAAAATGTTTATGTACAACTAATTTAAACAGCAGGCACATTTTGAAGGAAACACATTGCCATCCAGATTATACTTAAGGAAAAAGGAAATGTTATTTATTAACATATCCGCCAGAAAAATTCACTGACATTGTATTTAACTTGTTTTCAGCTAAAATATCCAATCTTGCCACATGTGCTTGTATTACTGCAGAGTTATGACTTCGTGTTTGGGTGCACACAGGACTTTGCTAAGGAAAAGATCCGCTTTAATGCGAGTCATGAATGCAGCGCTTCATTCACACAAGAAAAAACTTTCTTCTGAACATAGTCCAGGCAGTGATTGCTGGGACACCACAGCTTACTGGAACTGGGAAGACAATTTAGTGCAATATCAACAGAAATCCAAGGAGACAGGTCTCAAGGCTAGTTACGTGATCTTCATGTGTAAAATTGGTGGATTGCCCTTTAATGATGTAAATGTTTAGGATTTGTACTCCTGAAAAAGCTTTTAGAGTTTTAGAGGTTCAGTTAAACTGAAGGGCGGCTCGTTGTTTGTTCATAGGATGTGGTTTGCTAAACATACAAGTCTCAGCAGAGTTAATTCCACACCGTCTCCCCTTGATCTGATGATCATGTAAATTAAAGAAGGAAAACTTAATTTTGTTAGAAAATTCATATCCTTTATATGTGCATGAAGGAAACTGTTGATGAACAAGATGAAATGTCCGTATGAATTATTGTAATGCTTGTAAAATTGAGACAGATGCTGCATTTTCCTTACATTTTTTACTTCAAATGTTAGGAACAAATTTGTTAGGAATCAAATTTAAGACCAACTGATAAATACTAAACATAGAAAAAAACAAGTAAAATAAATCAGGCCATTGCACAGAAGACAGGTAATGTTAATACATTTGTTGTGGAGGTATATACATGTAACACTAAGCCCCCCTTTCTTGTGAGTCAGCAGATAGAGGCTGGTATCTCCTCACGAGCAGTGATCTACATGATCACAGGCTCACGTCTTCATCATCATCTTCAAAACTTCTGCTTCCTGGCTTTTTTAGAGGCAAAGTCATCATGGGTGTTGTTGTATGATAGCTGTTTGCCAACCTCCTGACTGATGCTGATCATAGCGAGTCCAGTGAGGTCCCATGGAAGACCTCAGGTAGGTCTTAGTGAACTTTAGTTTCACTCTGCTGAGGTCACTGGGAGTCTGCAGGCAATTTGCCACAACCACATTAAACCACATGAAAGAATGCAGTTTCAAGCCTTTTCTTGGCATCTCTGATAAGCTCATTTTGGGCTTCATTGGCAAAGTGTTTCCTTGTGCTTCTAAGCCTCTTCTCTTTAAGCACGGCCTCCACATTCATCTCCTCATATATGACTTTAACAGAGGCCTCAGCTCCATGACCCAACCTTCTCTGCCAAAACTTCTGCCTTGGTCAGGTCAACTGTGGCTTTGTCCCTGACCACCAACAGTGCCTCCCTCTAGTCAGAGGCCTGATAGCACGTTCCTTAAAGATTGGCCATCTTTGTGGTGCTGCTGAGGACTGGTTGTGGATCTGTGGATCCTTCGGCTGCATCAGCCACCACCAAGTTCAACTTATGTTCCCCACATGGAGCATAAAGGGCGTGAGGACTCTCCTCCAGCAGCCTTCCTTCCCTTCATAACTGCCCCAATGCCGTTCCACTTTCCTCTGCCATTGCCAAAAGGAATATTCAGCTCCTCAAGCCTGTTCAGGAAGATGATAAGCCAAGACTTGTCGTTTGGGACGCCACAGGAAGTCTCACAAAGTGTTCTTTGACATTCTAGAAGACCAACATCTACTTTTGGTGGCTTAGTTCAGGAGCGCAGTCCAAAATGACAGAATCATATTTACACTGTTTAATCTCAGCACCATTGTGCGACATTTTCAAACTGAATGAAGCAATCAGCCCCCCAATCTCACCCCTACTTTCACTGTCTAAACATATCAGGTGTAAACACTGATTTAACAAAGGGCTAGACCTCTAGCTTAAGGCCCACCACTCAAACACAACCTGCTGTCACCCTCTACTGGAGGCAGTGCAATTTAACACTTATCTGTCAACCAACACAGCACAGACAGTGCAAACCACAAGCCAACTACTTACTGTAAGAAGTGTTTGACAATCTTGGTTAGGATCATATTCTGTTCTCCCTGGCTGCTGTCTCTCTATGGGCAGAAATATGCATCACTAGAAACTGAATTTGAATAATTTATGTTTGAGTTTGAATTGCTCAACTTGAAAAATTGCATATGAGAATGAATTTGTATTGTTTAACTTAAATAATTACATTAAACATCTGAAAATTAATTCATTGGTTTGGAGCTGAATTCCATTAAACTTGAAACTGAGTGTAATTTCATACAACTGAATTCAATCGCTCTGAAACTGTATTTGATCCTCACTGATAATTCAACTCTCTATATATACTTCCACACTCATTTAGCTGGAATTTACCTCAGAATCAGTGCAGCAGTTAGCAAGCTAGCCAGCTAACAACAACGCCTCTGGTGGACATTTGTCCAAAAAAAAGCTTCAATCAAATGTACAATCCAGGGGCCAGTGGGTTTGTGATGCAAAAGAAGTCCAACGCCCATTCAAAAGAATACTGAAGAATACTCTAGTATGGTTAGTTTACTCAAAACAAGCAAGCAGACAAAAGAACAAAAAGATGGTTCCTGCTGCCTCTCTTGCTCTGGAAAAAGAGAGAAGATAAACACTAACAAATTAACTAATTAACTTAACAAATGGGGAAGGAAACAGATCCGATGGCCATTCAAGGCTGCAAGACAGATGGAGAAAATACATTTACTGTTAGACTGCGGTCTGCATCACTTCCTCCACAAAACAAAAAAGTCTGTGTCTGACTGTCTTTTTTTTAAGTCTCTTGTACACTTTTGCACATAAGATTCCAAGTTTATGATCTTTGTTTCTTATTTCTTGTTATTGCCACTTTTTCTCCTCAGATATCACTCTGTTCTCTTTTTCTCGCCCTTCCTTCCCCTCTCTCTCTTTCCTTTGCCCCCCTCTTTCTCTCTCCTCTCTCTGTACATTTCAGTGTCGGTCACCCAAGGCCCCACTGGGCTCGAGGGGCCTCTCTGTGTCAGTTGACACACTGTTGCACACAAAAATCTCCATTCACTGCCGTGCAAATGAGCAACCAAATATTCCACACACACACACCCTCAACTTTGACCGAAATGCGCATGAACAAACACAAAATTACATCAACGTGTTTGACACCACACGCACATATACACACGTAGCTCTGTGGGCCCCCAGACATAATACACACATTTCCACACTTGAATCTGTCTGTCACGCTTCCTCCTCTTTCTCTTGTTCTTTGCATGAACACATGAATCCATCCATCCATTATCTACACCGCTTATCCTGAAGGGTCTGTGGGGGGCTGGAGCCAATCCCAGCTGACATTGGGCGAGAGGCGGGGTACACCCTGGACTGGTCTCTAGCCAATCACAGGACTGACACATATAGACAGACAACCATTCACACTCACCTCACACCTACGGGCTATATAGAGTCACCAATTAACCAAAGCTGCATGTCTTTGGACTGTGAGAGCACCCTGAGAAAACCCACATTAATACATGAATGATTTTTGATCTTCTGAAACCCCACTGACAGCTAAAAATTATTTAACATTTCATCTGAGATTCTTCTTTTTATCATTACTACATCATTAGTGCTGTATGGTTCATAAAGGCCTCCACCTCATACCCCTCTGTACCTCTCTGTTCTGTTTGTCTTTAAATCCTTTTTCTTACTATGGATCTCTGATTAATGATGGCTCAAGTCTGACCTTCTCAATACTACAACTACTACTACTACTACAACTAGTCCAACTATATAAACTATAACTATATAACTATGCTAGACGCTTTTCTAACCTCTGTTTTTGTTGTATTTTGTCTTTTATTGTTCATCTTTTTTCTATCTTATGTTGGATTACATGTTTTCCTGTTTTGTTGATCAAATTTTAAAATGCTCAAAATCGATGTAAAATATCACAATTGTGACATTTGCGATCTTACCAATATTATTTTTGTCATTCCTACACGTAAATGTTATCTTTATTTTCTTGGCGGATAAGATCTTCGATAGACAGGACTTTGACTCTGAAAAATAAATAAACAAATAAATTCAAAAAAGAACGCGATCTGTACAGCATGGCACTAGACTCGCTCCTCTGTGGTTTCACTCATTGTTGATATACAGATCTGTGGACTGACGCATGCGCAGCGCAGCCAAATGGCAGAGGCTCATGGGTACAGGAAGTCCAAATTGGCGATGGACGGAATGATGTCCACGTCTTCGGGTCTGTCTTACCACAATGTCGGGGAATTTTACCCCCGAAAGTTCGGGCCGAAGCCGGACGTGGTGCCGTCCGGGGTGACGGAGAGGAAAGTGGGCCCGCTGGACAAACCTGACATGGTGTCGGTGGACGTCATTAACATCGGTGATTCAGGTTTGTTATGCTAACAGGCTAGCAGCTAACAACACGTAGTCAAACGGGCGGCTCTGTCAACTAAGCTAACAGCCGTTTCTGAGTTTGGACGGGAGGTTTTCCACTTTATTTCGCTGTGAGCTGCCTGTAACCACAGAGAGGACATTAAAGTTATCTTTAGCGGGTCGGTTTGGGTCCGTGTTTGGTGTTTGTTGACGTTAATGTCTGTGTGTCGCCAGTTTAGCTAGCAGTTGACCGTTTAACTTCTGAATGAACAGAAACCATTAATCTGGAGGTGACACCCGATAATTTATGGGGGGAATTTAGGTTCAGCATTTATGTACAGAGGTTAATTAGCAATGAGGGTGTTTGTAGTCAGTTAATCCATCCGGCGAAGGTGAAAATCTTCCTGCTAAATTGGTATATTGTCTATTATTGATAGGAGTGGGTGATCTGGGTAAACTCCTTAACTAATAGTGGAACATGTTGTTTTATATCACAGCACTGATAGAAATTGTCTTCATAGTCAATTGTCATTAAACAATCAGTGGATAAAACAGTCAGGCTGAAATACCTGATAAATCAAAAAAATTTCATCAATAGTAATGAAAAATGTGAAATTTAAAGTTCTTTGTCATGCACGTAACTATTGCAGTGAAGTAGTCATTCAATTCAGGGGGGGGCAATTAAAAGGCACATAGAGCAGGCAGTGCAACATTGGCAATGGAAATCTTAATTCTCAGCCAATGGCTACACGATATGTATGACAGATGAAAGATAATAAACATCAAAAGACATAAGAGAGTTAGAATACAGGAATACACTGTAATCTATGTGAAAGAGAATAGAAAACTGTGGTTGTCCAGTTATGTAGTGTGTGTGCATAATGAAAACAGGACAGGACGTTAACAGTAAAATAAATATGTTATGTATTCCGCAGAGGTACAAACTGTATTAATAAATATATTTACTGAGAAGGGACCAAAGCTAATTGCAGGTTTATCACTGCAGTACTCCTGTGCATTACACTGACAGCTCAATACACTGATGCTTTTCCCCCAGGACACTGACCAGCAGACATGCTAAATGTGCTGCTGAGATCCTGTTGTCTCTTCTCATTATCATGACGGTTTAAACAATTGTCTCACTCAGTAAATGCGCGTCCTCTGCTGTGATGAAGCTCCTCTGCTGGTTTTACCTGAAGTTTACTTAACCTGAATCTATTATATTAACAAAAATGTAATAATTAACAATAATAAATAATTCCTTTTGATATTGGTGGAAGTGTTTTTATTTTAGGTGAGGTGGGGCGCCTCCTCTATAAATAGCTGCATGACACTCTGATTGAAATTGAAGTTTTATTGTCCCATTGCATCCAAGAATTTAGGGGTTAAAATGTATTCGAAAATGGGTTACAGTACAGTTGATGCTCTGCAAACTTTAGTTATTAACTTGTGAGTGCAGTGTTTTTGTTACTGATAAAAAGTTTAGACAAAAGTACAGAAATAGGAAAAAAGAAATCACAAACAGCCATTATTTGCGCCAAATCACAGACGCATGAAATCACCCACAGTCAGTCTAATGAGTTCAGTATCATGTCATACTTGCCCTCAAGTTGTGTTTTGTTGTTATCACATGTTGATGGTGGTACCTGTGTTCTTCCACAGACGTCCACCTGCACAGGAAGAAGCATGAGCACGACACCTATGTCTTGGTGAGTATGTCTGCGTTGGTTTTGAAGGTGGTTTTATCAGTTGGATGGGTTTTATCTCCTCACCGCACGCACCAATTCATACCAGATCAACTCCGAGCCCATTCAGCTTTGCTGCAGTTGTGGTTTGAGCAGAGAGAAGTTGTTTGTCTGAAGACAGGAGTTTGTCTCATGGGGCTGGAGTTTTCTTTACTCTTTACAAAGACTCTGAAAGGAACGTTCAGTGGCTCCATCATAACTGTTGTTGAGGCACAAAACTGATATTAAGGGAAGATGTTCCTTACTTGTTCTATTGCAGGCTTAAGTTTAATTGACTGTTTAAGTGGCTCCTGATTTGAGCACACCACAGGACTGTGGGACAACAAACGTTTACACATCAAAATATCTCATTTAATCACAACATTAGTATGAATACTTTACATGCAGTGCTATTGTAGGTGTCTCCTCTTCAACATGGTCGTCTGTAAAGTTTGGTAACCACTTCACGTGCAGTGGTAAAGATGGCAATCAGTGACTGTGCGTACATGCACATGCAGCTCTGTGTGCTGGAACCAAATCAACCAGCCAACAGTCTGCAGGCCTGCAGGTAGAGATGCTGCCCAAAAGAAAAGCCCACATTTCTGATCAAAAGCAGAAACACACCGACTGCTAAACATTTTTAAGACTTTGGCATCAAGAGGTGTTTGGATATGTGCAAGAATCGTAATAGCGATCTTTTCAAGAAGGCTGTTAAAGGAATGAATGCGGGAGGCACAAGCTGTCATTCCACTTTTTCCACATTTTGACGTGATAAAATCAACATATTAGTGGATTGACCACAGTCAAACACAACCAAGAGTGGAGGAGAAACAACGGGAATATTTTGTGCATTAAAATGTAGTCAATGAACAAACATGTTAATAAATTTTCACTGAAACTTCTTAACAATGATCCTCATTAAGATGAGAATGTACCTTTTTTGTTTTCCTCATACATGAACCATGAAGGGAAAATCCATCTCTACTGAACTTGTGTTAAATAGACCTGAATCCATCACTCGCACACATGCGATTACATGCTTTTTTGTACAGTGCAACGCCCCTCATGTTGAGCGTGACATTGATTTAGTGTGTCCTCGTCCTCATTGTTGTTAAAACTGTTGCGTCTCTTTAGTTTTTTTAATTTGTTAGTCTGGAGGGAGAAAACTCAGATGGGGCTTAAACTGATTGGCTGTTACAACAGGTTATTACAGGGCTTCATTGAATACTTGATTCTGATTGGTCAATTACGGCATTCTATGGTCTGTCATATATAACAGAGGAAGCAATGAAATCACTTGATTTCTTTAGCAGGATAAGGTACAGCCAGTGGTGTCATTGTTGTTAAATGACCCCGACATTTCTATAGCCCTGTTTAGAGGGGACCAGTGTTACCTGTGGACGAGGTCGTCTGAGGTTGTCTGTAGTTGTCTGTGATCTCATTCCTGCCATGTGTATAGTTAGAAATAAAAATTCCAGCCTCGATGTTGTCATGACGAGGCCTGCTATTCAAAACTATTATATATATTACATGCAAGCAGGCATGTCTGTGATTTGTGGTTGTTTTTCTTCGTCCTCCCAGTCCAGGCTGATCTCACTACACAACATGAAGCTGTGTGAGGCAGAGCCTTGACTTCATATGTGGGGCTAAATTGGAGTAAAATGGAGATTTAGGCCACAGACTTTGCTCATAGTGTGTGAATGGGCCTGATGTGAGGGGCAAATTTCTAAAGCACACTTGTAGCCCCCTGGTAGTAATAGTCCTGTGCGGATAGGGCTTCAGTCTGTTTTCATGTCTTTAAAGACTGTTTGGGCTGGTGTGTATAAAACTTCAAGAATGTTAAAGAACTGTCTTAACCTTTGACTTAAGAGAAGAAAATCAGTTCTTATCTAAACAGACTGTGCAGATATGTTGGATTGTTGTTTGTGGGTTTTTTTCCTGTTGCCTTCCTCAGCCTAAAATTCCTCTTTGAGTCACAGTTATGAGGAAAAGTTTCTGTGTGGGATCCAGTGTAGCTGAAGTCGATGTTATACACACTAACACACCACTTGGTGGCAGTGTAGGTCATGCTTTGCCTCACTATCACAGACCTGATGAACCTGTTTCTACTGAAATTAATCTAAATTTAATCCTAACAACTATACAGAACAGTTTTAGCCTCCATTGTATTTTGCTCCACATGCTCTCTTTCATCAAATGAAGTGTCATAATTTATTCTCCCCTTAAAGCTAGTTTTATTTATTATCATTCATGTATTTGAATTTGCAGGGAACCATTCATCCATTCAGGAAGACACACAGATCCATCTTCGGAAAACTGGTGCAAGAATTCAGACTGGTCTCCTCAGACAGACGGGTAAGTGCGTGTGTGTGTGTGTGTGTGTGTGTGTGCATGTGTGTGTGTGTGTAAAAACTACATTTGACACCACCCCACCTCCCCAACAATCAGATGGTCTATCTGTGTCATCTGTGGTATTTTTTTGACTTCATGTTTTTTATCCTCAACCACCTAAATCCACCCGGGGCTTATCATCCAAACCTCGTCTTGATTTTTTCCCTCAGTAGTTAGCGTCCTGAGAGTCCTCACTTTATAATCCCGCTAAGCTGGTTAGATTCTGTGTCTCATACACAGAGTCGAACCCAAACACCTCCAGTAATCCTGTTTTCCCAGGAGGTCACCATGTTCCAGTGAAAGCAGCAGGGATGAAACCCTCAGAGTAAAAATTATCAGCCATCTGAACACTGGTCCACTCTGTCTGGCAGCCTGATCATCCACCTGTAGTCTAAATTTCTGTGTATTCTGTATTTAATGTGCTGTGGCTGGTTAAAGATTTTTCTGCACTGGTTCAAGGGGATGTCATCTGTGTTTGTTTAATTTCTTTTATTGCTGGTTTAAATTTTGATTTGGAGCTTGAGAAGACAAAATGACCCTTAAAAGCAATCCTACACCCAGTTGTATACTTATTTGAGTATCAAATATCAGCTGTGGTCATCTTGAATTCATGTTGGCTATAATGAGGTGAAATTTAACAAAACCTGCATAGAAAGTTCTTGAACCACTTTTGGCTGATTGTTTGTTTTAGTGCAAGGTTTCCTCATTTCATTCTGAAATTAGATATTCAAACAGAAAGTGAAAATAGCAATCTTATTTGTTATATGATAGCAATTTGGGTGAAAGGTAGACGGCCTGTTCAACATGGACTCATTTAATGATTAAACCAGTAAAGCACTACATTTGTTTTTCCTGCACAAATCATAGTTATTTTAGTTTGTATTTTTCAGTTCAGTTTAGTTCCAAAGCTTATTTCAGTAAAGTTTGTATTGTTTTTATTCTTCATTGGGGGGGGCAGCAAAGCTCGATTCTGAGGGTGAGTTCCTAAGTCTTGTGTGGTTTCCAGGTTTCCTTCGACCAAGACACTCTTTATGAGAATTGTAATCTCTTTCTCTTTCTTGGTCAAACAAACTATAACATTTCAGGCTTTCACAGCATATTTTAAAGCTAGTTTTAAAACCTGAACAATTTAAGGTTCTTAGTACTTGAGCAGAAAAACAAAGATTATGCTTCCGACCTCACATTTTATGTCTGGCCATCGAGACATGAAGAGTGCCACACAGATTAATTCTGCACTTTAGAGCCACTCATGCCTTGTTTGCCTGTCTGCTGCCCTCCGTCTCCCCCCAAATCATCCACAAAATCGCCCTTTTTGCCCTTTTGAGCATGTTGGACGCTTGTGCTGCTTTTGGTAGATAGTTGGCCGACATCTCAGACACTTTTACAACAGTACTTTATTATTTTATTATGTTTTAAAGCGTACTTCTGTTACAGCAGGCTGTGATCTGCCCGATAAACACAGATTAATTATTCACCTCAGCAACAACACGAATCTCACTGTTCGGAAAACAGGGACCAACTACAGAGTTTGTCCTAATTTCCCACTCAAAAAAAAACATGCTTACTTCAAATGCTTTGACTGATTGTTTGATTAAAAAAAAAAAAAAAAAGTAGGAGTCCACTGTGTGCCCCGACAAAACATGGACAGATGTAGAGTCAAACCTAAAAACACTTCAACACTGGGATGTAAAAACATTAGAGGGAAAAACAGCGGAGACATGATAATGAACATGAAAGGATATCAAACTCTGTGTGTGTGTGTGTGTGTGTGTGTGTGTGTGTGTGTGTGTGTGTGTGTGTGTGTGTGTGTGTGTGTGTGTGTGTGTGTGTGTGTGTGTGTGTGTGTGTGTGTGTGTGTGTGTGTGTGTGTGTGTGTGTGTGTGTGTGTGTGTGTTATTGTGCTGTAATCCACTTTGACCAAACACTAGCAGGGGGTCTTGCTTCCCCATAGAGCCTTAGATAGGATTACACGGTGTCGTACACGGTTTAGGGGCCAAACATAGTTCATACTGGCGAAAGTTGAGATGTGCTTCCTCAGCACCTCGTCGCCCGCATCTCACGTCTCCTGTTACCTGTCGTGTTGTGAAATAAAACTGAGTCTTGTCAACATCTGATTCCAGGTACAATTTGACTGATACAGGAGTTTTTACAGGCTGACACAGCAGCATATTTTGACCCCCAAGTCACTGACAGATGATATTTTATGCTGAAATCTGTTATCTTTGAATGTGGATATTTTTGCGCCAAAAAAATGAAGTGTAGTCAGCTTTTTTCTCATAGATTAAAAACCCTCTCAAACAGCATTTAAACCATTATGAGACACTAAAGGAGTCGGTAAGCCTTAAACTGCTTATTGAACTGACGAGCACGCCCACGCAGTGCAGTGACTGGTCAGGTGTGTGAATGTGTGAAAGTATTTTCTCCCTGCTCCATACACCTGCTTCTGTCAGGTTTGACATGAGCAACAGTAAGAGCTGGAATTATTAGTCGATTATTCAACTATTTTGAAAATGGAATAATTGTTTGATTTACTTCTCAAGCAGAAATTCCACAAAAATAGTTTCATCTCCTAAAACGTGTTTTTATCGCTGTAAATTGAATATTTTGAGTTAAACATGACACTTGGAGACGTCACCTCAAGCTCTGGAAGACATTTTATAGATCAAACGAGTCATCGATTATTTGAGGAAATGAGAAACTGTGTGTGAACTGTTTCCATATTTGCATGATTTGTCACATCTTGCCCCGCTCTATGACTGCAAGCCTTCAAGTGTGGTCATCTGGGACATACTCTATGTGACCTACACACTGAACCCTTAAAACATCTAAAGCAAACTAATGAAAGTATTTTACGATTACATTGTTTAAATCCAGGGTATAAATTAGGCCATAACATAATGAAACCATTAAAATGAAACAGAGCCCTCCTCATCCTCTGGGTTGACCAGGGACTTGAATCTTTTCTGAAGAATTCACACATGTGCAGGGTCATAATGTGCTCCTGTGCTTCTGATAACACTGTGTACCATATCGAATGATGCTGGGTAAATATGTGGGTAAAAGCTCGTAAATTCACTTCCACTCAAAACTCTGCAGGGCTCTAAAAAGACTGTTGAAGTGATTCAGTGTTGATTTTCCATAAACATCTGAGAAACAGACTTTAGATTGAAGCAGAGTCGGAGAGATCCTCACTTTTTCCTCCAAAAAACACTAGATGGTACACCTCCCATAATGCATCTGCTTAGTCTCCTCTATCTGCAGAGTCCCTGCCGCTACGTGAAACAACAGTAACTTTTACTGATAAGAAAGATAAACAGAACTTGTTGAGCTGCCAGAGTTTAAGATGAGCCAAATCACCTCTGACTGATGATGGTGTCAGAAAATGGACCAACATTGGGCATGAGAGTCTTGTGAGACGAAGTGTGGGCCTTTCCAGGGTGCGTTCAAGTTGCCCGTTCACTTCACACAAGCTACTGTGATATCGGGTTAATAATCGAGCTCCTGCAGGCTTCACTTGGGCGCTGGTGATCAACCTCTGTTTGTCTTTTTTATCAAAGTTGTAGCACAGTCGACAAACTGTACATCTTTTACTGTTTTATGCAGCGTTTTCCCTTTTGAGAGGCCCACTGCCCTGCAGGGTTTAGATATCTCCCTGCTCCAAAACACTTCATTCAAATGAATTGGTCATCATCAGGCTTCTCCAGAGCTGGATGACAAGTTGGTGATTTGTGTTGGAGCAGGGAAACTTCTAAACCCTGCAGGGCAGTGGGTCTGGTTTAGAGAAATTCAAACAAGTCAGGATGTTTTTACCCCTCTACCAGAATGATATTGGGTTGAGCCAGACCTTTCTCCAGACACTTTGTGTGTCTTTAGGTCGGGTTATGCGGGACTAAACCCTGCCTGATTTGACAAACCTCCTCCAGAGTCACAGAAGATATATACAACTGTTTCCACAGGCTGAGCAAAACTAAACTCTTTTATGTTTAAATGTCAGTGGTGTTCCCCTTTAACTTCTTCTAATTGCCTACTAATAATAAAAACTCTTTATAATAAACTTTCAGATTAAATTGCACTTTCACATAGAAAATTAAGTCAATTTATAGGGGAAGCATGTTTCTGAGGCGATTATGTTTATCAGAGGAATGGACAGAAACACATATTTTTGAGTAGCACGGAGCGTTAAAGTGGACTCTCTTCACTGATGTACAGCACAAGCTCAGCCACTGTTGCAGTAACAAAATGTCCTGATGAAACTAGAACAGGAACATCAGGCCGTCAGAGGAGGAATGACATGACTGGAGGACAGAAGAGCGGGAGGACCAGGCATCATCTCGCTCCCGCTGTAGCAACCGAGTCGGAAAACTCCTCTGTCCATGTTAACAGGCCGCCGCTGCCGCCGCAGATTCATTATGTAAGTAGGTTTATTTTGAGAGGAGAACACGGCCACCCTGGAGACACAGAGCTCTGAGTAGATAAAGGACTTTTTTCCTTGTTGTCATTGCCACAGGAAGTGAGGTGAGCTCTGGCAGGTTACGATAGCGGCACGCTGCAGGTTTTAGCTCGGTCCAAAAATCCCACAAATCCCCCCGTGCATACTCCCAGCCCATTAGGATGAAACTGACTTCTCCTTCTCACTGTCCCTCGCTCCTTCAGAGGCAAATATGAGTCACGCCTCTGCTCACCACAATGACACACATTTGCTCGGCTCTGCCCGATGATGCGGCAGCGTGGCATGGCGCTCCATGATGCAAGCAGGCCTGGCGTCAGCAAGGACTCCTTATTCAATATAGTACCTGGTGACTGAGCCGCTGTACGGGTGCTGCAGCTCTGTCACTCCAATGTCAAATATAACCTCAATATGCTGGCATGGCGCTATGCCGCCGGACAGCTAGGCGACGCCACTGAGGGACAGATGGGGGCAGCAGAGCGTCAGGATTTAACAACGGCGCACTCTCCTCCAGGCGCTGAGTGTATGTGTACGTGAAGGGGGGTTGGGGGGGTGGGGGGGAATGTTTTGGGCCAAGTGCTGTCTCTGTGTTTGCACACATAGACACATGCACGCATTCATGCGCGCACACACACGCATGCACACGTACACACACACACACACACACACACTCTGTGGGTCTCCCATGCCTGTCGCTGGCTAGTGCTGTCACCAGACGCCCCAGTGCTGTCATAACACAGCACACCACAGTAATTGTAGATTTCACAGCACTCGGTGCTCCCCACCACGGCATATGACTCCAACACGAAGTGACAGGCCAGAGCACACACACACACACACACACACACACACACACACACACACACACACACACACACACACACACACACACACACACACACACACACACACTCGTTCCCTTGTTCCATTCCTTGTTTCTCTCTGACATGCACAAACACACTCTCTCTTTCTGCTCAGAGGGCGAGTTTAGACGCAAGGTTTTTTGTTTTTTTTCGTCATTGAAAATTCTGCTGAATTTACATCTAGGCAGATGGAGTAAGAGGAGCAAAAGTAGCTGGTCTTTGTTATACAACAAGACTCGGCAGCATTAGCCACTTGTCCAAACACTAAAATAACCTACAGTATGTTGACGTTTTCTTTACAAATGACTTGTGCTGGTTGTGTGAGCGATGACTGCTGTCTCTCAGAAGTAAAGGAGGAAGTATGGTGACCTTGGAGACCACATTTCACATCCTGTCTCCTACCTACTGTCAGTGTGGGTTTCTTTTAATCATAACCACAATCATCTTCTAGCCTTAACCAAGCAGTTTCAGTAACATAAACCATGTATTCAACAAACTTTCACTTGTAAATATACAGCCTCCCTCCTCAGGTAGATTTAATGAGAAATAGCACAAAATGCACACAATTAAACAAAATTGACACAAACAGGTAAAAAGGCACACACAGCATGCATAAAGACATAAATCAGCCTTGTACATCATATTAAGTCAATAGCAGAATATAGCATCACACCTAAACCTTTATGATCCATCATGAGCACTTAAGCCAGACCCAGCATGCATCTAACTTAACTTTGGGTCACTTCTCATGCTCGTTGGGTGGTGCGTTAATTCTGCAATTAATTAAACTAGATGCAAACACAAACTGTGTATAAGAATTGGATGAAGCCACCGTGACGCCACCCCTTGGTTTGTGGGCTACCGTATTGAAGCCATAAGGTGAACATTTTCACCTCATTATTTTACTGAGATGATAAATCAAGTTAGAAATAGGCTAATTTTCTCATTGGCTTCCATCCAATCAGACTTTTGTTTGGAACCAGTGGAGTCGCCCACCCCTTCTTTGCCCTATTTAGTCATTTCAATGAGCAGTGTTTTGGTTTTGGTTTTCGCAGGTCCTGAAAAATGTCTTAAAATAAATGAAAACAAGCATTGTCATGTTTTATCAAAATGAATTTATGATGTGGGCTGATTTTGCATCTATCCAGAACATGTAAAGTCCCTTGATAGGAAAACCTTCAGTATTTCATTTGTTGTTAGAGCTACATTGATTGTATTTATTTCTCTGTGTAAGCTCTAAATCAGATAATTAGACTTTCTTAGACCTGGAGATTTTACCGATTAGCAGCTCTGCTCTTTCTCTGCACTAAGCTTGTTTTCTGCTCCCACGTCCACTGAAAGTGACCTTCCCTGGAGCTGGTGCTTCTGTGATGGAGTGATTCAGACTGTAGTGAGCATGTTAGGCCACATGGCAAGGCCTTGTTCAGTCAGAGAATTCCTCCAAATCCCCGGTGCACCAGTGCGACCGTAGGGCAAGGAACTCGTTCTCCATCCAGCAGCCAAATCCCAGCAGCTCCCAGTCGTTTGGAGGTTTGGATTTAGATTAGACGGTGACCTGCCAGAGAGTCTGCTACAGGACACAGACTGACAGCCAGCAAAACCTAGTTTAAGATGTCCTACTGAGTCGATGAGATCAGTGGTGTAATATCTTCTGGACGTTGTCATGGTTATCACGTTTGGTCTGGTGGACAAATATAAAGAAACTGTGTGTTACATAGAGTTTATACAGGTGCTAGAAAACCTTTAAAATGCTTCAATTTCAATGTGTTTTTTAAGGTTTGGAAAGTGCTTTGATTTTTTTTTTTTCTCAAGTCCTTGAAATTGTCTTAATATAATAAATCTCTATCTGACTGAATAGTCTTCAGATGAAGAAACATGATTATACTTAATTAACCACAACCATTAGGTGCTGCAAACCTTGCAAATGCACCCTGCAAATACTTGATTAGTGCAAGAATTTGACTTTTGAAAAGGTACAGGAGCTCTACAAGCTGGTGGCAGAGAGTTTGAAAAAGAGACTAACAAATTACCATTACTGGGGACCAAAGCTGCATCTAATCATTATTTGCGTCATGGTTTAATCTGCAGTTTCTTTTTCGACAGTCCATAAACGTATAATTTCTCAGAGCCACTGTGATGTCTTCAAATGTCTAGTTCTGTCCCAGTGGTATTCAGGTTACTGTTAACTGTAATATAAAAGGACAAAAAGGAGAACTTCTCCACTCTGGAGCTGGAACTAGAGAATGAGTAGACTTTTAGTTGTAGTTGATAATTAATTTTCTGCCGATCGATTCATTGTTGCAGCTCTAGGGACTAATATATTTATATTTTTTACTTTTGTGTTTGAAGTTTATTCTTATTCTTTTGGAGCTGTGTGTAACAAAAAGCAATTTCCCCCTGGGGATTATTAAAGTATTTCTGATTCTGATTAAAAGTCTGTGTACTTCAACCTCTGCTACTTTAATTTTGATCATTATTCATTTAATTTATTTCTTCTGAAAACATTGCTGTCTTCTGTTGTGCTACAGGTCTTTTTTCTTTAAATCAACACAGCTACATTACAGTGGTCCGTAACAATGAATTTCCTGTTTATGATTAGAAATGGAAATCTGGAAATTGGTTGCTATTTTATATTGGTTGCTTTATTGTAATTTTGTCTCTTAAATTGGTCTGGGAAGTTTTCAGATCAGCTTTTTATATTTCGTTGTCTTAGTTAGATACAGAACAACATGCAACTGTTTTTTCGTGAAGGATTCTTCTGTATTTAGCAGGTTTTATATTACTGTAAAAAATAGACATGTCAACACTATCTGGTTGGCAAATTATTTAATGTTTACACAGATTGTAAATGGCATATCTGACTTTTTTAAATTAATGGCTGAATATACATTCACACAGACGTTGATATATTTGCTGTCATCTAAAAAAAACGTCTCCAATTTTCTATCAGTAATTGATTTCTTGTTACAAAAGTAGATATCTCCCATCAGGCCATATGCATAATGAATGACCTCTGTCGGGTCCCGACCCACAGGTTGAGCCTTCAGATATTGTTCTTTAACAGTTATTTTGTTTGTTTGTTGTCGTTTTCAGTCGTGGAGGATCCTGCTGTTCGGGGTTCTCAACCTGCTGTGTACCGGCTGTCTGCTGATGTGGTGCAGCTCCACCAACAGCATGGGTGAGCACACACACACACACACACACACACACACACACACACACACACACACACACACACACACACACACACATATTAAACAAACACATTAAACAAACAATGACAGAGGGAGATGCAGATAGACACATGCAAACTGACACTCACACACATGCACGCGCACACACACACACGCAGATGTACTAAGACTGACAGGAACACACACACACACACACACACACACACACAAACACTTTGAGACTGGACACAGACATTAACAGGCGGAGATACCTGTCTACACACAGTAAACACAGATTGACAGTTACACAGCCCTGTGTGTGTGTGTGTGTGTGTGTGTGTGTGTGCTGCAGCTTTACACACACACTGTGAACAAGTCTTTAGGAAGTGTGTTAGCAGTGTTGTCTCACCAGAGGGGATAAGTCTGATCCTGCTACTACTGCTGCTGGTGTTTGTGTGTGTGTGTGTGGGCGTGTGTGTTTGAGGGGGGGTCACCTCAGTCAAAATATGGCACTTTAAAGGGCATGTTGAAGAAACAGAGTCCTTCACAGCGTCTGTTTTTACCCTCTGGTGGTACAACACAGAGAACACATCTGTCATATTGACAAGCATGTTTTTTTTGTTTGGTTTTTTTTCTTTCCACAAATACAGCCAGAGCAGGGCAAAGCAGGGCCGTGTCCAACATTAGGAGAATAACATTTCAAAATAACATGTCTTGTTGATAACAACCCAGCTCTTAATTTTGTATTTTTGTTGGTCATTTTTATCATGATGACACAGATGATGAAAGTGACTCTGGTGTTCCCAGAGCTTCACTAAGCATGTTCAGAAGTCTCAAAAGCTATAACTTGGATTTGTTTTGTCAGTCAAGTTTTCTTATTAGTCTCAAACTCAATAAAGGTGCTATAATTTACTTGTATATATTGTTAGTTGTCAAACTGCTCGTGTTTCTTGAGCCGTCAGACGTCTTTTTAGTGATTTCACCTTGTTCCAACATGTTTATCTTTAATATTGTACAACAAATATGAACATTTCTTTGAAGATGACTTGCTAGTTCGCTGGCATACTTAAACACTAATCAAATCGAAAAGTCTCTAATTCCTAGTATCGATCAGGCCACTTCAGTACAGTATATCAGTTCGGCTCACTGTCACTTGCTGTTGAACACTCATTTGATGAGTAATGTCGCCTGCTATGGTTTTTCATCCTGGTGGAGAGTTTTAATCCTGTGATGTGTCCAATTACTGTCGTAGAAAATTCAGTTCTGCTCTGGAAACATTAAGCACTGAGAGTTTTAGGTTTTAAAGGTTTTGAATATGTGCATGAAATATCGGTTGTCAGTAGCTTCCATGAATATCAGTGTTGGTCGGAAGCGTGAGAGTGTGTTTGTGTTATCCAGTGTGCTGTGTGAGCACAGCAGCAGCACTTAAAACCATTTCTCTGCCTCAGCTGAGCTGTCCACTGGCTTTGCTGTGGACGACGTGACGAGCTTATATTTAGGGCACTAAAAGACACACACACAAAACACACATTCATGCACACACATCCAAACAAGGAGAAATGTGCAGATTTTAAAGGAGAACTCAGGTAATTTTAAAGCTGGACCCCTTTTCTACATATTCTGGTGTTTAAATGACTAGTAGGACCAGTAGATTGCTTTAGCCAGCAGCCGCTAAACAGGCTACAGTGGCTACAATGCACGTCCACTAAAAGTGATTGTTTTTGCCACTGACAGGCTCAGATTGTTATTCTAAGAGTCTGACAGCATTATGGAAAGGATCCCTACAGAGACGGACCTGGAAGATCCTTTTGGTTTAACCACAAACAGCCGTTATATCACTCTCTGCAAACACACCAGACTCCATTGACAAAAACATTTTTACCTGATACAACTTGGGAGTTGCTGGTCTACTGCTGCCTCGATGAGTAAGTTGGTTTGTTTTCTTAACTCCTTTAAAACACCAAAGTTGCACAACGCCCTGTGTTCTGTGAGGTAGAATCCGATTATAACAATCTGAGCCCGTCGGTGGCAAAAACAAGCTTTTAGAGACCTAACTTTGATTGGGTGCAGTTGCTTCAAAGGATTAAGCTGCAGATATTGCAGCCTGTTTAATGGCTGCTGGCCGAGGTGGTTTACTGGATTAATTGGAACCTACTAATCATTTAGACACCAACATATGTAAAGGTAGGTCCCAGGTTTAAATGTATGGAAGTTAAAGGAGGAAGTCAGAGTCAGTAGTTAAATGTTGGGTCAGGTATGATTTAGGGTGTGTTAAGGCTTAAAGAAAGAACAGAAGACAGTTAAGCTAGTTTTGGTGTATCATTGATTGATTTGTATGTACATAGTTCAGTGCTGCCTGTCTTCCTACCCATCTATCACCTGAACAGAGAAGTGAGAGTCCTGCGTACAGCGGTGCAGTGAGACAGTTGTGTGGTGAGGCGCAGTGTTTATGGTCAGCGAGGCTCTTGTCTGCCACCAACATTAAATCCTCTCAGGGATTCCATCGCTCAGGAAAATGCTGCCATGAAAAGAACAACATGCAACCTTATCCCTGCTCACCCACCCGTCCTGCAGATACTGCAGTATAAGCCGCACACGCACACACACACACACACACAGCAGAGGCGTCGGGTGTCGTGCAGACAGGAAGCAGAGGACAGAGGTATTGAACAAACGGGAGGAAGGCGACACCGCAGTCGATACTCAGGCCCGATGAGAACAACAGGGGCAGACAGCGGCCCGGTCTCAATACTGTCGGTCAGAGTCTTCCTCATGTGTAAAGTCTCCTCCACTCACAGGGGCAGCAAACATATTCTGAAGTAATAACAATGTCCACCTGCTACTTTTTGGAGACTTTCTGCTCTTCGGTCACTACACCTGTTTGACAACTGGAGTTATTTTTCATATTTTATGATGCTGAAATGATGAAGACTGATGCTGGAGTTCAAAAGTCAGTTTACACATGAACACATTAATAATCAAATGCTGAGAGGAACTTTTTTCAAGTAAATGTATATACTTGTGATATACAGGTGTACTTCACTATAATTATCTGTTAAGGCTACACAAAGATGTCTGGTTCCCTCCTATTCCCTTATTTCTATCCTCCTTAGTAATTAGTTTGCTGTTTGTACTGTTCCAGTGTTTTATTTGTCACCTGTAGTGTTGGAACCTCTAGGACAGAGATTCAAAGTACAAGTTCTCACTGCAGATAACAACATTAAAAAAAAAAACAAAAAAAAACACGAAAAGCAAGCAGGTTCGTATTTTTTTCCTCCTCTGCAGTGAAACGATCGTCTCTTGTCTCCTGACTTTTTCAGTCCTTGTAGCCATTTCAAAATTCCTTATTCAACTGCGTCAGCTAATGTTAGAGTTATGCTACGTAAGACATGACGCTCATCACACTTTGACCCTACGTGACTAAGCACAAGCAAATTTTATGTCTAAAATATGTGTTATAACTTTTGTCTGTGAGAAAATCTCACTGTTGGTTTCTGGTTTGAAGGACCTGACTTTTACACTCACAGTTCTGTCTGCTCTGCTGCCAAGTAAGCACACCGATCTGACTCTCATTATTCTCATTTACTCTCAGCTGTCAGTCCCACACACTGACTGTGTGTGTGTGTGTGTGTGTGTTTGTGTGTGTGTGTGTGTCAGGGCCAGTGGGATCTCTTAATGTCCTTAGCTGTTGGCTTAAGACCCTGAAGATGTTGAGTGTTCAGTGTTTGTCTTCCACTTCATTAGACTCCACACACACACACACACACACACACACACACACATGTATATGTGCTGTTCATATTTTTATTCATATACCTCGCAGACGTTTTCTTCTTTTCGACTTGTATGTATATGGACAAACATTTTAAAATCAACCTTACAGTCAACACTCTCCGGGCTTTGGAGGGGAGACGCTGTATATGTGTATGTATAATTACTTTTTATGTTTAGTTTCAAGCGAGTTAACTGATAGTAAGGAGGTCAGAGGTTTATGCTGCGTCATATTTCTTTCCTTAAACGCTGCCTTCCACTTCTGATCATTCATATGAACCATAGTGTTCAGTCCTCATTCAAAACTTCAGAATTTAAAATGAACGTTTGGCCCATTTTGAAGTAGGGGTGGGACATAAAATTGAGTGTCCTGCTAAATGTTTGCTAACTCTAAAATCAGGTACAGCTGAATGTAGCAGTTCAAGTTTAATTCAGTATTCAGGTTTATGTCTCTGTTCCTTCTGTTGCACATGAACAATTTATTCACTACGTCTCTCTGCAGTACAGCAGTGATGCTGCTCAGATTAAAGTCTGACAGACTGACTGACATGTTGTGATTTTTTTTTTTGGAAACATGCCTCATGATATCAGTCTCTAGAAGTATATGATTCAGTTTTCCCGATACTTGTAGAATTGCAAAAATGTGAAATCTCAATACATATCAAATCTGCACCCAAGTATCATTATAGTATCGAATTGGAAGAAAACATGTCATAACATCCATCATGTCTAGCGGAGGGAGATGGGATCTTCCTTTGGCATACTGCAGGCAGCAGGTATACAGCCTTGTCAGTACTGTCTATGTCCATACAGCACATTAGTAGGTCAAATTATAATCACTGTATCATGTTAAAGTTTAAATCATGTTTTCGGCCAAAATTCTGAATTCAGACTTTTAATGAAATCAAATGCTTTATTTGCAAGAACTGAAATGTTAAGTTTTCTCTCAGTTTATCTTAAAATAACTTTGCGATCAGTTAATTCCCAAGTTTTTGCTTCAGATTCCACATTTGATGCAGTGTCTGTTGATTATTGCACTCCATGTTGGTCAGTTGGAACTGTGCGTCAGGAAAATGTGTACATCCAAGGCCTCCAGTCTTTAGATGAAGCATAACCCACATAGAGGACTGCTCCCCCCTCCCCTCCCCACACATGCTCACACACATGCGCTCACACACGCTCACGTCCCCGTTGACCCCCCTTTGCAAGTCTAATGCCATGTTCTAGAGCAACTGCCACACTGACAAAGCCTCATATGTACATATTGTACATGTACGCACTCTGCTGTCGGAACACACGCATGGAGAAACACACACACAGACACACACACACAGACACACACACACTGCTCTGGCCCCATTAGCTCATGACTATCGGCTTAACAGACGTGTAAATACACACTATATAACGTACACATACACACATGCACACTGCAATCTGGTCCTACAGTATGCTCTCCTCTTGGCTGTCAGGCTGTTTGCAAACAAATACACACACACACACACACACACACACACACACACACACACACACACACACTCGTGGCCGTATAGACTGAATGCCTCGCTGGCGCGATGAGGCGGTTAACCCTTAATTGACCCAAGAAGCTGCTGAATGAGATAATCAGACTGCAGCTTATCCAGACCTACTGTACCTAATGTCCTTTCCTGTGTGTGTGTGTGTGTGTGTGTGTGTTTGATGTGTGTGTTTGATTATGTGTACATTAGTTAAGAGAACAAGGACACACATTGCACTATGTGTGCGTGTATGACTTTATCTTTTCCAGTTCACTGACTGTGGAGGAACATGATGCAGACGGGGTTTACACGTGCTTTTCTAAGATTGACACACGTGTTAAGTTTTGTGAAATGATGAAAGATATTCATGTTCTTGTTCAGTGTTGTTATAACAGAATGCCTGTGAGTGACTGAAATCACGCTGGCTTTCTTTGAATGGGAAGCAGGGCATGTGCTGACCAGTCAGCCTTTGCCGGGAGTTGGTGCTAGAGGAGTTGAAGCCCACTTTTACTACACTGCATCAACAATTTCTGGCACTTGGGGGCAGCAGAGTATGCTCAAAATGCAGCATTGCATCTTATCACCATATAAAGTTGCTATTCAGCATGTCGTAGCCAACAATTACTTGTGTAGTGATCCAGCCAGCACAGGGTAACATGATCTTTCATTTGCAGTGGTTTTTGTAGCCACTTAATGAATTTCCTGATAGAAACATTTCTCCCTTTAGCTGTGGTTTGGTCTCTCCAACTCCTTTTTAGCTGCTAGACGTTCCACTTTCCTCACCAGCTTGTATCCGACTTTGTCTGTGTGAGCTCAGGAGGTCGTGTTTGGCGGGTTTATCAGAAAACAGCTGCCTGCTGCCACTGAGATTAAACCAAATAGGAAATGTGCTGGACAACCAAAACTAAGAGCTAAAAGAGGCTAAAGCTCCATTCATACTACAAATGACGACGAATCATGCAAGCTTAGCTCCATATCTTTTATCAAAGGTTAACATCATCACTCACAGGGTCCCATTCTCCAACTCCCCAGGCACAGGGCATGCTGCATTCGAGTCACAGTGTGTAGAGGCTGTAATTATCAAGACCCAAGTGGGTAGGAATGTTTACCGCCAAGTCGTAATCCCCAGCTGTGTGCAATGTCATGTAGACTGATACAAAAGGCTGGAATTGGACTGAATTGGACCTTATTTGGTTCCTTTGTTTGAAACACAGATACATTTCATGAAAATGAACTGGCTGAAAGCAGCTGAGAAAAGACGTATCCAGACCATCAAACTGATTCAGTCTGTGTTTTCAGTGGACTAGAACTGTCCCTCAGTACACACGAGGCTCTACTGCACTCGATTCTACTTTAATATCTGCTGAATTTAACTGAGTCACCGATGACGATCCTCCATTTCACCCTAGTCTAGTTGACTCAAGCGGACGCGCGATCAGCTGCTGGATGTGTTTGTGCACCTCAAGGTTGGGTTGTGTGTCCGTGTGTGTGTCAAAGTGCTGTTTAAGCAGAGCCGTTGTTGCACTGTTGCTGAAACATAAGCTGATGATGAATCTACAGAACTGTGTGTGTGTGTGTGTGTGTGTGTGTGTGTGTGTGTGTGTGTGTGTGTGTGTGTGTGTGTGTGTGTGTGTGTGTGTGTGTGTGTGTGTGTGTGTGTGTGTGTGTGTGTGTGTGTGTGTGTGTGTGTGTGTGTGTGTGTGTGTGTGTGTGTGTGTGTGTGTGTGTGTGTGTCTCGTCGGCCCTCCTGTATCAAATTGTGCAGTGGGCAACTAGATCAGCTTTCAGCCTTTTACAAAGTAAAGACATCAGCTTTTTGTCTCACTGGACCAAACACACGCTCAGTAGCAGTTGTCTTTCACCTTAACTCACCCCCCCAACCCCCTATGTCTTCCAACACTCGTTCACCTGACCCCACCCTCCTGTTTCCTCTTCTCCTCCTAGCTGATGGATGGATGGACTGTCTTCCACCTCCACAGCCTCCATGAGTGAGTGTGTGTGTGTGTGCGCGCGCGTGCACTTTTGTCTCTGTGCCTGGTGCACACCAGAGGATTTTCAAATCTTAACTGACTTTAAAAACGACCACAGGCATAATGACACATTTAACCAGTTTTTAATATTCTAATCACAAGCCCAGTAATCTGTGAGCCCCGTGACCGCGTGCAAGCACCAGAAGCTGGTGGTCATTCGGTGGGAAGACGCTGACACCCATAATTATTGCTGTTCCTTTTACACTGCATGAAATATCAAACATGTTTTATATTTAGGTTTCAAAATCGGGGAGACTCCGATCTAATCAGTAACATTAAGGTTATGTGTGTAAACCCCTCACACTACAGGATCATTTGGGCAGACAATCTGTTCAGACCAGACTGTAATTGAGAACACCCTTGTCATTGTAGGGAGGGGCGAGTCAGGTCCAAAATCTGCCCAGTTGTCCTTAAGTGTGGGCCATCATAAATGTGTCTCCTCAAGGAAAAAATGAGAAACGCAACAGATTTTACACATTCAAACTCAGTGTTGGGGAGTGCTGCTGCATATGTTTAAAAGTGGTACTACAGCAAGCCTTTAGTGTCTCCAGAGGCAGCCGGGGATGTTTGAATGATGTCACATGAGTCAGCGTCGGGCAGCGCTGAAGACCACAAGTTTGAAAAGTTCACAAAAAAAGGAAAAAAAGAGGTTGAACCTCTGCAGCCTGCTGCTCCTCTCTGCTGCTGGCTACGCGAGCTGCTAACGCACCTGAATCTCATATTTAACTGTCTACGGTCGAGTTGCATTGTGGGTAATGTAGGCACCAGTGTTTTGACACAGCAGAAAAGATGATATCTCTTGGTTTTAATGCTTCCTTTTAAACCGTCAGCCGTGAGTCAGAGAGCATTACACGCATATCTAAAAAAGCATAACAAGTTAAAGGCCTTTTGTATATTTTCACAATATGGTTCCTTTGAAGGCCAGAACATATGATATTATATTTAGTGAATCACTATTATTATTCTAATGTATTGTATTTTTCTGTCTATTTGACTGCCATATGTATATCTACTCCCCCTGTGTGTGTGTGTGTGTGTGTGTGTGTGTGTGTGTGTGTGTGTGTGTGTGTGTGTGTGTGTGTGTGTGTGTGTGTGTGTGTGTGTGTGTGTGTCTCCAGCTGTTTTTTGGCCCAGAGCAGCGCTGAAAAACCAGGTCAAGTGTCTCTTCCACAGACGAATAAACACTCCTCCTCCTCTTCCTCCTTTCTTTTCTATTCTTCACTGTTCTCCTCTTCATTCACCTGAGTCGGAGATTAAGACTGAACCAGTGATAAGAGAAGGAAATTTTGAATTTTGCTGTCAGTCCCTAAAACAGGAGCAAGATGGTGATTAAAACCCTTTTCACACTGATTTGTAAATTTGCCCGATCTGAAACTCCAGTAACAAACTGTACTGAATCTGTTGATACATACACTCAGTTCCCAGCCCTAAAGCTAATGCAGTCTAATACATTGATGATACTTTGGAGGATGTAGTTCATGGTGCTGTTGAACTATTTGGCATCATCAGAGGGCCCACTGTGACTGGTTTAAACGGGATGGACACAAATTACGGAAACCCCCGTCGGTTTACTGTTTCTTTAACATATTCCTCGTGGTCGATGTTGAGACATGAGACAGTAAGGAATAAAAGAGAAATTTACTTGTTTGCCTTAAAAATATATTTGAGGAAAAGATGAAAGAATGAATTGCACAAAAGCAGCAATTTGCCACACCCCAAATATCAGAATATAAGGTCAGAGTGAGTAAGAATAATGCAAATAAGGGTCGGCTTTGTTATTTTATACATTTCTGTTGCCGTTTATATATATATATATATATATATATTTTTTTTTTTATTATTATTATTTTTTTTTTCTTCATTTTTTTTATTTATTTATTTATTTTTGGTCAGCACAGTGCTTGTGTGCATATCCATTAGTTTGTTTGTTTCTCATCAAGAGATGGTTGAATGTGCACATGTGATCTGAGCTCTGTGTGTGCGTCTGTGTGTGTTGTAGCGTGTGTGTGTGTGTGTGTTGTCCCCAGGCCCTCGGTGTTCCTGTGTGTCAGAACACAGCTGGTGAAGCAGTTCGTCCCACAGGGCCTTCAGTACAGCCAACACACACTCACAGTAACTCTGTGTGTGTGTGTTTGTGTGTGTGTATCTGGGTGATGAGCTCCTCTTACTCCCCAAACAGCCACCACATCTGCTTTGCTCTCAGTATGAGTCCCATGAGATCCTACCTTTTAAAGGGACAATCCACTGCAACAAAACACTTGGGCTGCAACAATCATTTTTATCACAGTTTTTTTTTTTGTCATGACAATGTTGACCTAATCAGGAAAAACATCTTCTAATGTCTTGTTTTTCGAAATACGTTCCATTTTAAAAGGATATAAAACCAAGAAAAGCAGCAAATACTCACATTTGAAAAACTAGAACATGTTGAATGTTTGTCACTTTGCTTGAAAAAAGGGGAGACATTTGTCCAAATTCTTCCCAGTTTTCATACTTGTTATATAATACCTGAAGTAAAATATAATACCTGAAGTAAAAGCCACTGCTTTATGCTGATGAAGTGACTTCAAATTTGTAAAAATTCCCAGTTCTATTGCTGAAAAATGCAAAAAGGCATCATTGTCATTGTTATGCATGTCTTAGAAAATACAGATTATTTGGTTTATCTGTTGGTGTTTTTTGATGCCACTGACAGGCTCAGATTGTTATTCTAAGTGTCAACATAATGGAAAGGATCCCTACAGAGACAGACCTGCAAGATCCTTTTGGTTTAACCACTAGCAGCTGTTAAATCCCTCTTATCACAGCCACCAGACTCCATTGACAAAAATAGTCATTTTACATGGGACTTGGTGGTCTACCGCTGCCTCCAACCAGTTAGTTTGTTTGTGTTATTGAGGGATTAAGGTATTATAACTAACTATACTATAACAAACTAACTAATGGAGGCAGCGGTAAACCAGCAACTCCTGAGTTCTGCGAGGTACAATTACTGGTTTTGTCAAAGTACTCTGGTGCTTTTGAAGAGAGCGATATGACTGTTTGGGGTTAAACACTTAGAATAACAATCTGAGCCTGTTAGTGGCAAAAACAAACGCGCATAGTGGACGTACTTTGATCAGGTGCAGTTGCCCCAAAAGATTAGTTTACAGCCCGTTCATTGTCCGTTCAGGGCTGCCTGCTGAGGAAATATTCACATTTAAGGAGCTTGAATCAGTGAATTTTGGCTTTTTTCCTCTTTTTCTTTAAATAACTTAAACCACTTCATGGGCCATCAAAATAGTGACAAATCCAGCAGGGTCACGGTGTACTGACAGACCCTGGAGTAAATCATGGATTAGGGTGAGAAGTTCAATCAGTGGAGGTCAGCAAAAATGAGATTTCCTCTGGTGTTAAGCTGCTCTATATGGTTGTGACAGCTCAGGGTAGCACTCCTCTTTAAACACTGGCAGAGATGGGAGTCATTTCCCATATAAAGAAACTTGGCAATATGCCTTTATTCCAAGTGTGCACAAGTCTGAGAATATTTGGCCAGTTACGGCTGTTTTCCTCCTCTTAAATGCAGGATCCAGGTCATCAGGAGAACCCTGAACATACCAGCACTTAGTTCTCCTAATGGCAGTTTTGTCTTAACAGATGATGTTACATTGATTATCATCAGCGGGGTTCAGGGTCAGGACACAAGGGGCCTGAAGGCGGGGCGGGCAGCAGTACGTTTGGTTTAACATATCACCACCAGCTGCCTCTCAACTCCCACGTGGAGACACCAGGATCCATTTGACTTCATAAATGGACGCTGCAGAGGTCTGGTTTCATATCGACAGAAGTTGTTTGTCACATCAGAGGATGATGAGATGTGTGTGTGGGCCACAGTCAGCAGGGAGTGTGTGTATGTGTGTGTTAACCATTTGAAGAGATGCTTGTTTTTGTGTGTTGGATTGAGGGTTTTGAACATGTTTTTGTTTCTGTGGATCACTTTTGATAAATTGTCCCTCTAATTAGTAGCTGCTGCACTTGAAATTGCAAATTATTTGGTAAAGTGGAAAGACGGTCTGTTGATGTTTTGTACAAACCTAAATTCTGAGCATATTGTGTTATTAAAACAACCCCAGTGTGGAGCCTTATGAGAGGCAGAATTCAACCACAAGTCAAAGATCTCAATCTCGTTTAGGTGCATTAACTATAGCTACAAAAACCGAAGAGTGTAATGGCTTTGTTTGTTACGTGATTTAGATGAGATTGAAGGCCAAGCCCATTACATGTATAATTATCATTATGTGATCATTTAAGAGTGCCACAAATGTTTTCAGTCTGTGTCTGTGTGCTTGTATGTGCTTAACACAAGAAATAACAACGAACTAAACTTAATAACGACTAATTTGTGGCCTCATTTGTTCCCCATATGACTAAAATGACTCCTGCCATGGTTGAAATCGTAGCGTGACTCTTCATGTTTCTTTGTGTGTTTATCGTGTGTGTCTGTGTGTTTGCATGTTAATATTAATACAGTGTTGTGATCACTTGTTTTGTGTGCATGTCCTTAGTGAGTATGTGTGTATGTGTCTGTCAGGTGTGTGACTTTGTGTGTGTGTGTGTGGGCGTAGCCCTCAGGTCCAGTGTCATGTTACTCCCTCAGTGGTCAGCAGTGTCAGCGCTGGGCAGTGTTCCCAGCCTCCCCTCCCCATCCCTCCCGTCCCCTCTCTTCATCTTTCTCCTCCTCGTGTTATATCAGTCCATCCTCCATCTTACTCTTGCTGGTTCATATGCTCCTCATGCTCCTCCTCCTCCTCCTCCTCCCTTGGGAGCCTCCTCACCGCAGCAGTTGAAGCGTTCGATAGAAGCTTTTAGTTTACATCTGCAGCACACGAGCTGACCTGACACCACAACCCTGTGTGTGAGTGTGTGTGTGTGTGTGTGTGTGTGTGTGTGTGCGCACTCAGGGTCTCACTTTACTGTTTACCGGAACCAATGACACTAAGCTGCTATTTGCTGTGGTTAGCAAATCCAGCTCCTCATTCTTTGTGTGTGTATGTGTGCAGAATATGAACATAATCTGATTTAAGCACAAAATCAGCAAAATGATGATTTGTGTAAAATGTGTAATCACTAACCACCTTGGATCAACTTCTGAACCAAAGAATATAGAGCAACACGTGTCACAGCCTTTTGGCACCAAGACTCGTTGAACACGGTATAAAGTCCTTCTTTCTCTGCGTAGACACACACAAATGCTACAGAAAAGTAATTTTATCATATTTGCCGCGACTAGTGCATCCAGCCTGTCATCCACTAACAACTCCTGCACGTCCCTTCAGTAGCACTCAAAAGGTTTGAAGTTTTGATTCCCCGTCGTACGAGGGAGGCATTAGGATCTGTTTTGCATGTTGCATGAAGTCAATATTTTCAGTGGAGACGCATAAAAAGTTCAATGAAAAACAATGTAGCCAAGGTGCACATGTGTAGCGATGTGCCTCTTTTTTTCAGCCATGTCCGTAGCGCACCAAGATGAAAAAATCTCAGGTGCATCAAGCGCACCACAGGCCATGTGACAAGAATCGACCAATGAGCAGTCTGGTCGAAAGATCAGAGAAGCAAGACGCATCCAGACCAGGCTTTTTGTCTTCTCCAAGGACAGATTTAGCTATAAATCTACTGTGAGGGATTTGTGGTGCTGACCGGCAGTGATTTTGCATGTGGTTGTTACTGGCTGGTTAGGCAACTTGAACAAAACGATGAAAGCGGTGCGGCTGATGTTTTCCATTCGATTTTAAGACGCAGCATCTGAAGAAAACACAATGTAGAATTTCCTCAAAGCAAGAAGTAAACAGAAAGATGCTAAAAAAAGAGCAAAGACATAAGACTTTAGTTAATGACCTTTTGACAGCACATTGTCGGTGGTGTAGTAGTTTTCTGTGTCCATGCCTGCACACGCTGCAGTGAATGAAATCTCAAACTGTTAGTATCGTCTTTAAACCCCCAAAACTGCATTTGACATATTTTTGAAGCACTCCAAGTTCTTTTTCTCAGAATCTGTGCTGGATAAAGTTATATCCTCTTTTCTTTTGGCCTGATTTATCCAATTGCTCTCACAAATGTTTTATTTATTATTTCTTCATCTTATACCTGTTTACAACCCATTCCATGCTTTATTGCAGTCTTGTTGTTTGTTGATGCCTCTGAGGGAGAAGTTAGGTGCTAAACAGTTGCAGAATCATTGTCATGTGAGAAAGAGATATCACTGAAGTTTGAACTGAATCTTGAGTGATCTTGATTAATCATGTATCCCTACACAGATTAAGAGTCTTTAGAACACACTCTGTCTCCCTGGTTACTTCATTCAGATGATTAGCAGTGATTAATGAAGTGCTCACATTATAAATGTGCTGATACATATTTGTATCTCTTGCCTGCACATTTACTGTGAATGTGCTTATAGTTAGTGCACTAGGCGTGTGTGGGAGTGTGTGTTTGGGCTGCTCCTCTGCAGACAGCATTAAATATTCATCCTCCTGCTCGTATTTCTCCTCTTTCATCTGTCTATCCACCTCTTGCTTCCTTCCTTCCTTACTGCCTCCCTTTTCCTTCCTTTTTTAATTCCATATGCCTCCCCTTCTTTCCTTCCTTCCTTCCTTGCTTCTTTCTTTTTTGATCCCCTTTCTTTCCTCTCATTGTTTTCTGCTGAAATTTAGTCAGGAAATGACACAAAAGAATATAAAATGAAACGTAAGGAATTGCAAAGTGCAGAAAGAAAGAAGAAAGTGAAAAGTGAATGATTTGACAAACTTCAAACTCTCCTCTCCTCTCCTCTCCTCTCCTCTCCTCTCCTCTCCTCTATCGATCATTTCTGAAAACAAACACAGGGATTTTAATCTTCCATTCTGTTCTGGGTATTGAGTTCAGGCCCTGTGGGGCAGCTGTCTCTGTGTCTGTTTGTGTCTGTACATGTGTTTATACTGGTGTACATTAGTGTTTGGGTGTCTCTTTGTGTCTGGTCTGTGTTTTGTGTATGTTTTTGTAGTTCTGTTCAAGGTGTGCATCATATACTCATTTCATACTGTGTGCGTGTGTGTGTTAGACAAGAATAATGTCCTGTCTGCTGTGTTTGTTGCTCTGGTATCACATCCACACGTCCTCTGGGTGTCAGTGTTTGTAAGCAGGAGATTTATAAAGGAATTGAACCAGGTTGTGTGTGTGTGTGCTGCGGTGTATATGTAAACCTATCCAAGCACAGCGAGGGGAAATTTCAGCCCAGGTATCGATCTGGTCCGGCCTGCTTCAGGGTCACTCTGATGTCAGCGTTTGTATTATTATTGCTTTTATTGTCTGCTGCTTTTAATTCAACACAACAAGATGACATCAAACCCCATTGATCCCTATGGATAGATGAGCAGCTACATATCAAAATAACAGGACACAGCACCAGGAAATCTGACTTTAAACAGCATTTAGCATTGTAGACATTAAACACAATGCAACTGATAATTAGTGAATAGCAGTTTCATTAAACATTCATTAGTCAGGCGTCTGTCCAGTACATGTATCTAAAGGATGCTTTCAGCAATGGCTGATTCAGCACTGGATGCTCAGGAGAGTCAGAGGAAAGGTCAGAGGATCATCCTGAGGGGAGCATACCTGATCCACATGTAATGGCACTCCATCTAGTACCTTACAGCTAATGCTAATTCATTTTGATAGGCCAAAATCCCTTCCTAATGCTACGTAGGGTTTTTAGTTTTGTCCATTTTTGTCGGTGCCCTGCAAAACCTGAACACACACTCGTTGACACAACTTATAGCTAAAAACTCTTTGGGCTGTTCCTCAATGTTGATGATGATAGTGTAAATTACAATTGTGCAATTGTAATCTTTGTTTTATTTGTATATAATGAGCTCTGGCAGCTTTTTGCTTTTGTAATCGAGTACTTTTCCACTGCAGTATTACTACTTGCTTCATTAACTAATTTCAGTACTTCCTCCAGTACTTGCTGAAAATGGTCTGTCTGCACTTTCTTTTCTTTAACACTAAAGCAATATTTACCAATGCAACTCCATGCAAAACTTCACTGAAATGTAATTAGATGGAAATCACAACACTTTCGAGACACTTTTCCTCAGCTGGTTCGTCATGTTTAGCTGCTGTTAAAATTCAGTTAAACATCAACTGTGGATTAAAACCCAAATGTACTTCGGTTCATTGACATTTTGGCATGTAAAATACAAGTTATGCCTGCCGGTACCTGTGCTTTGTTGGGAGCTTCAATAGATGTTTAGGTCTGATGAACAGTAGCGTTAACCGCGATCATCAGGAGGACTACATCTCTGTCCATGCTACTCTAAGCATTGGCCACTCCCGTGTCTCTCACCCTCAGAATCACATTCTAAGTAGAGCTGAATGATATTTAAAAAAAAAACACGTTTTGATTATTTTGACAGATATTGCAATTGCAACATGAGTGAAGTGGCCAGGCTTACATTTTCACTGAGAAAAATAGAAAAAAGATGATGTGACTTTTGCTGGGATCTGTACCAGACAAGTACGTTCCATTATGTTTGGGGAATATGGTTTGTCGGTAGGGCCGTCTGTAACACCACAATGCTTCATTCATAATGATATGTTGTGACAATTGCAGCTCCTGCCAACTGGATCTTGCACTTGGCCTTATTGCAGTTTTGATAATATCTTGATTAATTGTTCCAGCCCTAATTTGAGGGTGTACTTACCCTTTAAAATAAGAAACAATCAAACATTCACGGTTAAAATATTGTGCTCTCTAGACCTTAGTTTCAGGCTGTTGCTATCCCTTTCTCTTTCAGGGATTGTCTCTCACTCATTCACTTTCTCTCTGTCTGCCTGTCTGCGTACATGTCCGTCACCATGTCTATCTGTCTTCTAAACTCTCTCTCTCTGCCCGTCTATCTGCCTCGGTCTCTCAGTCCATCCATCTGTCTTCCTCCTAGCCTCTTTCTCACTGTCTCCCTGCCTGTCGCTCTGTCACTTGGCCTCAGTCTCGCCGCCTCTCTCTATCTCTCTCTCTCTCTCCCTCTCTCTCTTCGTCTGTCTCTCTGGGTCCTTGCTGTGGGCCTCTCTGTCAGGATTACATGGCGTCAGGTTGGCCAACATGGACGCCGCTGGTGGGGAAACAAAATGTTCCTCTCAGCACAAAGCCGCTCTAATCCGCTCTCCTCATCCCCCACAGCAGAGCCTGATTACAGAAAGCTGGCTGGTAGGCACTAAGACAGACAGGCAGGCAGAAAGACAGACAGTTAGGCAGGAAGAAAGTCAGTTAGGCAGGTCAGCACTGAGTAGCTGGCTGGTTAAATGACCTATTAGTTTATTGGCTTGTTGGCTGACTGAGTAATTGGCCTAATAACTGGCTAAATGGTCCTTCGGCTTACCTGATGGCTGATTGGCTGCTTGCCAGCTTACTGTCCAGGTGATTGACTCAGTGAAAGCCTGGGTGATTCAGTGACTTGCGAACTCAATGACTGATTCAGTGGCTAGTAGACAAGCTTGTTGGCCAGCTATCTAGTGAGGTAACTGCTTACTGTTTGACTTGATGGCTTGGTATTTAGACTTGGTGTATTGTACCCACGTCTGTTCAGGCTGTGTCTGCAACAGCAACAAAACAACAATAAAAATACAATACAATAATACCCCCGCAGACAAAATTAAGACACCTTGCATCATCTTGAGCTTGTTTTTAAACCTGTATTTCTTTACATTTTGTCACATTGTTACCAAAATTAGTAGTTACTGTTTGCAGTGAATCAATACCTGTCACTGGATGAAAAAATGGTGATTCTCTGGCAAGTCTGGAAATGTAAGGAGCGTCTTTCTTCTATAATTTTGAAAAATTATGGATGTTGATTTGCAATGGACTTCTGAGATGAAAATATGGATATAAATTTGTAATATATCATGTCTGTGTACACCTCCTGTGTCCTGAAAGGTAATATTACTGTTTTTGTCAATGGAGTCTGGTGGCTTTGAAGAAAGAGATCTAACAGCTGTTTGTGGTTAAACAAAAAAGATCTTGCAGGTCTGTCTCTGTATGGATGCTTTCTGTAATGTTGTCAGACACTTCCTCCACCCCCTTCAACCCTGTCTTCCCATCTGGGGAGGGGCGCTCACACATTGAACACAGCTCTCATATAGAACACACTATACTGCACCATGTACAACCATTTGACAGATCACCAATGAACCCTGCCTCCCTGACAGTTTGAATGTTCAGGTTTTAATCAACTTCATGGTTCTTTGCAGGCTGCAGTTGGTGCTGTTTTGGATTTCTTTATATTGGGAGGTGTATTATTTTGTCTGCCCTTTTTCATATGAGTCTTCACATTAGTCTGTCATGTCAGCATGCAAAGCTGATTAATGTCCCATATGCTGAACTGTAACCTATAAAACTGGGTTGATATTTTTCCAATTATTTCCTGCACATTCAAGTGTAACATTTTGTTATCATTATCATTTTAAACTCATATTTTTCCTCCTGTGTGAACCTGATCATCCAAAATGGTCAAATGCACTGTTAGTCATGCCTGCAGATGAAAGAGAATGTCCCTTCATTCATTTAAATCATGTAACACAAGCAAACATATGTATTCACTGATAAAGTATCTAACGTGGTTCTCATGTTTGATTTGTGATGGTCTTTGTTTTTCTCTGTTTTGTCATTTCAGCCCTAACTGCCTACACGTATCTCACTATCTTCGACCTCTTTAGGTGAGTATGTTTTCCTCGAACTACACATCATCTGTAACATGAGTGGGCTTTCTCACATCAGCTTTTCCCCAAAAATATTCTGCATATCAATGTTTGAACAGAGAGAAGAAAAAACCTGAATCTCATAAATTATCAATGATCCAGCCTGTTAAGCATTGCTGGTTCCAGCCTCTAAAGTGTGACATTTCCTGATTTATTTAGTCTTATATGACGGTAAAAAGAGTTTCTTTGGATTTTTAACTGTTGTTTAGTATTTTCTAATATTTTATAGGCCAAACAATGCATTTGCAGATGCAGGTTTGCAGATTACTCGGTGATGAAAATAAGTGTTACACACATGTAATTTATTCTGGAGTGTGAAAACCACAAAAGCACAATCAAATGTGAGACAACAAGACATCTGCTCAGCTGTGCTGGGGTTTGGTGTTTTGATGGAGAATTTCCACCCATGAAAAATTAATTGAGAGATTATAATGAATAAGTGATACATCAAACAAGGAGTGAACTTTAGCTGACCTCTGTCGTTTCTGTTTTCATTGTGACTGACTGACTTCTTATTTGCCCCCCTATGTCTTTCTCTGTCCTCCACCCTTCCACCTTATTTTTCTCTCTCTCCGTTCTTTCTTCCTGTCTTCCCCCTGGCCTGCAGTTTGATCACCTGTCTCATCAGTTCCTGGGTGACCATGAAGAAGCCCAGTCAGGTCTTCTCGTTTGGGTGAGTTCACCATAGTAATCTGTTATATACAGCGAGAAATATAATTATAGGACTAGTAATGTCACAGTACAGCCCCTTCCAGACATGCACCCTTTTACATTAATCTGACAGCAATTTAAAGGGATGGTTCAGATTATTTGAGGTGTGGTTGTATGAGGTCACTGATCCATAGTCAGTGTATTACCTACAGGAGATGGTGGTTTGCACACCCCCAGCTTGGAAAAGCAGGCAGGAGTGCACACATGCAAAGAAATATAATGCTGTGGACAGGGGCAGCAGGAAAACACATTTTAGCCCCCTAAAAAAAAGGCCCACTAAAAAGAAAAACCATCAGTTTAAGTATACAACAAACAAATGAACCAATTGTGGCAGCAGAGGTTCAACAACTCCCCTGTCCCGCAAGGAAAAATTACTTATATTGTCAGTGGAGTCTGGTGACTGAAACGACTTCATTGTCCCGTCAGAAAGACCTGTCTGATGCAATGTAAGGTGGTGAAAATATTCCAAATATAACGTACACAGATGCTGACTTTTTTCTTTTTTAGTTGCGCTTTGGGACTGAGGTGACTAAAATCTATTTTCCTGCTGCCTCCGTCCACAGCAGTACTCTGCTTAGCATCCTTGCCAGGACTCCTGCCTTTTCCTCCTTACTGGAAGTGTGCCGACCATTTCAGGTCTTGTCACTCAATGCCTGTGCACGTTGGATATTGTAAATCAGACAGCAGGTTTTGCTCTTCAATGACATTAATTGATGTGGAAATGTATCTGTGGACTCGTGGGCAAGCGTCCCTCATGCTTACAGTAATCAAATGTCAGCGAGCATTGTGGTTTTTTGCATGTGGTTGTTCTGTATTCCGCATGTGAAGAGTGCCTGTGAAAATAACAGTGAAGAAATGTACTTTATTGAGCCGGTGAATACACTGACACACACACAGTTCGTTAACAACTGTGTTTGTAACTTTGAGAATGCACGCACACACAAACAGCTGAAAACCTTTGGTGATTTGACTAAAACGGAGTGTACTGGAGAAAAGTTATGTGTTTTAATTTGGTTACAAAACTGCCTTTGGACTCTAGTATTTAGTTCCTGTCCAAAACCTCTGTGGCACATTTGCTACTCGCATACATTAAGGAAGAAAATATATTGTGTGTGATGGCCACTGGGAGGAAAAAATGATGCAACAGCAGAAATAAAGCTTACTTTAGCACCACACTTTGCACAGCAGTGTATCAGTTTTATGTCTTTGCGTCCGGTAGAGGGAGAGGTCCAGGATGGGTTTAGCTTAGCTTAATACAAAGACTGAAAGCAGGGTTTAAGTGCTTTAAATTAATGGTGCATTCACATAAACCTATAATTGAGGAAATTTACAAACAGATGAAAAATAATTTGCTACAGTGCTGATGTAAACAAACCTCTAAAAGCATCAGAAAAGCATCAATAACTTCTGTTGTGCTCTAGTGTTGGTTCCTGTATTAACAGACTAATTTAATATCTCTTTTACAGTTTTTGTGGTGGTGTACAATTAAATCATGAATTGTACCTTTAACACATTCTATACTGGGATTATACTCTCAGTTGTCACTTTATATAACTAATGTAGCAACAGTACTTAATAATTTGACAACTGAGTGTATATCACTATCATAAGCACCAAATGTGTTTGTTCTTGTGTTCTTATTCACTGCTGTCCCATAACCACACACACACACACACACACACACACACACACACACACACACACACACAGTGAACACAGATGTAGCATCAACAGAAAAGCTTCTGTTACTGTTGGACCATTATCTGAACGGCTCATAAATACACACATAACACATAACTATCCTGGTGAGTGTGTATGTGTGTGTGTGTGAGTGAACTGGCCAAACAGTGTATTTGCTGCTGACAAGTGACCTCTAACCTTGAGGTGTGGAAGAGTGGTGATCAAGTGGAAATCTACTTTTCAGCTTCACTTGACTCTCATAATGCGCCTGTGTGTGTGTGTGTGTCTAGGCTTGCGCTTCAGTTTACATCAGTGTGTGTCTGTCTCTATCTTTTTGTGGGCTTCTGTGCATTCATGTGTGTTCATTTCAGCGAATCATTGGTGTGTGTGTGTGTGTGTGTGTGCGTGTGTTTGTCGTAACGGACTGCCAGTAACAGAACAATGGCTCAGCAGCAGATTGCCCATTTTAACCAGCAACAGCTTCTGACTCATTTAAACTATGTGGGAGCAGAGCCAGGCCCACCAGGAATTAGTCTGATCCCCTTCATCTCAAGTTTGTTCTGTTGTGGGGTTCGGAGTTGCAAGCAGTAGCTGTAGTTAAATTAGGTCTGGTTACATTACTGCAGGTGCATTAATGTTTGATGGAAACGTAATGCCTGCACTCTGATGTGTATCTGCGGATTTATTGAAGCATAATGAGACTTGATGTCCTCGGCTTGAATCTCTTGTCCTTTTTTTTTTTTTTCTGTAACGTTTGCTCTCAATGAACTCTCCCCAACTACCTGAACTTGTCCAAAAATAGCTCTATTTCCTATAATGAATGCCACACGTTCATGGGAATGGGTGCATGATCACTGGCACTTCTAAAATTGTTAGTTTGCCTGTTCTGCACTGTTTGTGGGGAAAGTTTCATTCACAAAATTATCACGAAGAAGAACGGTGTCACACCAGAGAGGCTTCAAGTCCTGCTTTCCTAAATCAGAAGACGAGGACATGACGAATTCAGCACTGCCAGTTGTCATATTATAGGAACAGAACAATTAGAAACAATTAGAAATGATTAATGGAACAGCTGACGAAGTTTCATCAGAGTGGTGCTGTTCTAAAGAGGCAACATCTAATTTTGGTTTCCCTAAAACATCATCATCAAATGCTAAAAAATTAAATTATTCCAGGAAATTCTGTAGAACAGGTGGTAACTGTGCGGGTTTTCTATAACTGTAATTGCATATTCTAACCGTGACTGTGAGTTGCCCCTTTGATTGATTACTACAAAGCAAATGTACAAAGTGATTGATCACTCTCGTGACTTGAGCTGAATTAGATAGATCCTGATATCATGGTCATCAATTTAATTCCAAGGTAATGTCAAACCAAAAGCAGCGCTCATTAAATATGTCGTATTTGTTGCTCTTTTCAATTCAGGTTAATGATGTATTTCATAAAATTGTATTAATTCTTACTGACGGCAGTGGATGTTGGTGTTTATGGACCACCGCTGCTCTAACCTGCTGTTGAAGGGCATCCGGGCATCCACAGTGCTGAGGAAGACACCCATGATGATATGATTCATTATATGTCAACACACTGCAGGTTTTCTGTGTGGCGCCCATGTAGACTGTAGATTAACCTCAGGCTGTTGGCAGTACCGAGCGTGACCTTTAACCCAACAGCATGGAGGCGATCAGGCCAAACAGTGTGTCAGGGAGAGGGAGTGTGTATGGTGTTGTGTGTGTGTGTGTGTGTGTGTGTGTGTGTGTGTGTGTGTGTGTGTCCATTCTGCACTCCCAGTAAACATAGACAACCTATTAACCTGTAGGTGTCTGTTCATTGGCTCATCAGTTGGACAAAGGGTCTCTCTTTATTCTCTCACGCTCAATAAAAGGGGCTTTACAAGATTCTTGTTACAGTTTCAATATATCCTGTTGGAACTGACCCCACACACTGGATAGAAATGCTTTGTTTTCCCTTTATAGTGCAGTATAGTATATGTTTGGCATGTTTCTTTGCTTGGGCTTCTAACAAGGGATAGCCTATAGTCCACGCCTTTGTATTTATTGTTATTAAATCATTTGGTGTTTCAATGTGGCAACCTCAGGATAACATGCCATAAGTACACTGCAGTTTTTATTATATGAATTTAGTGATGACACTAACCAACACAATGTGAATTAAGGGTGCTGGTGTAGAGCTTGAGCTATTAGTAGATTTTGATGTGATTAATCGGCAACTGCTTTGGTAATCACTTAACAGTTGGCGAAGTCATTTGAAAATGCTTCACAAATGTGCACCGTTTGCATTCTGTCATTTTATATGATTGTAAATTTAAGGTCTTTGGGTTTTTGGACTCTTGATCAACATAAGCAATTTGAGGACTTAGGCTTTTGAAAATTGCAATGGGCGAATTGAAAACTTTCTGATCTTTTTATTGATACAGCAATGACTTGATTAATCATGGAAATAATTATCAGATACTGTAAGTCAATGATGACTAACATTGTTGGTCGCAGCCCTTGACTAGAGTGTCAAAATGACACAACATGGATTAGTTAAACTGATGGTTGGAGACAGGGCGCCTACTGTACAGGATGATCTTAGTCTAAGAGTCCCCCTCTTCACGTACAGTATGTGGTCACGTCTGTTATGCATTAATGCTTAATGCACCTCACTTAGCTTGGACGGGGCCTTTTAGTTAACTGGTTTTCTGCTGCTGAACACCAGATCACTGATAGTCCACATCAAGGTTTAACCCCCTTAAGCCAAAGCTGCTCACCCTGGACAGGCCGCGGCAGGATAGACTCTGTGACCTTGTAACGAGGTCAGAGGGTCAGCAACAGTTGCTTGTATTTCGTGACTGTTGTAATTTATGAACAAGTTTATTTCTGTAATTATTGAGTAATGAGGAGGTAAGACAAATTGATATACTTTCTCTTCAAAGCCAAAAGACTCCATTGACAACAGTAATTTTACCTCACAGGACATGGGACTTTGTGTGACTTGAAATAGCACAAGCAAACAAACAAACCGATTACTGCAGATTTTAGCATGCATCCTTGACAGTAATGAAAATATGTTAAGTCAACGTAATAACTTTGTTTGTTTTGCCAAACTTGCCAAAGTTGTGTGCATGTTGGACTGTGTGGTACAACGACTTGGCAGAAACCCATTGAATTCTTAGTAAATATTGTTTTGTATTGTTTGCAGCTTAAATGAAATAATATATGAATGAATGTAGCTAACATTGTTCAGACCTCTGTAGCCCTCCTGCAGAGCTGAGCTTCCACAGAGCTCCAGCAGTTTTTTTTTCTTCTTGTTGGCGGTCATAATTATGTCTGTGGGGCACGTTAGTGGTTCGAATTTGGTCAGTTGTGTGTTTCTCTCTCAGTGAAGAGGTTACATCAGGATATGCTCCTGAGCATGAGCATTAAAGTTTCAACAAATACGGAAATGTCCTCAGGCTTGGAAATGGCAGACCTCTAACTTTATGTTAGGGTTGATGTCAACGTGGATGTAGGGAGATTCTGAGACGTGTGAAAGTAAATAACAGCCAACACCAAGAAATACGGTTTTCTAATTGGAAATTTTATACTCTTTATTTACTTTATTAGTTTCTACAGACTGGATTGAAACTTGCCATTCTAGTGCCGGAGGTCCATAAAGACAATTTGACATCAACTAGCCCATTATGACCTGAGGCGTCCTCTAAAAATCATTCTAAAACCTAAGGCACAGTTTGAAAACCTGAGGTTTTTCTGAAAAACTTGACAGAACATTTTGTTTATATTTATTTCACAGCCTCTGTAGTATGAAATAAAACATGGAATAAAATCCATTTGAAAGAATAAATCTTTGGGTTTCATTATAAATTCATTATTATAATATATATAATATCATATATTCACATCTCTTTTATGGGAAGCGTCTTGAGATCATTTATTATGAATTGGTGCTGTATAAATAAAGACTGATTGTCCATCAACATTTATAAAATATCAATAAGTGAACAAAAAAAACTAATTGGAAACAATGTTTACTCTGGCCTCTGAAGATACTTGCTCTAATGGCGTGGGTGATAGTTTCTAGTCATCTTAGAAGCCACTGTTGCCTATATTTGGTGACCCATCAAATTTTATTACCTGTCCTGATATTCTTACCCTAACCTCTGACTCCTCTCACACTTCATGTCTAAACCTAACCAGCACTGTAGGTCACAGAATCCGATGGGTCACTAAATACGACGTATAACCGCCAAACTAGCCAGTGATACACAACCTTTATTTTGTGATCCACTCGGACTCTGGGTTGAAGGTTCAGACTCAAACCTGCAACCATGTCACAGTGAGGAAAAGGTGCTAACCACTGTGCTGAAATGCTATTTAATGAAGCCCGTTTATTTTATGGATGTTAATATCTCCTATTCTCTTCCTCACTCTTTATCTCCAGATTTGAAAGACTGGAGGTCTTGGCAGTTTTTGCCTCCACTGTTCTTATCCAGCTGGGAGCCTTGTTCATCCTGAAGGAGAGGTGTGTATTTCTCCCAAACACACATACAAACACATAAAATGTAGACAGATTAATGGGTTGGGGAGATTAATATCATATTGGCTGTACTGACAGATTGATCTGCTATTTACTTTTTTCTTCTTCAAACTATCATAATTATATATCGGCCTTTAAAAGTTCCACTATCGGTCGACCTCTAAAACACACTCATTCATATTAGCGCATACACAGATGAATCCGTGATGTCAACCTTAAAGGAGACAATGAAAGACAAAGTACAAGTAATGAATTAATCAAATTAGATTTTTTTTGTGATAATGTAAATCAGCATTTAGAGTCAGATTACGATCCCATGTGTCTGCCTTTGTTTTTTTGTCTACATCTCTTTCTTTGTCTCACTCACTCTGTCTCTCTCGATTAAAATTTCAATTACTTTTTTAGCGTGACTCAGTACAACAACAGAATTAATATTTCCAAAGCAATACATGAAATGGCTTCAATTGTGTCTTTCTTTTGTCTTTGTTTTTTTTGTTTTTTTTTACCCCTCATTAATGATTTCCGCGCATTGCTCTGCTCCACTCGGGGTGCGTGCTTTTCTCCTGTCTCGGCTCTACTTTGTTATCAGACAATGTAAAAAATGCATTAATTGGACCCCAGGATACTGTAGCCACATCTGCACGTATTTTATATTACAACAAAGGTTGTGATTAATTATAACCCAGATGATTCATCAAAATTCGTCATCTTGGAATACTGTTTCATAATGCGCACAGAGTTTTTGCATGTTTCTCATCTCGTATTAAGTTATTGGCACAAAATTGAAAAGCCTGACTAAGTTCCAAATATTTTTTTCTCCGCTTCGTATCCACTTACTGGTCTACCAAACCCTATATGTGATCCTTTTTCTTCTGTCATCCATGCTTTTGCATATTCTTTCATTTTCATCATAGAAACAAGAGGCTCTGATACACAGTATGATGTGCTATACAGGATATATGAAATTATGTCAAAGAACAAAGAAAAAAGTTTTCTTGCCAAATTTGAACCCATTAAAAAATGAAAATATGAAGATGCAAAATCGTCATGTGCAAAGACATAAAAATCCTGCTTGATAACAAATATTAAAAACTGCACATTTCCTGACCAGGTGGCTTTCAATAGTGTGTTTGTGTGTGTGTCTGATGAAATCTGTTGACAACTTTGCCTCTCACCATCTGAGAACACAGTAATGCTGTAAAGTCCTCGGATTTAGTCTTAAAAGGGAGATGTGTGTGTGCGTGTCTGTCTGTGTGTGTGTGAGTGGTGTGAACTACAATTTTTTAGGGCTGTGGGAATGTCACTGCCTGCTTGTGTCTGTCATTGTGACGGGCACATACACACAATACACATACACACACCTCCAGGCGCCCAGCATGGGGTTGTCTTGCGGTCAGTTCTCAGGGAAGGGAGGGGTACATTTCCAGAATAACAACACACACACGCATAACAACACACACGCAGTCATGTTTCCATCATTCCTCAAGACATTACATTGACTTCCATCCATTTCCTGGAGACTTAACCTGAACCTTAAACCAAGTCATTATGGGGACTTGTATTGTGTCCCCAGAAGGAAGCAGAGTTATGTGAGTGTGTAAACAGATTCAGAGCAATACATGCTACAGACACACACACTAACACAAATGCAGGTCAAGTAGCTGGCATGCTGCCTGCTAACACTTTATGTGCATTAATGTGTTTGTGTGTGTGCACTTTAGGAACTATCAGTCAAAATGACTCTCAATCTGTTTATTTTCATATCTTGGTAAGAGAAAATACTTCCCTCTGATTGGATGGCAGGCAAGGTTAAAATCATCAAACATGGATCAGATCAATGTTTGAATCATTGTTTTAAAATGGGAATTCAAGGTATTTTCAAGTGTACTGATGCTTCAGACTCTTAGTTGAATTGATTGGTGAAACTAACATAACCATGGAAGAGGATTTAAACACAGTTAGTGTTCATCATTTGAATATATATTAAGGCATTTTTTATGGATTACGCTGTTCTTTGTTGCAAGAAGTGTACTGTAGTTATGCTTAAATTAAACTAAAACTTAAGACTTTAACTTTACCTAAATTAACGTTTGCTTAATTACATTTTTTTAATTATAGGCTACTACTGCTTGGAAGCACTGACAAAAATATAAAACAAATATCAGTTAAGATTTATTGCTCCTTTGCAGAAAATGTAATTGTGAGTCCCATAAAATGGGATTAAAGTGCATTTTTATGTGGAATTAAAAGTGAAATAAAAAGTTCAAGAAAAGTCACTAATTCTACTTGGTGAACCCTGCAGAGAACTGAGGCCAGAGTCCAGCAGTGAACATTTTTCTCCCTCTTTGTGCTATTGTCTTTGTTTTGCCATTTCCCTGCATGAGTGAGACAGTGTGCATGCACACACACACACACACACAGCAGAAAGGTTGCCTATACAGTACATTGCATGCCATGAATGGCTCAGTAGGGCAGCAGCACAGGAGGAGGAGACAGACGGGACTGTCTGTCTTTCTGTCTGTGTGTGAGTGTGCGTGAGAGAGAGCGTGTGCACGCGCCATTTTGCTTTTTCACGCTTGTGCATGTGTGATGTTGGAGTGCGTGTATGTGTCTGTGTTCGTTAATGTATTTCCTGTTTTCTCTCTCTGTTCGCTCCTTGTCTCCTTTCATTCATTTCATTTGTCTCGATCACTCTGTCTCTCGCTCACTCTCTCTCTCACTCACTCACACACTCACACACTCACACACACACACATACACACGGTCGGAGTAGTCCCACCCGGCCTGTGTTGTTGACTGTGTTTGTTTCTGTTTTGTCAGTGTGGAGCGCTTCATGGAGCAGCCTGAGGTCCACACGTAAGTATTACCCCTCCACACACACAAACACACAAATTCCCTTATCACATTTTGAAATAAACAGACACAACATGATATACTCCTGTGTGTCTCTCTCTGTAAAAACACTCAGTCACACACACAGACGCAGTGCCAGCTGTTGTCGGTACAGAACATCCCAAACATTTGGGTCAGACAAACAGCCAGACAGACCAGCAAACAGAAGTATATAGTCAGAGAGTCTGAGTCAAATAATGAGAGTGAGTGACAGCAACCTGTTCATTGTTAATTTTGCCTACTGACAGAGCGAATATGTGTCCACACCAGCTGAGGTAATTAAACACATGCAGACTGTGTTGAACACTCGCCCCAGGCAAACATCAGCTCTGACACAGGAAAAACAACAAAACAATTGCCAGAAAGTCATTCATGGAAGCCACATACTTTGCAGAAAAGTTTCAAGTGCTCCTTAAAGTCGTTACATCCACCCCTTTTTTTTTTTCAAAATAACCTTCACCGTAACTAAAGCTAAAACACAACCTAATCTACATCAGTCAAAAAAAGCTCAAAAAATATTTTTTGGTCCTCATCTCTAAGTCATAAGTCATATATGAATAACAATAACTGTGTACATCACCTCATACCTTCTGCGTCTTACCAACCACACCTGAACTTGAGGCCTCACTTTACAGGACACGTGGAACTTTTAGCTTGTGATGTAGGAAACACTGAGAAATGTTCATCACAATATCCTACAGCCCAAGATGACCTTATCAAATATCTCGGTTTGTCCGACAAATAGTCTGGAACCCCAAATATACAATTTATTATAATGAAAAACCAAGATAAGCTGTAAAATTTTTACGCTTGACAATCAAGTTTTCATAGTTTTAGCTTGAAAAGGTCTTAAACGCTGAGTCGATTATCCATGTAGCTGCCAATTAGTCTTCAGTCGATCAACTAATCATTGCAGCTCTATTGAAATCATCTAAATGCACTGGTGAATAAGTTGTGTTTGTCAAATGTGTCAAGTGTGTGTCATCCCTCAGTTTCACACTGCAGGAAACACTTTTACGAATGTTTGTTCTTTGTTGTTGCCTTAGAGGATATTTCTGCTTTATCACAACTCTTATTTTTTACAATTTTATCCATCATTTCTATCAGTTATGATGAGTTACAAAGTTTGTCTCTCTCTTTTTCTCTCTTTCATTGCTTATTTTACCTCTCTCGCCCAGCACACCCAGGTAGTTTGGGCAGATCACCTTCTCTGGTCATCTGTAGTTACCTCCCTGTCTCTCTCTCTCTGTCTCTCTCTCTCTCTGTCTCTCTCTTTCCATCATCTCTCCATAATAAAACAGATTAGTGGCGGCTTTTATAACCTAAAACACAGCGAGACTTAAACCTGTCTCCTGTGACGAGATTACCCCCTTTGCCCCCCCCCCCCTCTTTTTTGTGTGAGTGGATGTGATTGGACGGCATGAGAGATGGCTGCTAACCGGAGGGACAGGTGTCTGCTTGGTAGAGAGACAGACACATACATTCTCTCTCTCTTTCTCTCTCTTTAATCTGTTCTTAGAGGGAGGTGGGGGTTTGGGGGCGAGGGGAGGGGGGTCATCATCCAGTTATTGTGGCTCACCGTTGAACAGCCCATCGCCTCCCGCTGATTGTTTGGACCAGTTTTTAGGCTCTTAAATGGATTGTCCCATGTGATTAGTGTATTGAAGAGTGCAGTTGTGTGTTTGTGCTTTGTGCTTGCTTTAGACTGTGGTTTGGGGGTCTGTATTATTTGTATATCTCTATTAGGTTTATTTAAGAGTAATAAATAACTTTTATAATACATTTTTTGTATCCTGAAACTATTTTAAATGCAAAAATGGGGAATGGTTTGTCTCAACATTTGACAGGAATTAGAAAAGGTCTTTTTCATCATCAGTTTTTTATTGAATAACTAGTGCATATTCTTATATCAGCAGTGCATTATAACTTTAAATCTCAACTCTTTGTAAAGGTCCCATATTATGCAAAATGCACTTTTTAATGTCTTTAAAAAGTACATTTTGTCTCTCAGTTTCCCAGAGCTGAAGGTGACATCTCCTGATGTTCTTTCTTTGTTCGATCAGCAGTCCAAAACCCAAAGATGTTCAATTTATAATGATACTAAATGAAGAAAAGCAACAAATCCTCTCATTGAAATTTCTGCTTGAGAAGTAAATCTAATGATTATTCGACAATAGCTGCTAATTAATTTCCTGACGATCGATTAATCCATTACTTGGCTCAGCTCTAGTCTGGACTCACTTCCAGATAAACAACGGATAAACTTCAGTTTCAATCAGTGCAGTGTGTCTTGAGGAATGTAATACACACGCTGACTACCTTTTCTAATGTAGGAAGTTTTTTAGGAATGTTGATATAGGAAAACAGTGAAATCAAAATATACATGCATTTATCTCTAAAATTGCCCCTGGCATGAACCACCAGCAATATCTGGTAGAGAAACAGAGCTCGACACTTTGGTTGCTATGAATATGCTATCCGGACCTCTCCGATGGTCTGGGACAAACTATGTCTGCAGAGGCAGCGTTCAGTTTTTATGCACCACATATCTGGAGGTTGTAGCTCTTTTAAATTAAAGCGGAAGACGTTCGTGTTTGTCTCTACCTCTCAGTACATTCATTAATTTATTCATTTCCTTCACTGCGATAGAACTTATTCCTGTAATTTCATACCTCTCAAGTTCTATTTCAACTTTGAGTTATTTTCTATTGCTTCGGTTGTTTGTTGGTTTTTTTAAATGTCCTTTCATAAACTGTTTCTTTTGTACACTGTCACAATACTTTTTTTATCTTTTATATCAAGCGAATTGAAATTTCTTTTTATTGAAATGTGCTGTACAAAGAAACTTGCCTTGCCTACACTCAGTGACCACTTTATTAAGTACACCTGTACAGTCTATTGCAATTCAATACAATAACGCAGCCATAATTTCTACCTTAACAAAGATTATAGTTTTTTATTATAGAGTTTTTGATGACATTGTCGGGAATATCTAAAATAAATTCAGTGTATATTAATAAGGTCATATTTAGTGATGGTGTTGTTCAGGACTGTTATTATTATTAGATTATTATGAGAGGTGTTTCTTATTGTTTGTCCTTACTTTTTGCATACACATTGCATAGTTGTATTGGGTGGCATTAGATTGTACAGGTGTACCTAATAAAGTGGCCACTGTGTGTATATTACAATGTAAATAAGGCTGTTTTTTTTGTCTGTGTGTTTTCTTTTTTTAAACAGATAAATGTTTTTTTCTCAGAATGTCTTTTGAGTCTGTCCCACAATGCACTGCCCTCACAGCATCTCCACACGATGTCACATGTACAGCGTATATTCACATTTGGTCCAACAGCCCCGTTAACACTGTTAAATATGTCTCTTTTGTTTAAAGCGGCATATTAACGCAGCCACACTCTCTGTGTCTCTGCAGTGGTCGTCTGTTGGTCGGGACATTCGTCGCTCTCTTCTTCAACCTGTTGACTCTGATGTCTGTCAGGAACAAACCGTTCACCTACGTCTCTGAAGGTACAGTCAACACCGCTCCCTCCCAGTTAAACCAGTTCATCCCATTGTGTGCTCTTTGCTGTAGTGGTGATGCTACGTGCAGCTTCACTTCAGACACTCTCCGCAGTGTTTTAAACAGTGGTTTTAAAGAAGCAGGGTGGATTTAGGGATTTTAGTGTCTTTTGGGTTCCTCCTCTGGGCAGTTGAGGTTTGGTAATCCTCGCCCTCACTGGGGAACAAGGACAATTTGGCTTTTGTTATATTTTGGGGGATTACTGAAGTAAAATGAAATGCTGGCTCACTGTTTTGTCAGTAGATAAATCACAAATGGCAGTGGTGGGATCAGAGGTTAGTCCCTTCCTAATTGCAGAAATCAGTAAGTTATAAAACCAAACACAGTTCTATGGTCTTAAGATATGACAATATATGTTTTTCAAATTATTTCCAAGTGATTATTTTTGGGGTGTTTTTTTTTGCAGCACAGTGTTACAGGATATATGAGACATGAGTTCACATGCAACATTGCATATAAACTGGATTTAAAGGGGAAGTCCAGTATTTTGCTGCTATTGTCCATATTTTGCTGTCTACATGACTGGTAGGCAGAAAAAGTTTTAGAATTGGTCCAATAGAGTCCAATAGATCGCCTCAGCCGACATCCACCATTTATTCTGTGACTCTGATGTTTTAAAGGGTTAGTTCAGATCCAACACAGTATTTGTGTGCAACCAATCGGGGCAGCAGTAGACCAGCCACACATGTGTTCTGCATAATCACATAGACTACTGGCTGCTTTTGATTAATCATTTAATCTACAGCTATCAGAAAATGCAAAAAAAAATGCCCATCACCGTGTCCTGGAGCTGATTAATTGAACCAAAATGAAAAATAAATAAGTTGTTAACTGAGGAAAGGCAGCATTCTCTCCAGTTTACTTTCAAATTTAAAAAGACAGAGTATAATCTTTGGGATAGTATCTCTTCCCTTTTTCACAACATTTACTAAAGTCAAAAGGAGATGACGTTGGTGGTGCTGCAGTTCGTGTCCAATGTTGAGGGATTCAAATGCAGGAATAGTGAACATAATGCTCCATCATCTCTTCAGGAGAGACATTAACCAAATCTCTGACCATAATGACCAGTTTCCTTCCTCATTTGGTGTCTTCAAACCTACATGCATGTCTTAGCACCAGTTCCAAGTCATTTTTAAAGTCAAGCAGACAAGTATGTGTAAGTAAACCGAGATGAAACTTCTTGTCATTAATTGTGCGTCTGTATGGGAAAACCTGAACCACAGTTTGGTAAACAGACCATATGAATTAGATGATGAATCGGATAATGAATCAGTATCGACCTCAGCATGTATGGATGGATGCTGAAAATGCTAAAAAAAAAAAAATAGGACAGTTTCCTTGACTGCTTTCCCAAACTCAAAGAGGATAAGATGTAATTCTAAAATTCTATATATACCGGCATGAACACAACTTCACACGTAAACACTAAAACACACACCATGCAATACTGTATCTCCTCAAATATGGGCTTTTATTTCCCTCAGCTGCAGAGAGTACTAGGCCTTTATTTGAAGCAGGCATTAATTTGTCAAACTCCGGACTGTCTCTCAGGAGACTTGGGATTGTGTCCTGTGGGAAACCAAAAGCGAAAGTTTACCTACTTGACTAACACTCTTATTTCAACCCAAGCTATCATCATTTCCTAATTCTGATAACTTAGTTTGCTGCCTAACCAAACTAAGACTGTTCCAGAGTATTAACCACGTGCATCTGGGACCAGCCTTAATTTGTCCACCAGGCCACACCAATTAATTGAGACCCAGCTGTTGTTTGACTATTGGGTTTTATTTGAGGAAATACAATATGTAAGACAGTGGAGACACACAAGTTATAGGTCACACACACAGAGTTGCACACACAGATGCAGGCTGGGAGGGCAGACCAGGTCAGTGTCGACCCCGGGACATATTAACCTTACTCAGGCTTGGTCTGCTGCTAATACAGACAGACTAGAACACACACACACACAGGCTGCAGCCTCCATCATATAACCCACACACACTTACTTGCAGACGATCGTATATTGTGTGCACACTTAAAGAGAAACATGCAAGTGGACATGCACACAGACACCTACTTCATAGACACACACAAACACACACAGATTTCTCTGAGCCAGGCAGGCGTTGGGAGAGACGTTTAAAACGAAATCCTCCTTCATCTTTCATACTTCTTTGGCTCTAAGTTTTCCTTTTTCCCTTCCTCCCCTTTTGTCAATCCATCTTCCTCCTTCCTTTTTTGTTTTGTCCTCCTTCCAATCACTTCTGTCTACAAAATGAAATGAATTGTCACAATGAAAAGATGGAATTAAGTCTAGAAGGTGAGGAGACGATGGTTAGAACGAAGGAAGGAAATGAGAAGAGTGACAGATGTGAAATTTCCTCTTCCCCTGTCCTCACCCTCCTCTCGTCCTCTGTCCATTTCTCTTCCCAATTTCTTCCCCCTCTCTCATTTCCCTCATTGCCTCCTCCCCCATCCTTGCCACTCTGCTTCGTTTCTCTCCCCCCTTTTCTCCTTTCCCCATTTCAGTTGTTTCTCCCCTTTATATTCATCCCCCTCTTTGTCTCTCCTCTCTGATTCTCTTCCCCTTTCCTCCTCTCCTCTCCTCTCCTCTCCTCTTCTCTCCTCTCCTCTCCTCTCCTCTCCTCTCCTCTCCTCTCCTCTCCTCTCCTCTCCTCTCCTCTCCTCTCCGGCTGACTCACTATCTGTATAAACAATCTACTGATGAATGAGGTCAGTGTGTGTGTGTGTGTGTGTGTGTGTGTGTGTGTGTGTGTGTGTGTGTGTGTGTGTGTGTGTGTGTGTGTGTGTGTGTGTGCCTGTGTGTGTGCCTGTGTGTGTGTGTGTGCCTATGTGTGTGTGTGTGTGTGTCAGCTGTCTGCTCTTGCGTTCGGAGCAGTCTCAACATCACTTAACATCTGACATTTTGGGATGGGAGGGGGATGAAACTACACACACATTAACACACACAGGCACTTAACTTTGCCAAAACACACAATATCTCTCACTCATTACACACACACACACACACACAAATGCACGCACACTGACAGAGCGAGACTAAAAGTGCATTACGCAACCATGTTCCAGACAGTGGTAATGTAGTGTGCCAGAGGGCCGGGCGAGCAGAGAGACATGCCAACACACACACACACACACACACACACACACACACAGAAACATTGTACACCATCCTCATACACACAGATCATAAATAAGTCACTCCATTAAAATGTTTGTTTAGACTGACTCACCCTGCTAGCAAAACAAACAAACCCCCCCTCCCCCACATACACACACACACACACACACACTCAGATCTGAGCAGGATGGGATGTGAAAGGCCTTTGACCCGACGCTGAGCCTTCGGGCCTTGCAGTGTCGTCAAACATTAAAGGTGGGACGGCGCAGCAGAGCGAGAGCGCTTATCTATTTTTAAAGATGAGTGGGCGATCTGCTCGCCCCCAAAAGTATTTTTATCCCTCATCATGACGGGGAGGGTGACTGCTCCCCACTCCACTCTGTTTAAAGAGTTTAATCAGAGTTTGGGTCCAAAAATAAGTGCAAAAATGGAGCCTGCTCTCGCATATTAAGAGTTGTTAGTAATTTAAAGGACAATTTTGTTATTTTTAAACCAGGGCTCTAAATGTGGTCCAGTGGATCGCCAATCAACAGCCTGTAATGACTGCAATGTAATCCTTTGGGGCCACTGCACCTGATCAGTAGTAGAAGCATGTCCACTAAAAGTATTAGTTTTTTCCACTGACAGGCTCGGATTGTTATTTTAAGTGTCTGACAGCATTATGGAAATGATCCCTACAGAGACAGATCTGTAAGATCCTTTTGGTTTAACCACAAACAGCCGTTATATCACTCTCTTCAAAGACACCAGACTCCATTGACAAAACTGTACTTTTATCTCGTGGAACATGGGGGTTGTTGGTTTAATGCTGCCTCCATCAGTTAGTTTGTTTGTGTTATACAAAGTAAAATTACTGTTTTTGTCGATGGAGCCTGGTGGTTTTGAAGAGAGCAGCCATTGTAGCCTATTTGCATGCTCTGGCTTTTTGTACCAAGCATTCATTTGAAACTAATAATATGCAAGAATGGTGCCCAGGTTTAAAAATACCAAAGTTATCCTTTAATGCTGCAGCTTGTGAGTTTGATGTAAAATTGTGGCCTTCCAGATGACGCTTAAAGCTATAGGATATGATTAAGTCAGCTGTGGAATGAAGCTGCTGCCTGTCTTAATTTTTCATGCAGCACTGAACTAGAAAGATGTTTCTGTTCCTCAGTTCATGTCAGATGCGCTTTGGATGCACCGAAAGTGAGCTCTCTGAGGTAAAGGTGGTTTATGAAGCATTTAGGAAGTGAGAGAACTGCAGGAAGCAGGCAGGATTAACCTATGTAATCACACTGAGAGGTTGGAGAAAGACTGGGGAGGATGTTTAGGTCATTGTTGTTGAATTGCTGATCTGAAATCATCATCTGTCTGTTTCTCCAGCGGCCAGCAGCAGTTGGCTCCAGGAACATGTGGCGGATCTGAGTCGAAGGTAAGAAAACCTGTACATCACTTCCTTCTTCTTTATCTCTGCTTATCTCCTCCTCTCATCCCCCTCTCTCTCTGTTTATCAGCCTCTGTCTCCTCTCTCTTTCCTTCATCAGCAAATTTCTGTCAGAGGTAGGAACAGGAAGGATCCTCTTACACTGACTCAACACACACGCACGTGCACACACGCACACACAGACACACACTCCTGACGACAGCGAAGGTGCCCATCCTGGCTGTCACTGCTTACAGTGTAAATCTGTGTGTCCAGGTGTGTGTGCACATATGGCCATCCTCTGAGGTCAAAGGTTACCCCCGGTCAGTGTGGCGAACATGAGGTCACAGGGTCAGTCATGGGGCCGGAGCCTGAGGGCACACAGATTAGCTCATTGATCAAGCTTCTCAGAAACAGCTGTAAGATCAGTTTCATTAATCTTTGAGATCCTTTACTGAGTAAAAGTACTCCACTACAAGTACATTTGTAAAAGCAGTAAAAGCACTCATGTTGCAGTAAAATGTTCCCTGTCAGTGTTTAGAATAGAATAGATCTTTATTATTATTTCATTTATTATTTATTTATTTAAGATATATTTACAATAAAAGAACAACAGAATAGCAATGTTGCCTGTTATATCTGATGTTTCTGGAGTAATACTACTACTACATTCATGTGTATGTTGCAGTTTACTGCTGTAGATGCTGTAGAGATTGAGCTTATACACCATTATTTTGACCTTTAGACCTTTAATCATAGCAACAGTACTGATGCCTTGTGTCCATGATCAGAACCACATAGCTCTAAAAAGTCAACTTTCCATCAGAAAAACTTGTTTTCAGCTCTGTGACATGAGAATGTTTTCTAACAGTTTATTTAGCTGAAGAAGGAAATTAATTTTGTCAGCCCATAAAGGAACACGTCATCCTTCAGTTTATCTCAAACATTCATAATCAACACACGTGGAGATAAATGGTTTTCACTGGACATGAAGTAATTAAAGAAGTCAGACAAATGTACTGGAGTAAAAAGTACAATATTTACCTCTGAGATGTGGCAGAAAAGAAATATGAACCTGCATAAGATGGAAATCCTAAAGTAAATGACAAGCACCTCAAATTAGTACTTAAGTACAGGACTTGAATAAATGTACAGGGACCTGGGAGCGCACACATATACACATCTGCCCAACTTCCCCTTGTTGACCTGGGGTCAGGGGTCAAAGGTCACAGGACACTGTTATCAGAGTGGTCTTTTGGTAAAACCACACCTTATCCTCCGCTGACTGATCACCCATCGAGTGTGTTTGTGTGTTTTTGTGTGTGTTTAGAAATTTTTACTCAGAACCAAACAACATGCAGTTTTTTAAGTTTTGGGTTCTTACAGGATTATTTTTAACAGTCTACATACATCGGTGTAGTACATTGGTGTACAGTGGCCTTGTTATCATCTGCGCTGATTCAAATCAGAAAATAATCACAGAATCTTTAAAGAATTTTTACCCGTTTCTCCAATATGAATGTAAACAGGTTTAATTTGTTCAATTTTCGTAGTGAACTTGATCTTCAGATTCTGCATGAAGGAGCAGACCCTCTGCACCGCTGCAAACTGATGTGGACAGAAAATAAAGAGATGAAAACAGGGCTAAACTCCTGTGATTAAATATTGAGTAATGTAGCAGCATAAAATGAGAAATAACAGTACAGTCTGTGGGCACGAAAAGGTAATCCCATAGACATTCATTAGTTTCAAAATCATGCTGAGGGACACGAAAAAAGTGATGAAAAGTCCTGACTATTTCACACACTTCTGTGAGACTGGGTTGGTTATTAGGCAGACATGGTGGTCAGACAGACTCGGAGGTAATGAAGCAGTTGGTTGAAGCTGGAAACTTGTTGGCCTACTTTTTCCACACAGAGAATTGATCAGGGGTCGATAAAGAATCTGACCAATAAACAGAGTCAATAATGGCTTTGGTATCAATGAAAATGAACCAGTTCCCATGATTTAGAGGTTTTCTTGACTAAACACTCTGGAACAGAGCTTCCCTGTGGATATGAGACTGAGATGTGTTTCTGTATGCAGACAGCTGAAAATCTGACCACTGGACACCTGATATTTGTGGCTGGAAGCTGATACTTTGCACCAGAATTCAATATCTCTTAAATTCTGTTGATGTGAATGTTTCCCTAAAGAACCGCAGACGTTCTCTGGGTCATGCAGAATTTTTTGCCAGTCAGGAAGAAAAAGCCACTGAAACTGGTTTTTGTTCACTAAAACTCTTCCACCCAGGGTGATAAACTACTATTCTTACTGAATATAAATGTTTGAGCCGTTCAATATACTGTATCAGTTGATTTGATCCAATCAGTTCACAGATGTCATGGTATTTGCGTACATAATGGTACGCACTAAGAAAATGCAGGACAGAAATGCCATTTAGAAACAGTACCTTCATAGGTTGTCCACACGAGAGCACGAGCAGGTTTGTTTTTCACATGTAAAATGTCTCACTCTGGACATATCTTTAATTCTTTAAGCTCTCATCAACCATGGCAACCATTTTTTGTTCTCAGCCTGCTTGATGTGAAAAGGAGGTGGCAGAGACCTGCAATATACACAGTACAGAGGAGTTGAGGAAATTAACATATAGTGAGGCAGCCCCCTTCTGCCCCCCTCTGCTGTGGCCAATAGGACCCCATCTCAGAAAAAATCTGTATGGTTGTCAACAGTGAGAGACAAATACTTTCCTCTTTGAATTGCACACATGGCGCTTGTCGGTTTAAAAAATCGTTTTGCATGTCAAAAAAGCCGCAGTTTGTCTTAATAATCGGGTTCTGCCATACTCAACCACACTTAGATCACATTTATTCCCCCTTCTGTAGTTTGGTCTGAACGACATTACCATGTCTGCCTGCTTTCTTTTTCTTTCTTTTTGTTGTCATAATAATGTATAAACTGACTCCCAAGCAGACCGATGCTCAGTGTTGACTGTTGTGATGAATATTACATCCCACTGTGTATTCCCCCATCTGAAGTGGGTGAAGTACACACACACACACACACACACACACACACACACACACACACACACACACACACACACACAGTCATCAGCTCAGTTGGAGCAGGTTACTTGGGGCGACAGCCTGGAGAGTTGTGCAGCAGAACTGAGCTGTGATTGGCTGAGAGAGCAGAAATGAACAGGACGTCCCAGCCTAGTTTCCAGTCTTTAACTGTGTGTGTGTGTGTGTGTGTGTGTGTGTGTGTGTGTGTGTGTGTGTGTGTGTGTGTGTGTGTGTGTGTGTGTGTGTGTGTGTGTGTGTGTGTGTGTGTGTGTGTGTGTGTGTGTGTGTGTGTGGCCCTGTATGCCTACATACAAGCACTTTGAATACGTGGGTTTGTGTGTGTATGCAGAGGCCTGTGCGCATGTGTGAGTTCTCCAGTGTGTGTTTGCATGTAACGTGTTTGCTTGACTGAGTGTATCTGTTTGTATGTGCGTGTTACTGTCTGTGTTGTAATAGACTGTCCCCACGTAACCCCAGCAGAGTCTGGGGGCCAACTGGGTTATATAAAGCCTGCTGCTCTGTTGGCCTCACTAGCTAGAGGCCCGAACCGTGGTTGTGTCTGTGTGTGTGTCTGTGAAAGTTGCCATTGGGAAGAAGGGAGAAAGATATTTTATTTCAAAATTGTCTATGATAGAGAATGAAAGAGAGATTTTCCTATTCTTATTGTTAAAATCTTGATCCAGAGTTTTAGCACACAAAAAGAAATGTTTTTATTGTTAAGGTTTTTAGGTGAGTGTTCTGTGCTTGTACGGCCTCTGAGAGATATGGACGACCTACCAAACGGACCAGCCACAGTGGTTGTGGTCTGGATCACCGTGACATGTTACTTCTCTGTGGAGGTAGACGTCAGGCCATAGCATATATACGGCATAGATACAATGCACAGGTATAAATCATGCTTTAGACTCCAGCTCCATCTGACATCTTTTAATATTTGTACCTTGGCGTCTTATCTTGATCAGGTCATATTGATACAGGTGTAAGTACATGCCGAAAAACATTGCAGTCAAAATGCGAAAACACCTCCAAATGCCATCTGATCTCAGCCAGGTGTCAATAACATCTGGTACATTCACAGCTGCTCGTACTCTTAAGGAGAGAAATCCACCCAGCAAGTTGAGAGGTTGCCCAACTCTTCCTGCCATCACGAATAAACCCAATACTGCTCAATAGTGCCCATAATGGCAGCATCACTTCTCAGCTAGCACTAGCTAGCTGATTCCTTTTTTGTCTTATATGAGCAACATTAGTGTAGTTAGCAAGGCTACAGAAATGAGGCCTGAGGGTGACATTAACTATCATGTGTGGTCCTTGTCTTGCGCACTAGTGTGTAGTGATTCCTCTGGAGTATCAAGACATCCTGCATCTGATCACAATGCAGGTAGAATTAAGATCTTGACAATACATAATAATTTATTTAGATTTCATCCACATAACAATTCCAAATGGGTTAATTCTAGGTGGAAATCAAAATTGATATGCTGTTTTTCTCTTCAATATTACGTTGGGGCTTCTGATTATTTTTCTCCACTGTTTTTGCTTTGGTTATTTGTCCAGCATTTGAGCAATTCTTGCAGCAGGAATATCCCAGTCGAAGTCACAATGAACCAAAATTGACAGTCATGAAAGAGTTTGTAGAACTCGGACTCCAAGTTAGTAAGTAGACAAGTAAACTTACCAACACACAGTCCACTTTGCTCACATTTAACCACTTCAAAGTTTGGTTCCGACCTATGTCTTTTACTGTGGTTGTGCCATGCACCGTATTTATACATGCATCGGTGACAGGTTGTCTTTAATGAATATTCGAGCACTCACAGTTTTTCCAGGCAACAAGCAAAACTTGTATTTATCACATGTGCTGTTTAGTTTTAACATAAACATCTTTGCCAACATGTTTCCTGAATAAAATACATTGCACAGTTAAAATGTGTAAATCTAGCAAAAGAATAAGCTTAATATGAAGGATGTGTTGCAGTTCATGACAGTGTTCTGTCCTCTGGTTATAATGCAGTCCAGTGTGGAGCCAACAGACCAGAGTATCAAGTGTTTGTTTGCCTCTCTGCTCTAATCCCTCGCTGTCTGTCTACAACGTGTCTGGATTAACACACATAGACACACAAGGTCACATGTCAAATTATATCAATGCATCAAGCGGGATTACGGGATAGCCGGGATTGTCAATCTCATCCCCAACTCTCCACTTCTCTTTTTTCCCTTCTCTTTCATTCATTTTATTCCTCTTTCTTTGTATCTCTCTATCTCATCATTTCTTCGAATGTCATTTCTTAACATTTGAAGCTTCTGTCCAGGTTTTCAAAGGTATGCTGTCATATTAGACAATATTTATTTAAAAATCCTCAATTAAAAAAAGGTGATTCATAGGACTCAATATGAGTTGGTCTTTTTTTTATTAAATCGTCTTTCCCTATTATTAACAAATATCAGATGTGTGTTAAGCTGCAAAATGAAACAAGAAATATTCTGCCCAAAACCCTGCAGGGCAAGAAAAACACACCGTAGCACTGCTGAGGGGAACCCATTGGCTCAAACGCTGTGACTCATTGCTCAGTTTTGGGTCTGGAGGCTCCGTGTTCCTGAGTGACTCTGTGGGTTCGATATAAGCGTCCAGCAGTGAATCACAAGCCGTGCTCATACGTCCCAGTAACATCAGAGCGGCTGTCATGCAGTCCCAGCAGTCCTTCCATTATTCACCGTCTGCAGGGTCTGTCTTTGGTGACCTCATCACCACTGTCTGCCTCTGCTGTCCAATTTAACAAGACTCTGGTTCCGATTCACTCATTAAAACTGATATTATGGGAATAACACATGTGAAAAGTTGAATTTTCTTGTTAGGGCTAAAGGTAGTGAAAACCAGTCTTCCTCTGCCCTCCTCCTCTTCTTCTTGTCTCATTTTTCAGTTTTCTGAAAGTCCTGCCCGTGGCAAACATGTGACTCTCTTAATGACATGTTACATGACATGACATTAATGACGTGTTGACATCCATGTCACTGTTGTGTTTTTAAACATTATCTAATGACAAACACCTTGCGGCACCCAGCCACTGCGCTCCTCCTCATGTTTGTGACAGATCAGCCACAGCGGTTTCAGAGCGCTGCGCTTTGACGTATTGGAAATTCAATCTGACACTCAGGACGGAGCCGATCCTCCTGGAGACGCGTTCATTGACCCGTTAAGCGGTTCCAGGAACACCGGGCCGGGTGTGTTACGCAGAGAGCATACAGGGTGGGCACTGTTTAGGGTTTTGGGGAATCGACGCAATGTTTGAGGCCAGCCGCAGCTGTGTGCTGCTCTGGTTTCCCCTGCAGGGCCGAAGAGTCTTTACTCATGACGGATATGTGACTTTTTTATTTAAAAAGGCCAATTCAACATCTTCTCATCTTCATAATTGTGTTGCTGTCGGTTCATTACAAACAAACGTTAAAAGAAAACTAGATGGCTCTGCATAGCGTGCCTTGTGCTTATAGGCAGCTGTTTCCCTGGTTGTCATCAGTCATAGATTTGTAGGCAGGATTAAGAATGGGAATGGTGTTTTCTTTTCCAGAAAAATGGCAACAAGTGATGATGGGACGAGCTTCTAGATTTCTTACAGAACTTCACAATGACACAAAATGAAACGAAAAACTCAAGAATTCTTTTCCTGTTTTAACAAATGATAATTATATGTAATTATGTATAGACTACAAAAGAAATACAAAATAATCTCTATTGAAATTAGTCCTATCAGAAAGAAGTCTTATCACGTTATTTTGGTCCCGTCGGATTTCTTTAATATAAACACATTTATCTAGATTACACAGTGTTTCAACAGTAATACTAATAATAACTAGAGACACTCGCAGAGAGCACAGACTTCTGTTATGAAATGCAAATCTACAAGCACAACCACTAGCTTATATATGTCTAGAGATATTTCCAAAACTTATAATGTGATTGAAGAGCTGTTATGTTTCGTTGCATGTTTAGCTGAAGCACGCCATTCACTTTAACATAGACTCCAGTGTTACGGTGTGATTAATATTATTGCTTTTTCATGAGTCTGATCCAGATCTGTGCTAAAATTTGATGTGTTCCTCCTTGGCCCGTGCTACACTACTCCATCAAGTTTCATAAAAACTGGGCAAAAAACTTGGATAACTCTGCTGGCAAACAGACAAACAAACAAAAACATAATTAAAGACTTAATTTGTACAGCACCATTCATTTAAGAAATGCAGCTCAAAGTGCAACAAAGAAACAAGCTGCATCGAGTGCTTTGAATGAAATAGACATAAAATGAACATTTAAAACATACTAACAATATTAAAGTAACACAAGATGAAAATATGAGTGAAAATAGAATACAAATATTATAATAGTGCATATAGGGATTGTTTTTAGCCTTGATTTAACTTCTCTGCCAGCAGGACTTCACCTCAGCTCATTAAATAATGGTGTTGAGGTTTTACAACATTTTACAGGCTCTGTTCAGTCACAGTTGATGGAAGAGGAGTTATCAATGCGTCCTCAATGACCTCGTTCAATTAAACTAACAGCAGTCAAGTCCCACTGATTAAATCTCAGCCTGGACATCCAGAGCACACAGCTGCTGTTAAAACCGCCCTCGACACGTCGTGCTGTGTCACGTAATACTACATCAGAGACACCATTTTCACGTCACGTTTCCATGTGTCACATCATGTTGTCAGACCACATTAAATAATACCACTTCCTGCTGAAGTCAGTGAAGATGCAGATGACGCAGGCAAAATTTACTCGCAAGTTTACATGCAGAACGGGACAGTTGTGATGTATTATCCTTGAAAACTTAACGTCATTACATTCACAAAGTAACATGTGATTCTGATCATGTTAGTCATGAGTCAGAACAGCCATGTGATGCATTGTGCAGAATTAAACGTGCATCAAATGGGGTTAAAAACAACTGCAAGTGTTATTTCTAACAAGTTTAGAGCTAAAGCCAACAACTCTACAGACAGCCAAGTATCCAAACTGGAGAAGCCCGAATTCATCCTTTCTCATATTTGTGCCTAAAGAAAACGACTTAACACTTAATTGATTATAAAAGTTATTGGGGCTGATCCCTTTTGCAGTCAATTTGAATCTCTTTAGACCTTTGTAATAGTGTCATCACTTCAGTTCACCTTGGTGTAATAGCAAACGTCCTAAACAAAGAATCAAAACACTCACAAGGAGATGAATACATGATATAGTGTGTCAGTGTTCAGTGCTGAAATGTGTCACTGTAATGAATTTATGAAGAGGAAATACCAAACATTTCTCACATTTTATAGTCTAAACATGTGAGAATTGTCTGCAGACTAATCAGATAATGGATTATAATATCAAAGTATACCAGATTAACATATGAGGAGTTATCTAACAAGGAAAAGTTTGGTGCCTTATGGATTAAGTATTGATTCATTGCTTTCTGAGCAGACATAATTACCTGCTCAGTGTTTCAGACAAAATTAGCTGTTGAAGCTAAAATAACTTCTTCACTATTGCAGCTTTCAGATCCAAGTGTCCATCGGGTCTAAAGCATTTTTATAAAGACTTGCAAGGCAGTAGACTTGTTCCAACAATGACTTTTCTGTCTGCCTCACTGTTGTTGAGGCAGCAGCGACTGTATGTACAGTGGAAGAGGTTTGTCGGAGCTTAGACTGCTGCTGTACACTTAAGACCAACATAACATGAAACAAAACAAGAATGATCCCATCAGCTCCAGTTCAGGTTACAAGTCCCCTAAAGTCCATTATGTCTGTGTGATCAGGTTAAAAGCCTTTAATCCTAAAGACAAACTTAAAGACAGGGATTCGACGGTGAGGGGAGCTACAGCTTAGAGGAAACAATCCTTCAGGAGGGAGCAGGAAGAGAGGCTGGTGTGTTTTAGTTAAAACATGACTTGACCTCTGTTGTTTTTTTTGTTTAGCTTAGACCTTTAATCTATCTAACACAATATTTGACATGACATAACATTATATTAAACTACAGCCTTGAAATGTATCAAAAAAATGTAATAAACATCTCTTTAAATCGGTTTGATCTTCCATGAAGGGAGGATGTATTGCAGGATGGTTGAGAAACTTTTGTGTTTGTATCAATGCTAAAAGCTAAAAATAAACAAAGTTATAGTATATATGTGATTTTTCTGAAGTTGAAATATAGGTCATTTTGGCAAATTGCAAGGTTACAGTATGTTCTACACAATATACATTTACTGTTACTATTTTAAAAGTCAGTGATTGAGCAAAGAAAATGAATAATTTTCCAATATGGCTTCTTTCCATCTTTTAAGACATTCATTCTCTTTAATTGTATTAAATCTATCTTTTGCTGCTCTCCATGCTTTGAAAGAGTGATCTTTTATACATTTTGTAGATAGTCATTTATTCATTTGTTTATGATAAAAGTGCGTTGAACTGACGCATGTCTAAAAAAAAACATGTTAATCTGTGTTTTCTGTCTTGATGTAACATGTTGTCCTGCTAAGTTCTGTTGTAAAACACCTTAAAGGATAACTCCTGTGTTCTTTGGGGTAAAGTTACTCGTTTTGTCAATGGAGTCTGGTGTGTTTGAATCAAGCGATATAACGGCTGTTTGTGGTTTGTGGCTGTTAAACCAAAAGGATCTTCCAGGTCTGTCTCTGTAGGGATCCTTTCCATAATGTTGTCAGACAGAATAACAATCTGAGTCTGTCAATGGGAAAAACAAAGACTTTTAGTGGACGTACTTTGATCAGGTGCAGTTGCCCAAAAGCATTACATTGCAGCCTGTTTGGTGGCTGCTGGCTGAAATTATCTACTGGACCAATTCCAACATTTTTTTGTACCTACCAGTCATTTAGACTCTAGAACATGTTCGATTAGGCTCAGTGACAAATAGGACAGTGGTGTGTGTTTCCTAATAGTTTTTTCTTTAGCTTTCAGGATGAGACTATTTGATTCTGTTTTTATTGTATGTCTCTTTATTAAAGCTGGAGAACATTTGGAGTTGACCTAGTCGGAAAGTGTGGAGGTGAATCATGTACACTAATCCTGTTTCTGTTTTGGTTTGTTTGTGTACAGTTTGTGTGGCATCATCCCAGGTCTCAGCAGTGTGCTGCTGCCTCGCATGAACCCGTTTGTCCTGATCAACATGGCCGGAGCTCTTTCCCTCTGCATCACCTACATGCTCATAGAAATCAAGTAAGAATTAATCTCGTCTGCGGCTGGTAAATCCCCAAATTCACCAGCGTCTGTCACTGTTTAACCAACATCTTGAAACCAGGGCTGCATCCTTGGGTTGGATGATGTCAAGTTTCCATCGCGGCTGCTGGAAATTCCCTCTTTCTGCTCTAAACTGTCCTGATCTTTATCTGCCCTGAACTTAAAATGTGACTCCAGCAGGGAAAGAACATTCAGAGACAGAGCAGGAAATGAGACTCCAATTTCTTTAAAATTGATGGCAAAAGTGTAGCGACTTAGTCTTGCTCCTTGAATCATTTAGAGTGACGATGATAAAAATATAAAGACGAGGGAGTTCCCCTAGTGCCCCTTCTGTTCAACATTTACATGCTTCCACTAGCTCAGATTATGGAAAACAACAAAATATCTTACCATAGTTATGTGAGCAACAGACAGATCTACGCAACGATAGCTGTGTCTCTGGTCCCATAAAATCATCCAGTAGATACATTTAACAAATCAGTGACGGGATGTGCCAACATTTCCTCCAGTTAAAGGTCGTTCTTGAACTAAAAAACAGCAGCTGACAAAACAATCTAGAGACAGTGTCAGTTTTGTTGCTCTTCTGGAGCTTTTCATCATATCATATGATCTTCCTCTGCGGATGGAGCGGTAGATGTTCAAATTTGAATTTTTTCCGAACATTTAAAGGATTTCTGCTCCATTTTGGTTTAAAAGTTGAGGTGCAAAGCTCATTCTTGACCTCTTAGCAGCTGAGACAACCTCACCACAAGGAAGCTTTATATCATATTGTATAATGTTAGTGTCCAGAAAGATTTGAACATGAAGACTGGGAGAACTCCACCTGCTGAGGAAGATCATGTGATCAGATCAAAAGCTTCCAGAGGAGCTGCTAAATGGACCTTGTGGATTGTTTCCTCAAAGATGGGACTATTTTTGGTGCCAAAAAAGAATAATCAAAGCCAATATTTACCTTGAATCCCATACATTAAAGACCAAAATGGTAGTTATGGACTAGTTTTAACATCTTCTTTAAGAAGGCTACAACCTTAAAATACATATATATGGTCTTATACTATATCTGTCTGCAAGACTTGGAATAACATTTGTTTTATTCCTTTAAAATCCTATAATGTGTCTTTTAAATTGTTTTTCTTCTGTATCTTGCATTTTAATTTCTTAGATGTTTAGTAGATATTGATTTCTTTTCCACTGTGTGTGTGTGTGTGTGTGTGTGTGTGTGTGTGTGTGTGTGTGTGTGTGTGTGTGTGTGTGTGTGTGTGTGTGTGTGTGTGTGTGTGTGTGTGTGTGTGTGTGTGTGTGTGCGCTCAGTAACTATAATGCGGTGGACACAGCGTCAGCGGTTGCCATTGCTCTCATGACCTTCGGCACCATGTATCCCATGAGTGTCTACAGCGGCAAAGTGCTGCTGCAGGTAAGACTCACTCGTTCCCACTGAGTTCACAGTCCCACATTAAGACACTTCAGGTGGCCTGATTATAATGTTTTTGGTCCTCTGTCGTTCCCAGACGACGCCGTCGCACATCATCGGCCAACTGGACAAACTTCTCAGAGAGGTGAGCACTAATACTAACTTTGAAAAACAAACGCGACACCTGGGATTGATTTAACGTTTAATTCAGCCATACTTTATCTGACCTGTGTATTTGTGTGTTTTAGTTTTTTGTCCTGTTGATCTTTTTGCATTTATTACTATTGAGTCTTGTCTGTAAGCAAATCCTGCTGAGATAAATCTCCTCCTGTTAATGTCAGTTCACAAGTGAAAGTAGATCTCATGTGTGCCACTTGGTCCTAAACACACACCTCAAACATAAATAACTTTAGTGCCTGTTAAAGTATTGATTGGACATTCGGTTTTCCACAAATTCTTCAGGGCTGGCTGGTGTTGTGTTGAAAAAAATGTATTATAATTTGGTGAAATTTGTTAGATTAAAGTCAAAACGGAATATAAAGAATATAACTCTCGTTCTTCACATGTTCGGGAGACAAAAAGTTCATACAATTAGAAACCATTTAGACTTTTTTTTTTACTTGACTGCGGCATGAAAGTGTCCGTTAATGTCAACAGACAACTAGTATGTGAAGTTTTTGTGACGTATAGATTCTTATTGGTAAACTGTTCCTCTTTGCTTCCAATCAGGTGTCGACTCTGGACGGAGTGCTGGAAGTTCGCAACGAGCACTTCTGGACTGTTGGCTTCGGATCTCTGGTACGTTTTAAAGAAAAATGGAAATAAATCTTTCTTTTTTCATGTGTGTAACTGTATAACAGTATAGCTCTTTCTAATTAGCTAAATCAAATCAATTATTGTCAGAATAGATTTTTATTTCATTGTAGCTACTGATGATTCAGTCTCTGCACACCTTAGTTAGGCTGAGGTGGAGCTCATTTTGAACTATTTAGTGCAGCTGATGATTATTTTCATTCTGGATTAATTCTGCTGATTATTTTGATTAGTTTGTAAAAATAGTGAAAAAAGTGAGAAATTGCGTCACAATGAGCCAGAGCCCAAAATAACTCCCTCACAATGCTTGTTGTGTCCAACCAGCAGTCGAAAGCTCAAAGTTATTAAAAACACATTCAAATGATTCAAACCATTCAAAAGAAAAGCAGCAAATCTGCACATGTGAGAAGCTGCAACCAAGAAATGTTTTTCGTGGAAAAATGAAAAATAGTTTTTGAATTTGAATTTTGACTAATTGTTCCAGTTGTACTTGTCCCTTTAATGTGTTTCATGTGTAGAAATCTTCATTTAGACAGTAACAAAAGATGTCTGGTAAAGTGGAAGACAAAGCAAGTTTGCAGTAAATCAATTTACAACCAGCTGACACACGATGCAGCTGAGGCTCCTTTGGCCCCTCCAGGTTTGGGCACCTGGATCATGGCGATCCAGCCTCAGTACTGACTTTTTCATTTTACAGCTCTCAGTCCGACTCTTCGTCCCTCTCTCTCTGCGTCTTTGTTTCACCTTGTTTTTCTATCGTTATCCTCCCTCTCTCCCCCGTCACGGCTTCTCAGGCTACTGTTTAGTTTGTTTGTTTTGTTCATCTCTGTGTTTGGATCTAAATTTCTCTCCCTCCTTCGTCTCATTCATCCCTCTCCGTCATTCGTGGGTTCGGAGTGATGATCTGCAGGGATTTGTTCACCCAGACGAAAAGAAGGAACGAGTCATTCATGCAGAGACGTTATCCTTCTCTCTTTCCCCCTTTCTCTCTCTTCCTCCTCTTCCTCCAGTTTTTGGTGGGAACACTGTTGTTGTTGCTGTTGTCTGTGATGAATTGTCGTCGTCATTGACGTTGCGATGGCAAACGAGGCCAGCTGGCTTTCAGGGCGGCTGAGGTCCTCGTAAATAGACGCGCGCGCACACACACACACACACACACAAGGCCTGTACAAACGGCACTCACATACCAACATCTGCCCGTCTTTTTACGGAAACACTGCTGTCAGAAAGGAATACATACTGTTAATCATAGATAATTTAACTGTACTGAAGGTTAATTCTTGATGGACACTAGGGTGGTTGGTGTGTCGCTGGTGTTGGAATTGAAGACATACTCACAACACGATTTGATCACAAAACTATGCCCACGGTAACAATAATATGATACAGGCAATTCTTTATCCTATTGCAATATATCAATATCTGTGCAACTGAGTTGAAAAAGAGACAACTCATAGAAGATGGCTCTCTAAAGGTAAAAAAACGTTTATTTATTGTATTCTATCTTGAACAGTAGCAATAAAAAAGCGTGTGTCAGTCTGGCCTGCTCCACCTCGTCAATGAGTCTACAGCTCCGGTGGCTAAATGATTGAGGGAGTGACTTAATGTGTGTGTTGTATGTAAATCAGTGAGAGAGAGAGTGTGTGTGTATGAAGTAGACATATGTTAGTCTGGTAACTCGAGCGAGTCCTCCACCTTTGCTCTCGTGTGCACACCTGTGCCGTGTACCAGAGAGTATTAGGGCCAGGCATACAAATGAGAGGAGGAGGATTTGTTTTTATGAGGCATTTCTAGAATAAAGTTGAAATGTTGGGGACTTACAACTTGTTTCTAGACGCATCGAAAACCAAAAGAAAATTCTCTGCCCCAGATTTATTTTTCTTTATGTCTGCCTAAATTGTCTTCCATAGCTTTGTCACCCAAGTACATAATGGAAATGTAGCTCTCAGCTGTAGTTCCTAATGTCCAAATACATAGTGAGCTCTACAGACACAAAATAAAAGGGAAGGGACTATTATGCTAACATGGGGGAAAAGTGCGAACATCATTAAAGTCCATCCATACAACAATGTTGATATAGAAATAAATCCCCCAAAAAGTTCTGTGACAAAGTCGCTGATAAATCTCAGTGTTGTTCTGTGACCATCTCTATAGCAGAAATGCAGCTGAAAAAATTGTATCAGCTAATGTGAATGCTTTTTATTCAACAACAGGTTAAAAAATGAAAGCAGAAAGCATGATCTGTCCTTGGATGGAATCCTGAACACCTTCCAGTCCTCTGTTGAGCACATACGGTGCATTACATAACACTAAGCAGGCACTTAAAGTCAAATGCATTCCTGTTTTAACTGAAACCGCTTGCAAATGTTGAAATCAAAAAGTGAAGATTGATGAGTCTGTCTGCATGTCCGCAGCCAAATTCAGCCCTTGAATATTTCACAGTATTTTAAAGTCAGGATATTTGGTATTTTTTGCAAAGGAGCGATCGTATTATCTCTGTGTGTTTGACACTTAACAGGCATGTTTATGTCTCTTTGTGAAAACAAGAATTGGTATAATGGTGTAGCAAGTGGGTCTCTGATGTTATGTCAGTCTCTCACACACATTTGTGTGTGTGTGTGTGTGTGTGTGTGTGTGTGTGTGTGTGAGCTGTGCCTCCTGCTGCCTGTAGGTGGAGCAGCCTGCTCTGTTCACCTCAGCCCTGATGCTGTGTTTATTGTTGTTTGTATTTATGTTATCGATGCTGCTGCTCCTGTTGTTGTTGTTGTCGTTGCTGCAGTTACACAACTGTTGGTTGTTGGCCCACTGCTAACAGAGCAGCTGTCCAAACTGATTTGACCCCCTGACTGCACTTCTGCCCCACGGGGAACTCGCTGTGTGTGTCTGTGTATGTGACTGTGTGTTTTTGTGTGTCTGTGTGTCTCTGTGTTTGTGCTGTCCTTTTGAGGTCTGAATATCCCCATGAGGATGGTAAAATTAGCAAACAAGGACAAAATGAAGACCTCAGTTTTGTGTTTTAAGGTCAGATTTGGAAGTTAGAGGCTGAATGTTGAGGTTAGACGTGCTGTGATGAAGGTCGTTGAGTCATTTCGATGTTTATTTAAGCAACCGTTGGAGCTTTTTATTTTTAAAAAATACTGATGCATGGCTGAACAACTAAAGAGCAATAAAATCCAGTCTGAGTTGCTTAGAAAACAGAATTAATGATGTATTTCTTTATTTATTAAGATCCCAGTTAGCTTCTGCTACCACAGCAGCTAATCCTCCTGGTGCCCTTAAATCATTTTATAAACACTGACAGCAGACATACACACAAACGTGAACTGACAGCCCACCAGTGTAGAAAGAAATTACATAGTTCAAAGTCAAAGAAATCAAGATGAGTTAAGCAGTGCATGTACACAGGTTATCAGACAAACTAGGGAGGCTCTGTAAGCTGACCAGTCCCGTTTTATGAGTGTGTGTTAGACTGCGTCTGTGAAGAAGTCCAGTTTTACATCTGTGATTTCAGGCAAATATGAGAAGGCTGGATGTTCATTTAGCATCAGTGGGCAGCGGACAGACTGTGATGGGCCTCCCAGCCTGATAATTCATTACGATTATTATTGTGTGTCATAGCCATTAGCCACTGGTAAGTGTTTTATAATGAAAGTGTAGCTAGAATGTTTGTCAAGCAGGTTTAAAACCTGATAAATTGCTAATTTTTTAGAGCCATCAGTTGTACTCGCATGTGTCTGAGTTCCTCCTTTGTAACTGTAACTGGTGTGTCTTCTTGGCCAGATTTTAATCTCAAGGGACTTCCTGGTTAAATAAACGTTCAATAAAAATAAATAAATAAATAATAATACGTTTAGTCTTTAGGAAGTTTGCATGTAGCTCTGCAACAATTTAATCCAGCAACAATTTGACTTCAGCAAATATTTGTTGCATCCACAGATCTCAAATTCTTCCCCAAATTTGGGTTGATTGAGTTGTAGTTTTTCAGAAGCTGTTATGTTTTGTCTACACCAGAGGGTTTTCACTGTTTTTCTGTCTCACACACGAGTGGACGGATTATCCATGTGGGCTACGTAACAGCTCATCTTTTTTCTTCAGTTTTGCGAACAGAGCTTCGGTGGTTATGTGTTTGGCTCTGAGTGCTGTCAATACCCCAGATGCCCCACACTCCTGAGTGTATCTCATGTTACTTGGCAGGCTGTGTTATAGCGACACAAGTCTTCCTTTACACACTCATGCAGGTCTGAATTTAAAGGAAGAGTTGCTCACCCTCTAAAGATCCAGAGTTAAAACTGAAAAAATATAGTTTCATCTTGTGTGCTAAACAGATATGGACATCTTTTTTTCCATATTTTCCTAAACTTACAGTTTGTCTTACATTTTTCATCTCCTTTTCTTGAGCATGTTCCAATTATTTCTTTACAAATATATAAATGTAAAATAATTTTTAATTGTCTTGTGCCCCCTGTCCGTGATCTACCTCCCTGCCTGCCCCTCTCCTCCTTCATCATAACCCTCCCCGCCCACCTCTGCCCCCTTTGTACCTTCCTGTTTCAGGCTGGCTCTGCCCACGTCCGTATCCGCCGCGATGCCAATGAGCAGCTGGTTCTGGCTCACGTCACCAACCGGCTACTGCCGCTCGTCTCCACATTGACTGTCCAGATCTTTAAAGATGACTGGACCAGACCTCTCCTCACCGGGACCCTCTCCGCCTCTTCCTCTCCTTCCTCCTCCTTACCCCCTCTCGGTTCCACTGAAGGCTACGCCGCCCTCTCTTCCTCCTCCCTGCCTCCCCTTCTGTTATCCTCTGGAGGAGAGCTGGACCCGCTGACCTCCACACCCTCCAAACCCAGCAGCCCTCCTCCAGAGTTCTCCTTCGACACTCCGGGGAGGAACGCGCAGGCCGTGGTTCTCCCCACCCCGGGACACCACACCCACAGGCCATATGGAGGCCTGGGTCTCGCCTACGGAGCATCTCCCTACGCAGGGATGCTAAATCAGGGCCTGGCTCGGCCTGGTGGCAGCGGACTGGGACTTGGTGTACAGGGTCTGGGGGCGGGGTATGGACTGGGTGTGGCCGGGAGCGGGGTGCCTTCCTCTCAGAGTTACAGAACTGCTTTTGGAGGGTCGACAGCACCTCTTCGGTTTGGAACCAGCAACCCTCTGGCCTCACAGTCGCAGTACAGACAATACAGACCTTGATTATGCAGAGATGGAGCTCTTCTTCCATTGCTTTCAAATACTTTGATTCATGAGGAAGGTCAAGTTTCTCCACACCTCAGTTCAGATATTTGAAACTCTGGTGAGATTTGTTTCCTGTCCAAGCTGGACGACAAACACTGGAACATTTACAACAAATGGACACCATTGGAGGACGAAGCTGACTCTTTTCTGAAGTTTTGGTGTAAAATCTTCCAGTGTGAGCGTCCCCTGGCTTTAGAAGGGAGATGGCGTGTATGTTGTGGTATTTCTGTTGCTGACAAGGGGACCAAGAGGTCGACTGTGGTTAGATTTGATATGTTTGTCTTGGGAGACAACCTTGATATGTGACTGACGGTGACAAAGCAACGCGTCCATGCGTATTCACACCTTTGTGGTTATTTTGGAAAGGCTGTCAGGAAGCTTTTTGGGCAACATCATCAAACAACATTCCTGGTGAGACAAAATAAAGTTGTGAATTAATTAAAAATTAAAGGGAAGGTTCAGGGTATTTGACATGTGGTTGTATGAGGTCCTTCTCCACAGTCAGTGTGTCACCTACAGTAGATGGTGGTTTGCACGCTCCCAGTTTGGAGAAGCAGGCAGGAGTCCCAGCACAGATGTAAAATTACTGTGTTTTTCCATCGAGTCTGGTGGCTTTGAAGAGAGCACAGAGCAATATGATGGATTCAGTTCCCTGTCAGGAAGGGCTGTCTGACAGCAATGTAAAGCAGTGAAAACCGTTTTCCGTCTGCCCCCATCCACAGCAGTATATTATGTGCTGACCCCCATCTGCTGTAGGTAATACACTGACCATGGATAAGGACCTCATACAACCAACCACACTTCAAATTATCAAAACGTTCCTTTAAAATCCAGTGTTACATTTACAATTTCAGGCGTCTTAAGGAATCCAAAGTGATTCACAGTAGAACTGGTCCTCCGATCACACACATTCCAGGCAGCCAGAAGTCAGGAGGTCAGAGATCAGGACACAGTCATGATTTTCTGTTGTCCTGAGTATGATGACATTAGACAAAGAAAGATTAAAAAAGAGATGAAGAGAAAATAATTGTTAAACTTAAACAGTGTATTAAGTTTGGACCGAAGTAAGAGAAGAGATTTAGAAAACAGGAAGAAGTTTTTTGTGATTTAAAGGTTCCAGTTTAATCTTCTGTGCTCAGCTGAAAATCATTGAGACATCTGCTCCACACTGTTGCCTCGAAGTGTCCTGAGTGTTTCATGGCCTCATGACCTGGATTCAGACGTGAAAGATTGTCTTTAAAACAAAAACATAGCGCACCTTTTTCTTTCCTTGATTCAAATTTACTTTGGGATAAAACTTAGGTCTTTACTGTGCTCTTAAGTTTGTCAAAACAGCATTCAATTCCACCATTCTGACTGCAGAACTTCTGCTGAGTGAGTTAAACATAAAATTAATTACTGTACAGTGTCTCACCTCAGTCAACACGTGAGGTTTGATAAACAGAGTAGTATGTCTCTTAGAAAGCATTACAAAAAATAGCACTACTAGGGATAGATTTTTATTTGAAGTGGGATTTTATGAGCCATTTATCCCCAGTCAGTGTGTTACTGCAGGCCGCCAGTTTGCCACTTTACTTTGCCTTCTGAAAGCCTTCTTTTGTTTGTTTGTGTTAGTATGTGACTTTGGTGTTTTAAATGGTTAATTTGGATTTTTTTGGATGCATTAGTTCGTGGACCGAGGCAGCGACTCATTTTCTGCTGATCCCATGTTCTTATAAATTTACTGTTTTTGTTAAAGGAGTCTGGTGGCTTTGTAGAGAGTGAAGAGGCCGATTTCTCTGACAAAAAGAGCTGTCTGATGGCAAAAAACGGCTTTTGTTCCCCATCAAAAGTCTAGCCTAATTCTAAACAGCGTAGAGTTTTTTTTTTCTTTTAGGAGGCTAAACTCTGTTTCCCTGCTGCCCCCGTCCACAGCAGTACATTGCTTAGCATCTGTGTAGGGATTCATGCCTCCTCCTTCAAACTGGGGGCGTGCCTACTGCCATCTACTGTAGGTAATACACTGATTATGGAAAATCATCATATAGCCATGCTTATAAAAGATCCAAACTATCCCTTTAAACTAACAGCTATTTACATTGTTTGCAGCGCTCGGCCTGCGATGTGTCAGAAAAGCACATCACTGTTTTGCAAAGCTCAAGTTGACGCCTTCAAATGTTTAATACGACCAACTGTCCAAAACCCTTCAAATTATTATCACGGTACATTTTCTCACATTTGGGAAACTGAAAAAAAGTGCTTGCTTTTTTTTTCTACAAATTTTGCTCTAAGAATTATTGAAATCATTTAACGATTGTTGCAGATTCATTTTCTGTGAAGCGACCAATCATTGCAGCTCTCAGGAAGCGGTTCTGACAAAGTATCCACAGAGTGACTCTTCTCTTTAAGAAATATACAAACAAGTGAGGAAACAGGAGTTACAGCTGCCGCTCTGCAGACACAATTAACTTTCTCATCTCCAGACGAGCCTGTTCTCTTTAGTTTTGAGTTATTCCCTCAAACGTATTCAGCAAAATCTGTCTCCTCAAGTCACATTTAGAGGATTGTGAAGAAAAGTTGGATGGCGACATGATAAAACATGAAGCGTCCTGAGGAAAAAGAATGAAACGGTTTCATGTGCTCTCCTGGGGGTGAGTTTTTGACTAGGATGTCGATGGGGGGTTTCTTTCTCTCCTTTTTTCATTTATTTATATTTTCATCTGAGTGGCACGAAATGGTAATTCCTCACTGTTTGTTCCTTACAGGTCACAGGTTTCTGGTGCCCTTCTCAGATTTAGGGAATCAAAAAGCCCTTAAAGACATAAAATTGTTAAGTTGTTACATCAGAGCTGAGAAATCAAACATGTAATAGGTCCAGTAAACAATATATCAGTATAACACAATGCACAGGAATGTGTCAGAGAAAGGTTCTTTCAGAGCGGATCTTTACGCTGTAGAAGAACAGTATTCTTATAAATTTTTGACACTCAGGCCTGATGGGACATATTCTATGTATGTTTATTTAAAGAGAGCGACTTGGGACTCTGTTATTAAAAACAGGTCATGAAAGTTGACGTGCAGCTTTTTCTCATCATTATTTCTTCTGTTGCTTTTCAGCTGTCATCACCTGCTGGGTGAAAAGCAAATCATCCTCAGACCTAAAGTTTTTTTTAAAAAAGAAGCTGGTTTCAAATATTTTCAACCTTGTAAAAAGAGAATTTGTTTGCTATTGATTTTGGGAGATGATTTATATAAAACGCGCAGTACAAACAAAACAAAAAAAAGTGTCTCATGGCCCTCTTGGGTGTCTGACAACATTATGTGACTTTTTAAATGGTTATATATAACATAAACTAAGAGATTGAGGGAGCAGTAGATCTACAATGCCTGTAAAATGACTGCAAACACACCAGACTCTATTCACAAAAACATACTGATATAACGGCTGTTAGTGGTTAAACCAAAAGGATCTCACAGGTCTGTCTCTGTAGGGATCCTTTCTATTATGTTGTCAGACACTTATGGCGCGTTTCCACTAGTGCCTACTCGGCTCGGCTCGACTCGACTCGGTTTGGTTGCGTTTCCACTAGCGCTAGTACCAGGTACCAGGTACTATTTTGTGGCGCGTTTCCACTAGTACCTACTCGGCTCGACTCGACACGGTTTGGTTGCGTTTCCACTAGCGCGAGTACCAGGTACCAGGTACTATTTTAGTGCCTCCTCGGCCGGGGTTCCGGGGTCGAGCTGACAATGCGACGTCACCAGACTGCAGGCCACTGATTGGCCAGGGAGCGGCGTCACTTGATGAGTCACGAGAGCGACTCGTTCACAAGAATCAAAGCTGTCGTTTTTAAAACCCCGGAAACAGACCGGGCGTTTTAATTATTTCTGTCAACGAGGTAAACGGATACACACAAACCAAACGCTCTGTGTCCTTGGTTGTGTTTGTTTGTGCCGTATACAAGTTGCGCTGCCGGAGTTTCGGCCCGCCTTGCTATGACGACTCCGCCCACTTTGAAGTGGTTCGCTACTGTAATGGAAACGCAACCAAACCGAGTTGAGCCGAGTAGAGCTGAGTAGGTACTAGTGGAAACGCGCCTTTAGAACAACAATCTGAGCCTGTCAGTGGAAAAAACAAGAACTTTTAGTGGACGTACTTCGATCAGGTGCAGCTGTCCCAAAGGATTAGTCCAGAAGTTACTTGGGCCAGTTACACTTTTTATACCTACCAGTAACTTCAAACTCAAAATATGTGAAAACAGGATTAGATGTTAGAAGAAATTCACCACTGAAACAATTTGAGGCATTTTAACTCAGTCAAGAGTTCATTTATTCAACACATTCTGCTCAACATTTTGCTTGACTTTTTTTAAAATCCTACATTAAACATTCAGTTCTTCAATTGCCTCTGTAATCCATTTCATTCTCCAGGTGTCACAGACCTCCATAAGTGTGTGGTGAATCTTTCTGCTCACTCAAGGCTTCATGGGTATCCTGAGGTGACCTGCTGACCTTCTGACCTCACAGCATCTGTTGTAAAGATGACACCCCCATCTGATAAGCAAGTAAGTCCATCAACTCAGGTACCGTCGAAAGGGTTGAATATGGGGAATTCGCCCCAAAATCTGGTCCTGTTCTTTGAGGAAAAACATCTGCTGTGACTTGGGATTTTTGACATGAGTGCACCCTGTGTGTCTCCACACTGACGGATACTGAGCACTTAAACAAAGTTACCTTCTCCAAGCATAATAAACACTTCGTCTCAGCTACTGTATCTAAGATGAGCTGACCTCAAGTTGCTGTTATTACACTTGTATGTCTTCCTCCAATCAGTTTTCATACCAAAATGTTACTTTACAGCTGAGCCATGTGGCAGAATATGCCTTAGATTAAAAGAGCAAAACAAAGTACAACATCTCTTTTACGTCCTTAAATGGGATATGCAGACCTGTAAGGTGGAGCGTTTAGTCCAAAAGATCGGCAAAAAATGTGAGTTTGAAATTCGTTGGCTGGGAGCTCTGTTACAGAAAGATACACAAAAGAAAAAAATACATAGAAAAATGAAGATATATAAAGATCTATACATAGAGAAATAAATATGCAAAACAGAATATATATATATATAGATATAGATATATATACACATACATATATATATATATATATATATATATATATACATACACACACACACATATATATATACACACACACACACATATATATATATATATATTTATATATATATATATATATATACACACACACACACACACACATTAGATGTGAAACAGAGTGAAGGTAATAAAAGGTGCGTATGTAGTCAGTGGTCAGATATTTCACAGAAATAATGAACACTTATGGTAACTAAACATCTAAGAACAATGGACCCCAAACCACAGATAAAACAGTGCGGTGCAGTGGATGTTTCCTCCCAGGCACTGCAGGAATAATAACATATAAACCCAGAGACACACTTGGATGCACAGCTGGTAAAAGTTTTTAAGAAAAACCCCATACCGTTTGCTCTTGTTTTCTCACCGCACTAATATTGTACTGTATGAAATAAATTGACAAAAACTAAGGACATTTTCTCCGTAATTTTAGCTTCAGTTCTAATATTTCTGTTAAGCCTGATTTTTCTGTTTATTTTACTTAACAAAAATATTTGTTTCAAATCAAGTTTTCATAAACGATCATAAGAGACACCAAACACACAGCTACACATATCTAATGCATTGTTATAATAAAGCGTTCTCACCACTTTCACTGTGACATTGCCAGATTTACTTAAGGAAAAGATTTGAGCGCGACTTCTGTCAACAGAGAGAGAAAACCCAAAAGCAGCTTAAAGCATTAAAAGAAGGAAACTGCGTCAGACGTCGGCTCAGGAAGCTCATTTGGACAACCGCACAAACCCAACAATGTTCCTCCTCTTGTTCTATTTCAGCCACATGCTGCCCTGCTTGCATAATAATGTATGACACACTTTAGCAACTTTGCAGCGTCTGGCCATTATTTTGTCCCCTGCAATCATGTTATTCGTTTGGCCCGCAGTTCGCCGCCGTTGCATCCTCATCAGCCCAGAAAATATTCAAACGAATGAGCGGCGCTTCGGGCTGCCGTGTGAGGCTGAGGTGGGGAGACAGCTTCGAGTCCAGCAGAGTCGCAACGTGTTAGGAAGCCAACGGACTCCTGACCCCGTTACTAAAGAACCCGTCTGGTCTCCAAAACCACTAATAGGCCCAAGTTCCCCCTTTTCCGGACCAGTACTCATTAATCACTGGGTTTGTTTAAAAACTAACGAGGGGAAGAAGATCAGGTACATTTTCCCACCGAGGGAAGCCCATAGTTTTCCCAGGAGTTTAGTCGGTTAATGAGTTGGATGTTCATGGGTTTTTGTTTTGAAGTGTAATAAAGATGCAGCGACTGTAGAAGTGCCAAACATTACTAGACTCTCATGAAAAACCACTTGAACTCCTGCTCCTTCTCTAACACAAATGAAAGCCAACCAGCAGAACCGTCCTGTTCACTGGGACTCTGTGCATCCTCGAGCCCTCACAGATACAGTACTGGGCAGGTGTGAAGAAATGCTGTCAAGTTAGGATGCTTTCAAAAATAGAAAAACGTAATTGTTTATTTTTTATCAATTTTAAGTGAGAGAACAGAAGAAAAACCTAAATCAAATCAATATTTGGTGTGACCACCCTTTGCCTTTGCCAGTTCTTCTGGATACACTTTCACACACAGTTTTTGAAGGAACTCAGCAGGAAGGTTGTTCCAGACATCTTGGAGAACTAACCACTGATCTTCTGTGGATGTCGGACGCCTCAGATCCTTTTGTCTCTTCATGTGATCCCAGACCGACTGGATGATGTTGAGATCAGGGCTCTGTGGGGGCCACACCATCACTTCCAGTACTCTTTGTTCTTCTTTACGCTGAAGATAGTTCCTTATGACACTGGCTGTATGTTTGGGGTCGTTGTCCTGCTGCAGAATAAATATGGGGCCAATCAGACACCTCCCTGATTGTACTGCATGATGGGTAAGTATCTGCTTGTGTTTCTCGGCATTGAGGACACCATTAATCCTGACCAAAGCCACAACTCCATTTGCAGAAATGTAGCCCCAAACTTACAAGGAACCTCCACCAGCTTCACTGTTGCCTGCAGACGCTCATTATTGTTCCGCTCTGCAGCCCTGAAACAAACAAACTGCCTTCTGATACAGCAAAATATTAGATTTTGACTCATCAGTCCAGAGCACATGCTGCCATTTTTCTGCACCCCAGTTCTTGTGTTTACTTTCATAGTTGAGTCACTTGGCCATGCTTCCACGTTGGAGGATTGCCTTTTTGGCCGCAATTCTTCCATGACAACCACTTCTGGCCAGACTTGGGACAGTAGATGGGTGTACCTGGGTCCCTGGTTTCGGCTAGTTCTGAGCTGATGGCAAACGGTGGTCACAGCAAATATTGGTTTGATTTAGATTTTTCTTCTGTTCACTCACTTTACATTTAGTAAATCGATAAAAGTAAACAATTGAATTTTATATTTTTGAAAGCATTCTTACTTTACAGCATTTCTTCACACTTGCCTAAGAATTTTGCACAGTACTATATATCGAATGCATCTCCTCACACTTTTAAAAACACGCTATTTATATCCCTGTTTGCTTGGGAATGATTTTCTGGAGCATCTCTACATTTTTCTGAGCCTTCAGTGACCCTTCATTTATTAAATGCCACTATGATTATACCTGCATAACTGCTGCAGTGGTGTAAGTAGAGAACAAAGGATGAGCTTCACAAAGCTCACAAACCTGAGGGTCATCCTCAATGTCAGTCCAAGAACACACATTAAACCAAACCATTGGTTGAGAGCTGAACTGATTCTTGTTGAAGGCAGAATTCCTCAGTTAAAACATCTGATGTTCTGTAAAATATGATGGTAAATAGACACTTGCGTAGCACCTTTTATAGTGTTTTTTGACCACTTAAAGTGCTTTAAACCCACATTTGCACACACCATTCATACACTGATGGCAGGGCCTCATCGGGGAGGAGCTGACCGTTCACGCACACGAAACATAGCTTCAGGAGCAGTTTGACATTCGGTGTCACAGACTTGGACATGTAGAAGAGATGGGAATAGAAACGCCAATCTCCCAATGAGTGGACAAGCTGCTCTACCTCTGAGCCACAGCTGCCTCTTTCACAGTGTCTATGTCCAAATGACTTTACCAGGTATGTGAGTGACTCTCAAGGCCTGAATACAAGGGCAAGTTTATCTTACCTGAAACAACTCAGACTAGGGAGAAAATGAAATCTGTCTAGTCTCTGAATAGTTTTAAAAACAGTTAAAACAATGGATGCAGAATAAGTTAGTGTAATGAAACATCTTTAGTTCGACCATTCTTAGTTTGGACTGGCTACCGAACTTGTGCGCTTTTCTATCAATTAGTATATTATTGATGGTTTTATCAGGTGTATCAGTGTCAAAATTAAATATAAGTTGCAGGACCACAATGGAAATAAGAGATTTTTGCCAAACCATTTTTTTTACTGTAGGCAGATTTATGTATTGTATTTTTAATCAATCAATCAATCAAATAGCGTGAAAGGCTGGTTGACTCTGATGGTGAAGAAAAACTGACTGGAGGCTTTGAGGGTTATTGATGAAAACCTGTGGAGGAGAACAGAGGACAGAATAGAATAGAATAGAAAGCCTTTATTGTCATTGTACTGGATACAGCGAGATTTAAAAAAAAAAGGATTGATCACCACAGTGTGAAAGCTGCCTGATGCCGTCTTATCTCTGAAGGTTACTTCCACTGATCAGTCTTTGAACCCCTGCTAGGCGTGCCAAAATGACTCCATGCCCAGATGTGGTCATTCTATATGTCGCACTGTGACCATCCACATTAGCCCAGATCACATTCACCGTCAGCACGTTTCTCCAACAGGACAACAGTCTGTCTTTCGATGTCTGGAATGCAGCATTGCCATCACCTGCGGCCTTGGTAACACTGACGACGAGCGTCGCTCCTTACCCAGAGGGCTCCACCCAACCCAAACAATCTGAGGACTAAACTATGCTCCACAGACAGAGACGCCCCAATTTAAGGTTTCCCTGTCAGCCCGAATGGGACCCCCGGATCCAAACGTGACCTGGTGAAGTTGCAGTGTGTGGAGTTTAAAGGAGGAAACTTGCTTCGCATTGTCCTTAATGTTGAAACTCTGATGGAGCACAGACTAAAGTCTTGGTGAGCAGGCAGATGAAGAGCGGAGTTGCGTGGTATCAGATCCTTGGAAAGGAGATATTAAAGATTTAAAATTCACAAGTCACAAGTGCTGCTCAGTAGGCGGACACACCGCTCCACCACAAGCATCTCTAACTAATCAGTGGGGCTCAGATTCTGGACATTGTTTTGTAACATCTTAGTTCACATGAGTTACTCAATATGGCCTTAATATATTCAGCTTTGTTCCATCTGGCGAAAAATGTAAAGCCATGTTGAAAGTCCACGTAAACTGAGAAATGCGGCTTGATAATGTGTTGAAAATTGCATGTATTTGACCTGTTGGGCTTTCCACACAATGTCTTGGGTGCGTTCACACCTGTGCTTGGACCCGTCCACGTGTAAACGGGTCACAACAGACGTGTGTTGATGCCGTAGGTGTGAACAGGGCCTCCGTCATGAAGGTTGAGTCGTAATGAGCTCTGCAGCCTCGTGGGGCTGCTGGCAGACTTCCAGCCTCATTAAACCTTGATAACCAATATTTGGATGAATCCTTGAATTGTTTGAGCTAACAAGAAGTAAAGCAGCCGCCCAAACAGCAGCTCCAAGCTCTCGTCCAGAAACCTGTTTAAGTGCCTCGTCTGAAGAATTTCATTTCCTCTCCAAAAGGGGATAATCCCTCCTCTGTTTTTGTTCTGTGGCTTTTGGGAGAGATTTTGAACAAACAATCAAAGAAGTACTTTGCCCTCGGAGCTTAACAGGGCTTCTGCTCCCTGAGCGTTGGATGTGCTCAACGGCCCTAAGCCTCTAAAAAGGTCCCCCAGGCATTTTAAAGTTCAGAGGCACGGCGTTTGTATTAGTGTTGACTTCACATGCTTGTTACAAAACAAATGGAGTAGAGCCTTTGTAATCTGCGCTGAAAATCCCCAGAAAATGAACGAGATCTGTGCTGTGTCTCGGCTTTCTGGGTCAGTCCCACACAGCAGCTCCGTGCTGCTGAGGTCGCTGCCGTCCGTGTGCTCCTGCTACAGGGACGGCTCGGGTCACACCACCGGGGCGCTCACATGTCACCTGACACAGACGACACCGTGTTGTTGCAAATGAACCAGTGTGTCGACACTTTTTACAGCTGATTTGAGTGTCGAATATTGTTTTCACTTCACACAGTGAATCTTTGGGATCTTAAACTGTCTAAAGCAGAATGGACCTTAAAACCACTTTGATGGAAAGTAACTAAGTATATTTACTCAAGCACTGTGGTTAAGTACAGATTTGAGTTACTTTATTATTTGAATATTTCTATTTTCTGCTGCTTTTTTCCCCTGATTTTACTGCAACTGCAAATTTCAGTAAATATTGTAGTTTTTACTCTGCTACATTTATCTGACGTTTCACGTTGACTGAAAAAACTGACGTTTCAGTTACTTTACAGATTCAGATTAACAATAAAGAATATACTCATTAGATAAAATATATTGTTATAGCCTATCGATATGGCATAATCTGTCCCCAGGGGGGAAAACCACAAGCTACCCAGCAGTGCGGTAAAGTTATATAACAACACAAACATGCAGGTGAAAGCATGAGTGAATGTTGAGTTGTCAAATCCAGGTATGGTACTTGAGAAAAGCACAAATAGTGGATTTTTATGAATATTTATTTCATAGTAATGTTAAAAAAAACATGTTAAGGAGAAAACATGTTAAATAACTGTGCAGGTTAAACTGCTCCATCATCATCTCAGTCAGTCCTGTCTGCTCCCTGTGCTGCCTCTGTGTCCTGGATCTATAAGATACCATCTTTGGTTTATTGAATAACACTTAGATATGGTACAAGTAGAAGTGTGATTTACTGAACAGCCCATTCTTTGTCGCTGCCAGTGACTGAAAAGACCAAAACCTCAGAGACCTCAAATATTAGGATCCAGATTCACACGTAAAACATCTGACACAGACAAGCAGCAGAGCGGCCACCTCATTCTGGACTAAATATATTCATCAGAAACAGCATCTCTACAGTTAAATCCCTCCCCTCCCTCTTCCCATGAGCAGAAGCAGCTCTGGGCTCTCAGCCTCCTTTATAGAGCTTCAGTTGCCTGCTGCCCCCCCCCCTCCTCCCTCCTCTGTCTTCCTCCCTCGCTCTCTCTGTTTTGACTCGACCTGTCAGCCGCCTGAAAACAACCCGAGGCCTGGTGGCCATCTCGTTCTTAATTCACATTAAAAAAAGCTCATTGGACATTTGGATCGAAAACAGGTTGTCAAATGCATGAGCAGGAATAATACACATGCAATGGCTATATAAGAAAGTGGGAATATTCAGTACAACTGAATGCATTTTCACTGAAGGCGAAAGCAGAAATGTGTGTGCATTAGGGGAGTTGCAAAATCAGCATCTTTTCTCTTTTTTTTTTTTTATCTCAAACACTCGTCATATCAAAACTCTCTCAACTCCCAACAAACTGACTCTGCTCAAGAAGTGTTTGTTTTGGACATTTAACAAGACAAAATGTTACGTCATTTTCAAGGCGAACTCAAGGTTTTTTAAACCCGGGCCCAATTTGTACACATCCTGGTGTCTAAATGAGTGGTCAGTACAAAAAGTGTTGGAATTGGTCCAGTAGATCTCCTCAGCCAGCAGCCACCAAACAGGCTGCAACTTAATCCTTTGGGATAATTGCACCTGATCAAAGTACGTCCACTAAAAGTGTTTTTTCCACTGACGAGTTCAGATTGTTATTCTAAGTGTCTGACAGCATTATGTAAAGGATCCCTACAGAGACAGACCTGGAAGATCCTTTTAGTTTAACCACAAGCAGCCATTATATCGCTCTCTTCAAAGACACCAAAACAGTGATTTTACCTCACAGAACACAGGAGTTGCTTGTCTACCTCGATCAGTTAGTTTGTTTGTGTGATGTAGGTATTTTGAGGGGTTAGTTTGGATCTGAACTAATGCGCTAAAACACCAAAGTCACATAAATTGTCCCGTGTTCTGCGAGGGAGAGGTGAAAACAAGAAGAAAAAAATTAATATCTGTATGAAAATGACATATTGGATGCATTAATTTCACTGCAGCTTGGATCCTCCAATGGACTCACCGAGGTAATCGCAATCTAAGTATTTTATTACGTCATCGTCCATAGGAAGCAGTTTCGTTACGCAGAATGAAGTGTGTGTGTGTGTGTGTGTGTGTGTGTGTGTGTGTGTGTGTGTGTGTGTGTGTGTGTGTGTGTGTGTGTGTGTGTGTGTGTGTGTGTGTGTGTGTGTGTGTGTGTGTGTGTGTGTGTGTGTGTGTGTGTGTGTGTTGTGTAACGTTGGCAGTGAACACTGTGTTCAGACAGGCAGGATCGCTGCATCTGTTTACAGCGACCTGCGGATTAGATCAGACCTCACACTTCAAATAGAGACTAATCCAACACACACACACACACACACACACAAAGTGCAGCCGGGAACATTAAAGTCTGCGATCTAATCCAAAGAATTCAAATAGAAACACTTAGAATCAGAGTTGTAATCATGGAGATTGTGTGTGTGTGTGTGTCTGACATCCTACCGACAACACACACACACACACACTCAGTTATATATGGACATATATACCTTATATGCATACACATATACTTGATTTGTACAGCACTTTTCACACAGGGGTTGTAGCTCAAAGTGCTTTGATTGAAGAGCCAAGTGAGTAAATAAAAGCAGGTAAATTTAACCCAAATACTACTTGATAAAAACCGAGCAATCACATGAATAACTAACTGACAAACACACAAAAGGGACAGCAAATAGCAGAAACAGGGATACTAAGAAAAGCTAAGAATAAAACAAAGGAAGAGTGACGGTTAGTTAAAAGCAGTGTTGAATAAATAAGTTTTCACTTGTCATTTCTAATATTAATGGGGCTTGTGTCTCTGAGAGCGTTGGGTAGGAGCAGGTCAGGGGGTCGTTACTGTGATCAGGGTGAACTGTTCTGGTTCATCAGGGTGAACTTCCTCCAAGTGCTGCTTTGTAATTTCTTCCTTTTCACAGAATCAACTAACTGTAACTTGTTAAAGCTTTTACAAAATGGCTGAACTTAAAACTTAATCAGAAGAAAAAAATGTCTTTTCTTTTTTTAATTCCTTAAAAACAACTAAAGCCCACTGACCTCTCCTCTGTCCTGTCAGTGACCCAGACCAACAGCACTGACTCCATCTTGTGTTTCAGAGGTCGAAGGTCACAGTCAGGCTCTGGCTTCAGGCTGCAGTGTCTCTGATCCAGCAGCAGGGCGGTGCCATCGAGCTGAACTTGAACTCTGAGTTTGACGTTGATGCTGTTTGACGTTTCGCTGCCTCCTCGCTCACCCACAGTCAAATACAGAGTGCTTCGCTCCCATTAACAATGCATAGAGTGTGTGTGTGTATGTGTGTGTGTGTGGATTTAAAATAGTTTGGCTTTTTGAACACTGACTCCAGTATTTGATCTGGCCATGAATCGTGATACTTAGTGTTTGAATGACTCACGTAAATATAAATTTATATCGCATTTACTCTTTAAATTCACAGTTTATTTCATCGTTTTCATAGAAAGTAAATAAAAACCACTATTACAATTAGTTACGCACTTTTCTCAATACTGACTTCGCTTTACACAGTTCTTTTTTACCGACATGCAGCTCAGCACAGCACTTCATCTCACAACCAAAACGCACTAATGAACAGCCACGCTTATATATTATATATTTCATTCCTTTTCATTATCTCAAGATCCATCCATCCATCCATTTTCTATACCACTTATCCGTCAGGGTCGCGGGGGGAGCTGGAGCCTATCCCAGATGGCTTCGGGCGAGAGGCGGGGTACACCCTGGACTGGTTGCCAGTCAATCGCAGGGCCACATACAGACAGACAACCACTCACACTCACACTCACACCTACGGGCAATTTAGAGTTACCAATTAACCTAATGTGCATGTCTTTGGATTGTGGGAGGAAGCCGGAGTACCCGGAGAGAACCCACGCTAGCATGGGGAGAACATGCAAACTCCACACAGAAACACCCCGGGTTCAAACCAGGATTCGAACCCCGGACCTTCTTGCTGTGAGGCAACAGTGCTAACCACAGCACCACCATGCTGCCCTTATCTCAAGATGTTAAAGCTAATTTTCGTGGGGTAACTTATCTGGAAAAAAATAAACAGTCGGTTTCTAAATATAGCCAGATAATTTCTCATGAGAAAAAGACTTTTTCCTGAGATCACAAGATGATTATGGGAGACGGGATAGGTAGCATTTAGCTCATTAGATCTCTTGATCACTGAGGTGCAGTCACAGCCGAGCTGGTCTGCTCTGAGGGTCATCTCTTACAGAGAGACACGATACAGTTTCTGCCTGTTAGACCTGATCCATAACAGGCCCTGTGTGACATTATCAATCAGTTGTAACAGTTGTTGAGACGCCATCTATTCATGCTGGCATGGTCATTTTAGTTCAATTTAAATTGAAGGGAAAAGAGGAAACAACCTTTTGTTTTCTTGTGATAATGTGTTGATTATCTCATTATGCCGAAATACTCGCAGTCTCGAGGTGATGGCAGTAAAAAAATATTCGCATGGCCGTTCCGGGCTTCCATACTAGCGCAGTCAAAGCACTTGATGAACATCTCACAATTACGTGTTTAGTCCTGAATGAGGTGACGCTGGTCCAGGAAAGAAGCAGATAAATGCTTGAGGATCCATTTGCAGACAGGAGGTCTTTTATTTGCGGGCTGCTGGTCTTATTGTCTCAACGCCTGGGATTTTATTCATTGTTATTCAGCGACTGTTTGTGGTTTCTGATTTCATTGTCTTGGTTGTTTCGTTGTTGATTAATAAATCGCACGTCTTGGGACCTGGTCGTTGCATTGGAGCGATATTATGGGTCAATGGTGGAGTTTTACAATGGTAGGGCATACCAGCTACCTTACAGTATACGTCACAGAAATAAATGAGAAATGCTGCAGTATGCTTCAGTAGGCTTTATTTTAAACCAAAATAATTATAGTAATGAAATAGAGAGCAAATTCGTTAATATTCACTATACACATATTTATAGCATAGTTACAGACAGCCCTCTGTCCTCTGCACTAAATAGAAATAGAAAAATAAGAGGTCCATCCAAAGTTAACATTCTGCAGGCATTTCTGTATTTATTAATTTCGTTGTTCATTTCTAGACATGCAGGGTGAACAGGTTGAATCAGTGATTAAACTACTTGTTCAGACAGAGATGGTGTTCAGCCATCACTGCTGGATTTGATCTGTTTCCGTTTGGGCTGCGATGAACTGGTGAATTGTACAGCAGTAATGCAACATATGAGAAAAAAATAGAAAATTTTTTTAGCCCCAAGCAGAAACAGTCGAGTTAGTTGAAGCAAAGCGACGATCTGTGCAGCTCTCTTAAAAAATCAAGTGGAAGTCAATAACAGTTTGAGCTTCCAACGTGATTCAGCTGCAAATGTCTGCATGTTCTGTGTGTGTGTGTGTGTGTGGGGGGGGGCATACATCTCTCCCATCAACAATAGGTGATGTATCGGCTGTGGGTGGATTGATGGACCGACAGATGGGTACGTTGGTTGGTTTAGCAGGAACACTCAAAGGGCAGCGGGGTTAGCTGTGTTTCCATACAACAGCACACCGCCAGAGGGCTGAGGGGGGATGGTGTGTGTGTGTGTGTGTGTGTGTGTGTTACAGGGTGTGTGTGAGAGAGTAAGGGGGTGGAGAGACAGGGCAAACAAGACCTAGCAGTCAGAAAAGCAAACACGTGACCTGAATATTGCTGGTTTGAAGGTCGGGCCGCCTGTTTAGCAAAGTAGGAGGCAAAGTGATGATAGGAACAGAGCAGATTGTTTGTGTCTAATTACTTTTCTCTTGGAGAGGAAGCAAATATGAATATAGTTTAAGATTATGAGAATCTACAGCGACTAGACTGACCTCCATCAACAGACTTATCCTTCAGTTGCACTAGTCAGACGTACATGTGAGGTACATTTAAAATGAGTAAGTACACTGAACTCCTCTGACAATTGCCACTGTATCATGGTGGATTAGAGGCTAAAAGTGATTCAATGACCTCCGACCTTACCTGAAGGGTGGCCCGCATGGCTCAGTGTAAGGGAGCTGGTGCGCTCACAGTTGGGCAGCAATGTGTGGGTGAGTTTTCTGAAAAATGAGATGAAGCCTCTTCATATTTCGTGTCAGAAATAACTGGTAGGTACTAAAGTGATGGAATTTTTGGGGGGCAACTGCACCTGATCAAAGTACGTCCACTAAAAGTGTTTTTGCCACTGACAGGCTCAGATTGTTTGTGTCTGACAACATTATGGAACAAGTAGAAACCTTGAACAGAACACAGCTCACAGGTGGGTTCTGTTTTTTGTGTTTTTGTGTGGCGTTGGTGATTTAAAGGGTTAGTTTGGATCTGAACTCGTGCTAAAACACCAAGGTCACAGCTGTGGACCAGCTCACAGTGGTAAAATGTCTGTTTTTGTCAATGGAGTCTGGTGTCTCTGAAGAGAGCGATATATCGACTGTTTGTGGTTGTAGGGATCCTTTCCATAATGTTTGTCAGACACTTAGAATAACAATCTGAGCCTGTCAGTGGAAAAAACAAACACTTGTAGTGGACGTACTTTGATCAGGTGCAGTTGTCCCAAAGGATTAAGTTGCAGCCTGTTTGGTGGCTGCTGGCTGAGGCGATCTAATGGACCAATTCCAACAGTTTTATTACCTGCCAGTCATTTGGACACCAGAATATGTACAAATATGTACCCATGATAAAAATACTGGAGTTTTCCTTTAATGCTGTGTATCTGAGTCCTATAGTAGTGAGTTTTCTGAACAACAAACCCTTTCTGAAGTTATTATTACCATTATTATTGTCAATACTGTTATTATTATCAATAGAGATTTAGTCAACACATCTCAAAGGTTAAAAACCTCCTTCTGCTTGTAGAGCTGTGATTGGTCCAAGAGAGGGAGCCAAGAGAGAGCGAGAGTGGATGTAAGACATTTACCCCCAAAGTGTCTCCTTTACCTTCCAATGCCCCCCCCCCATTCACACACACACACCATAGACACACACAGAGACGCACACAAACACTTATCGCTACCCTTGACTAACCCCATTGGCTGTGTGTGTGTGTGTGTGTGTGTGCGTGTGTGCGTGTGTGCGTGTGTGTGTGTGTGTGTGCGTGTGTGCGTGTGTGCGTGTGTGCGTGTGTGCGTGTGTGCGTGTGTTTGCGCGCGTGTGTGTGTGTGTGCGTGCATGCGTGCGTGTGTGCGTGTGTTTGATGGTCATGCAGAGTGACAGATGGGTCTCCAGGTCACTCTCTGGGACGTCTCAGGGCCCCAGTCAGTCCTGGCTGCCCGCCTAACTGTCTCCCTTGCCGGGCTGGGGGCGGCAATGATGGCGCCCCCTCTGTCCCAACACCTTCTCACACACACACACGCACACACGACTATGCATTCATACAAACTCCTACTGTATTGCATGGGTTACTCTCTCATGTCACTATTTTAAAAGCGTGTTTTTTTTTTTTTTAATTTTAAGTACACTCCAATATTTACTTCTATGTTTTATACACACATGTCCAGAGTACACATGTACAAAATGTGTTTCTCTTTCATATTAGTTATTTTATACTCATTTAACTGCCATCATTTCAACTTTAAACACATTGTTTTATACATTTTATATATGTTTCATTTTACATATGATATTTTTTTAAAGACTTACCTCTTAGCTTGTGTAAAATGGTTGGAATGAATATAATATATATAAGACCAATAAATATTATAAAAAATATACAATAATTAAATTGATGATGAATGGAGTGAACTCCAACTCTTTGTTAATATAAATTAACATGAAGTCACAGCTGTATTCTTCTTCCTCTGTATTTGCTCATTCTGCTGTTACACACGAACCAAATGGGATGGGTTTTTAAAGGCTGATGCCGGAATTTTTTAAAACTCAGTCGCTTTCAATTATAACTAAAAATAATTATTAATTTCTTATCCTTGAAGATTTTCAGAGAAAATGTAAGGAGATGAAATATCCCAAAATATAATTCAATAGCTAAAGGAATAAATGAATGAATGCCAACATCTCAGGGAAGTCAGTTGCACAAGAACAAAATCCTGAATGAGGCTTTTTTTTTTTACATCAGTGATTTGTATAAAAATAACCTGATGTGATCGTGTCATCACAAAATAATTCCTGCTCCTCAGAGAATGAACCCTTTGAATTTAAATGACCTCCTGACTTTTCCTCTAGCGCCGCCCTCAGGACAAACCTGACATGTTTAGCTCCACTTCTCATCAGACTCTGAGAACAATAAATCAGCAGGATGTTTCCTCTGCCCAACATGATGATAATGTGGCTGTTATGAACACGGCATTCTGTAGGGGGCGCCGATGGTGAGGAAACACCATTTATATCCTTTCACAATAAAGTTTTGAGAACTTTTACGCAAAGAAGTGTTTGTGCAGTTTACACACTCGCACATTCGCCCACACGCTCCGTTTTAGGTATAAATGAGCAATAATCAGAGCAGACAGACAGACAGACAGTCATTAAGACATTCCTCTCCATGCTGTAGCGCTCAGTCATCCCTAGGCCTCTTTCTTTCTTCTTTTTTTCAGCGCCACCACACACACAGTCCCCTGAGTGTGTGTGTGTGTGTGTGTGTGTGTGTGTGTGTGTGTGTGTGTGTGTGTGTGTGTGTGTGTGTGTGTGTGTGTGTGTGAGAGAGACAGGGCAGGGTGTCTGTGTTTGGACTTCCTCGCTGTGTGTCCTTCAGTCAGTCGTGGTGGAGCAGCAGCAGCACACTGGACGCTTGTTTGGCCCGAGCGGTCTGCTGGACCGAGCTGCACCAGCTGACCCAGCCAGGATCTCCACTCTGATTGGCTGCCCGACAGGAAAAGGAAAACAAATCCAGACCTGAGGATGCAGTTTCAGATTTAACTTTGAGGTAAGACACACACTCTATCCAAGTTCACACCAAACAACTTTTCTGAGCAGATTTTGACCCACAATGCAATGCACAAGAAAGTGGAGGAAGTAGTCAAAGTGGGGGAAAATATAATATACTGCAAATGGTGGTGAAACAGCTTCAGGAAGATCTTTGAAACCAAAACATTTTCAAAACTATTTAATCCTGAAGAAGACATTTTATTTATTTATTTACAGTTTTGTTCTAAAGTTGGAGTTTGGTCTGTTTGTGCCCAATGGTGCACATGTTGCATCATGTCCTGTTACTATAAAATGGTTAATTCTTTGCTTGTATCCTACATAGCATACTGCCATTGTAAATAATACACTGTAAGAATGAATACATTATCTGTACAGTATGCAGTTCAGCTAGTAGCACTGATGGGAGAAGTATTCAGATCCTTTACTTTAGTAAAATGACTAATACCACACTGTGAAAACACTCCACTAAAAGTAAAAGTGTTGCATTCAAAACCTGACTGAAGTAAAAGTATGTAAGTGTTATCAGCAACGTGTACTTAAAGAATCAAAAAGTACTCATGTCGCAGTAAAATGTTCCCTGTCAGTGTTTTTTTTGTATCTGATGTTTCTGGATTAATATTACTGCTTAATGTGTGTGTTGCATTTCACTGCTGTACATGTTTAAGGTTGAGCTCATTTTAACTCCTATATGTGCTGTTGGTGTTTAATCTACAGCAATGAATCATGGTCTATGAGATCATCATGTGTTTGTTTGAGAAGTCTTAAAACTTTTCAATAGCCAGCTTTCTGATGATGCATTTCCCAGCTGATCCAAGAGGGTCTGAAACATCTTAATACTACAAGTGCCTTCAGTTTGTACCTACATACAGCTCAGGTCAGTAGTATGGGACACGTGTCATTAGTACCATTATTATCAGTGGTGTTATCATCTACACTGAGCAGTGCCACCAACACAAAATAAATCCTCATGTCTGACTGGTTCACAGAGTTCAGGTTAACATTTTAACCACTGTTGTACTGATCTGCAGGTAACCATAGCAACAGTACCGATGCTTGGGGTCCTTTAGTAGTTAATTTCCTGACTGGTGAAACAGGCATTTTGAAATATTTAGACTAATGGACACCAGTTTCGTTGGTCACACTTGAATGTACGTGAACATGTATGTTAATTTCCATTATATTCAAGTTGAAAACCAAATTACACACATGGGAAAATCTAAACTGATACGTGTAAGGACTACAAATAGGGTCCAAAAAATGATTTAGATAGAATATAATGCAAAAAGAAATACACAAATAAGGAAATACATAAATACAACATATACACTGTTGCCCATAAAGTTGGAATAATTGTTCAATACCACCAATTTCTTTAAAGCCTGAATACACAGTTTGCAATGGTTAATTGTGGTTTAAGTTTCACTGTGATATGTTTGGAAGAGTTTGATCAATAAAGTTGAGATGGTATACACTTTATTTATCAAGAATAAATCACATTGTCACAATCATTTCATGAGAAGAGGTAAAAAAAACGTGTAGAAAGTAACAAAGGTTGCATTAAGAAAGTTTTCTTATGGTTTAGCAGGTACAGAGAGTTTGAGAAGTGCTTTTAAAGCTGTGAGTGACTCTGCAGCCTCAGATTGTCAGAACCTTAAAGTCACCTTTAGCCATAAATCAGGATTTAGGAATTTAGGATCTGTGAAGTTCTGACGCTGGCTCACCACAAACTGGAGAAGGTAAACATGTGGATATCAAAGTGTGTCTCAGCCTGTTGGGATCAGCAGGAGAAAGGAGAGATGTGTGTTTGGAGCTGGAGGAAACATGACGGGACAGCAAATAGGAGTTTGCAGTGTGTGTGTGTGTGTGTGTGTGTTTGTGTGTGTGTGTGTGTGTGTGTGTGTGTGTGTGTGTGGAGGAGGCAAGGATCACTTTAACATTTTACTATGATGGTTTATTTATGTAGCACATTTCAATACAAGTAAACCCAAAACTACATTACTGTGTGTTTGTATGTATGTATGTATGTATGTGTGTGTGTTTGTGTGTGTAAAGTCATCACCTCTGTCCTTCTACTTAGCATTGCTGATGGGATTAACCTTAATGGGAGTTTTGAGATTAACTTCCATGAACTCATCCAGGTTTGACCAGTGAGGTGTTTAAGTACAGTAGGTCTGATTTCACTCAGTGTGTGTGCAACACACCGCCAGAGGGCTGAGGGGGGATGGTGTGTGTGTGTGTGTGTGTGTGTGTGTGTGTGTGTGTGTGTAATCTGAAAGGATCCCTACAGAGACAGACCTGTAAAATCCTTTTAGTTTAGCCATATAACAACTGTTATATCGCTCTCTTCAAAGACACTAGACTCCATTGACAAAAACAGTAATTTTATCTTTTGTAGCCACCAGATGAGGTGATATATTGGACCAATTCCACAGTTATTGGCACCTATCAGTCATTCAGACACCAAAATACATACCAGTAGGGCCCAGGTTTAAAAATACCACATCAACTATCAATTAATCAGCTAATTGCTTCATCCCCTGTCAATTAGATTGTTTAAACAGACTTCACATGTACTCTATTGATCCCAGCATGTGCGTCTGTCTGTGTGGCTGAATGCTTGCTCAGGTCCACTGGGTCTCTTTTTTTTTTTTGCACTGATTTCTTCTGCTTCTTCTTTGGTATTGATTTCCTCCGTTGGTGGTGATTTGGTCTTCAGTTGTTATTCAGTGATGATGAGCTGGTTGTTTTGTCTGATGAGCTGTAATCTTTGTGCTGTTTGCAGGCTTTATATGGAAATTCACATATCACACACTCAGCAGGAAAAAATGAATTTGGCACCGTGCTGATCTGTGTGGGAACAGATGAGTATACCTCTTTGACTGTAAGTGTGTGTGTGTTTGTTTGTTCTTGTATTACTTACTTACTGGGGCCAGAAAACTGGAGGAACTGTGTTTTGTGGGGCCATTTTGCTGGACACCACTAAGAGAACAATGTTTTTCTAAATTATGCTGTTGTTACTGTCAAAATGTTTGTTGATGGTTAGAGTCAGGGGCAAGGATTGGTTAATATTCTTTAATCAGAGGGTATACATTGTGTCAATGGGAAGTCCCCACAAAGTGTGTGTGTGTGAGTGTGAGTGAGAGTGAATTATTCAGTGTGGGATCCATCAGAGGGCAGTAGAGTCCCTGCTGGACTTATCTGCTGATCAGAAGATCACAGAAGTTCACACAGAACTCCATCGGCCCATCGAAGCTCATGTTGTTGATTCGACTCAGTGGTAGTCTGCTGTGTTCAGAGTGAGTCTGTGGTGATGAGGATAGTTCACAAAGCAGCAAAAGGAGGCAAAACCAGTGAAAGGAAACAGCAGAGTGAGTGTAAACCCAGGCTGAGGCCGTCCAGTCACAGATTAAACAGTTTTCAGACTTTGGTTTTGTTGTAACAAGATTAGATGAGCTCATCGGGCTGCTGCCGTCGAATCAACATATTTTTGTGTTTTATTATTTAGCCTCAGCCGGGAGGTGAAAGATTAACAGGAGGAACAGCAGCGTTATTGTTCTATTTCTGAGTCCAAACACACACACACACACACACACACACACACACATACACACACACACACACACACACACACACACACACACTCTCCTTCGTCGCCTAAAGGTGTAAATCTCATTTTCAGACACCAACCTTTGCTGCTTTCACTGACCTTGGAGAATTGGATGCTGTTTACGTCCTGGATTACATCTGTAAAGTCCGGTTTAATCTGTAGAAATTAGAGCCTATACGTCCGTCGTACATGATCCCAGAATCCCTTGTTGTCATGTCCTGCAGCTGATCACACTGCCAACAGTGTGGTTTGATCTGAATGATTGTATTTTCATATTCAGGTCACATGTTCAAGCTGCCAGGTCAGTGTTGTACTTACTCAAGTACAGTTTTGAGGTACTTGTACTCAACTTTAGTATTTCCAGTGAATGCTGTTTTCTACTTTTACTGCAGTACATTACTGAGGGAAACGTTGTACTTTTTACTCTAAATTTAACAAACAGTTACTTTAACAATAGTTACTTTGATCTGACATACAAAACATAAAATCTATGTATAAATATGACACATTTTTTTTATGTTTTAATGGCCGTCATCACCCACACATAGTTGAGTTGTAGCGGTGGTCATCTCGGAAATGTGCAAACATACGCTGGGATTTATGTCGCCACACTCTACACACTGATAAGAATAAATAAGATGTAGCCTGTCCCACAGCAAAACTAACAGAAGAGTGAGGAAGTGTTAGTGTGTGTTAGAACCATGTGACGGTTTATGAAATAATTTAAAGTAGCTCCACATCAACCAGTTACTGTGATTTTTAACTCCTCGATAATGATGAATATTTATATTTATAGAAGCAATGAAAAATGACTTGAATGAACCAGCTGTTAAATCATATAATATAAATAAATAAATATAAAAAAACATAGATTATCACAGGATCCTGTCACTGTAATATGATTATATATTTTAATTATTAATGTTATATATTTTAATTATTGATAGTTAATTAATAATGAATTTAAATTTTATAAAAACATGATGGTCGAGGTTGAATATTCACTATTTCTTTTATTTGTGGCACTTGAGTGACCGCTCGATTTAAAAATAAAAAAAGAATTACCTGCTAGTTGATGAATATGTGGTGACAGAAGCTCCATCAGAGTCCAGCAGCAGTCTGACTTCATACTGGGCAGCTCCCAGTCTGAGTGTGGATCAGAGTGGAAACCAGCTCTGAGCTCCGAGAACATTAAAACACAAACTAAAAGTTTTCACCGAAAAATGAGCAGCTCCTCTTTTCCTTACAGAGTTCAAAGTTAAAAGGTTTATTCTCTGTTGTACATCCAGGGGGCGACGTGAGGCAGGAGGGAGGGTTCTTACACTCAGAGTTTGTTTTGTCTCTATTTACATTACTTACTTTTTTATATGTCAGAGTCACAAAAATACACATGCAAACAAACATTTTACAACCTTCAATTCAAACTTATAAAACCCAGTTAACGTTAAAGCCAAACACAGAGGGGCAGGCGTTTCACTGCTACCAAGGCCTTTGAGGAAAAATGTAAAAACGCATTTGTTTGCTTACCGGGAAATAAATGTGTCCAAACTGTCATATTTTACAATAACAGGCAGTGTTTAAAAAAACAAGTAGATATGTTTGTGGACCTTCATATATATAACATGTATAACATGTATAAACTGCATGCACATCTTGAATCGAACTTTCTTATGGCCTTGAGTTTGGATCCTTAAATAAAAGTTGTTAGTAGCAGCTGGTCTGTTGTTTCTGGTCCAAAAGAAGAAAAACAAAGTTCACACTGTGGGGGAAAAATTACCGCCCTGATGAGGAACCAAATACTTGTGTGAAGAAACTAAATATCTGTGCGCACAAGTTCACTAAAATCACAAACATTTATTCAAACAAAACCACTTTGAACACACGCAGATATGTCCAAACAAAGATGGCGTCAGGGTGTCCGCCCACTCCGTTTGATTGACAGGTGGTCTCCAGGATGTAAAGAACTTCCCTGAGAATAAACTTTAACCTGTAAGTAACCTGACAGAGGCTTATCCAACGCCACGTTCAGCTGAGTGATGTGATTGGTCAAACATGGGTTTGAAATCTCTAAACAGGAAGTTTCTCATTTCACGGCTGATTAATTTTCTTTTTTTTTCGTATAAATACAAGATGTTATACGAGATTTTAGAGACATTTTTTAGTTGATGTCTGTGGTTCCTTAACTGGTGAACTGAAATATAAAAAGATCCACCAACACTTATCTGTCCTCTCGTTTACTGTTCTGTGTAATTACACCACTCCTGAGAAAACACGTCACACTAGTTTAGCTAATAGCAAAAGTTTACCTGTCAAAACTATTTTTATACTGCCTAATTATGATATGTATTATTCAGAGAAGTTGCAGCCTTTCTTACTTCCAGTGCTATTTCAGAATCACCAACTGTTTACTCAGATTTTGGTCGTTACACACCAGATCATTTTTCTTATTTCTAATAATTTACAATACAATTCAGTGAGTTTGACACGTTTAAATGCTGTTTTCTTCAACCAGCCAGACTCCCACACAGTTTTTGATGTTTTTAGCTCTATGTTTTTACCTCTGATGCTCTGCAGCACTGCACTGCTGCAAAGAAAACAACAATGTCTTAAATATTACTTCAATAATATCTGATTACCACCGAGTACATGAGACAAAAAGAAGCAAAACTGAATTAAAAAAAATGATGAGTTAAATGAAAACATTTAACTGTGACTGCTCAAAAAAGTTCAGAGTTTTTGCACAAACTTTCCTGAAAGAGCCTGAATGAAATAAATGCTTATGTATTTACAGAGTTACATGTGTCTGCATCTAAAATAGAGGATATGAGACATTATGTTAAATGTGTATTGTGTATTTTTAACTTTAAATAAATAAATAACTGGCCGTAAGTATAAAACAAAGTTAAAGCTGCTCATGCGTCAAGAAAATGTAATTTTAAAAAAACCTGAAAAGAGGATCAGTTTTACCAGTTTATCAAAAGGTGTGAGTATATTTAAAAATATTTCCAGTAAAGAAATTGTATATTATTATAATTTTTTTTCAAATTATAATTAAATAATAATTTACAGAAGATTAAATCATCATAGCTTCCAGTTATCCAGTGAGAGTCCACTCGTAAAAACATGTTGATATTATTGTGTTGTTTGTTTTGTTGCACTAATTTTATTCTTAATTTAAATTTTTTTAAACTTAATTTTCCATATTTCCTTTTACTAATGTTGTTTGCAGCAAAAGAAATACAAATGCACAACTGTTACGGAAATGCAATAAAATTGATTTTTCTTATATTTAATTTAGATATATAAATTTCATTTGTTAATTACGGTGAGATAATTTCAAAATTAGACATAAAATTGTAGTTGTAAAATGTTGAAGTAGAGAACAAAAATAAATATAAAAAGTGCAATAACATTTAAAAGTGATTAAATTTGATCTTATTTTTTTCTTCTGTATTTTATTTTGTTGTGTTTTTCAAAATTAACTTGTGTATCCATGTTTTTTCTTAAACTGAAGAATAAGGAGATAAAACACTAATTCGTTTGAGCCCAGCGTTGATTCGTCCGATGGTGTCGACCAAAGACAATGTGTGTAAAATGTAATTAAGGTGATGAGTTCACGGTACATCATAAAAACCATTAATCAGGACATTGTTACTACTGGTCTTCATTATTTCTAAGTGTTATTTCTACAGTAATTCAGCCAGTAAAACCTGCACAGTGTGATTTTAAAATCACCATATTTTAATAATGAATTTTATCAGTGAACACAGCGGAGTCAGTCAATCATTGAGTCTCATATTCAGCTGCTGAGACTTTTTAGTTTTCTTAAAATTAAACAAAGTAGGTACAATAGTTTGAGATTATGAGGTTATCTCTCCTTTTCTTAAGGTTTCAGGACATTTCATGATGAATAATCACTGCACTACAGTCAAGAAAATGACTTTTGATTGTATCTAAATGGTTACTTGCATTTTTTCTCATTTTAACAGACAAAATTGAATGCTTGAATGCTTTTTAGATTTTTTTTGTTATTAATCTGTCTGAGAGCAACACAGAGAGCAAATCCTGGGTACAGATGGAGATGATCCTGAATTTACCTCAGAAAAGGTAGTTTCTCATAGACTGGATACCAGGAAGGACTGAGGAACTTCTTTAACCAAAACAAACACAGGCAAGCTTCAGGCTGCTATGTTATCACCTACCTTATGCAGTGTTACCATGGCAATAACGCACCATCAACCACAGCGGCCATTTTGTGTCCTTGAGCTATTTCTGTTATACTTTACCCGCTTGTTAAACTGAAAAGTTTTGCAAAGCTGGAAGCAAAACTTCACCACAACCTTCACTGTTGTCTGCAGGCAAAAGAGCCGACACCTGCCGAACAGCACAGTGTGTGTGTGTGTGTGTGTGTGTGTGTGTGTGTGTGTGTGTGTGTGTGTGTGTGTGTGTGTGTGCGTGTGTGCGTGTGTGCGTGTGTGTGTGTGCGCGTGTGGTTTCATTCCCTCTCCTCCTCTCTCACACCGACAGGCTCCTTTTGTTTTTCTTCTTTTCCCTTTTTAAACCAACAGTCTCCACACACCCCATGACCTCTGTGTTGAGGCTACAGCAGCGGCCATCTTGTTTCATTAGACTGTAGTGGGCCCAGTGGTGAACTGGCCATCTGGCCGCCACAATGTTGGGCTGCCGGACCATCAAAACATCCACTGAGTCCATCAAGTTTTTATTTTGTAAAAGCTTGATGGACTCAACTTTGTGTGTGTGTGTGTGTGTGTGTGTGTGTGTGTGTGTGTGTGTGTGTGTGTGTGTGTGTGTGTGTGTGTGTGTTGGGGGTTTTTGTGTGCAGAAGCGTCATCTATTGTTTGAGTCAGTTGTGATTTCATTAACAGTCCGTTGGTGGTCAGCGCTTCACTGGTCATTAACGGCTGGTACGATTGGAAACTCTGGCACTGAGCCATAACTCTGTGTGTGTATGTGTGTGTGTATATGTGCGTGTGTGTGTGCGTGTGTGTCTTGCAGGGTTCAGAGACTTAAATGAATGTTTCTTTGTCTTTTTAGATTCAGAGTCGATAGTTGAGTGTAAGAATGTGTGTGTGTGTGCTCGTGTGTGTGGTGTATGGACTTGTCGTGCATGTGACCTTGAGAGTGTGTGTGTGTGTGTGTGTGTGTGTGTGTGTGTTAGGAAAGCTCTTGGGGTGGCACTATTGTTGTAGGTCCAAAATGTCAACAGCTATTGGCCGGATGGTTGTGACATTTGGTTGAGACACTGATGGTCTCCAGAGGATGAATCCTACTGACTGTGATAATCACATGACTCATAGAAACATTTAGAAAACTATGGTGCCTTAAACTTTCAAGATAACTTTTTTGTTCGAGTTGTAATGTAAGACTGGCTGAGTCGGTGCTTAGTCACATTTACAGAGCTGAAAGGAACAAAGATGATCGCTGAAGTCTTTGCAGTTTGTTTTGTGCTTTTCTTTTTCTCTTTTTAGTCTGTTTCCTTTTATATACTTTTGTTTTATCGCATCTAGAATGTGTGTATGTGTGTGTGTGTGTGTGTGTGTGTGTAGACATACGTATGGTTTTATATTTTTAATCTTATGATGTACAATGTAGATTTTGCTCTAACATTTTAAACGTGTCTGTGACCATGCCTGGAGGTACAACAGTCGGCGCTGTGACTGTGTGCAGCCTCCTGAAGTCCTGTCTTGACACTTCTGTTGGTGTTGCATTAAACAAATGAGTTTCAGCATGATAATGTTTAGTTGTAGTTTTAAACTTCAGTCAGATCCAGGCTAACTGTTTCCCCCTGCTTCAAGTCTTTATGCTAAGCTAAGCTAATCACCTCCTGACTCCGGCTCTGTGCTGAACACACGGACATGAGATAGAATTCATCTGACTCCCAGAAACAAGTCCAGCCGTGTTGTGCTGTTAGTCGTAGCCGTGGTTGTAGTAATGGTTGTACTGTTAACAGTAGTATTTGCAGTAGTACTTGTAGTTATTTTTAGCCGAGTGCTGTTCAGTGTTGGTCTGTTTGTGCCCCAGAGGACTCATCTGCTGTTTCTTCGCCCACAATTCTTCTTCTGTTTAGATAAGACATGCTGTGTGTCATCGTGTGTGTGTCATTATTTGTGTTTCATTGTGTATGTGTGTGTGCGTGTGTGCGTGTGTGTGTTTGCGTGTGTCTTGGGTCCTTGTGTATATGTCCACATTAGTATTTTAGACTGTGTGTAATATTTGTGACTATACGCATGTTTGTCTGCATGACTATTTGTCTTGGAGTGACTGTGTGTGTGTGCGTGTGACTAAGCGAGTGTGTACACGCTGCTTTACTACTTTTGTGTGCATGTGTGTGTATTTATGTGTGTGTCTCCTTCCCTTGGGGCTGAGGTAAAGAACATCTGTGTATATTTGTTTGTATGTTAGTGTGTGTTTTCATGTGTGTGTATGTGAAGTCGGTTAGGTTTAGGACAGGAGTCTGGTTTGGGTTAAGATATCTTGGTTGGATAAGAAAAAGATGGAAATGTTGCAAGACGTATTTTAAATTAAGCATGTGACTTAATTAGCATAACTTAAAATGCACTGTTGCCCATAAAGTTGGAATAAAATGTTTTTTTACCTCTTCTCATGAAATGATTGTGACAATGTGATTTAGTCTTGATAAATAAAGTGTATATCTTCTCAACTTAGTTAGCGAACTCTTCCAAACATATCACAGTGAAACTTAAACCACAATTAACCTTTGCAAACTGTGTATTCAGGCTTTAACAAAATTGGTGGTATTGAACAATTATTCCAACTTTATGGGCAACAGTGTAAGTCAGTACTGACTTTTGACTTTCTCCTGAGTGAAAATCCTGTGTTTGGCCCATCCATCCATCCATCTATCTATCTATCTATCTATCTATCTATCTATCTATCTATCTATCTATCTATCCATCCATCCATCCATCCATCCATCCATCCATCCATCCATCCATCCATCCATCCATCCATCCATCTATCTATCTATCTATCTATCTATCTATCTATCTATCTATCTATCTATCCATCCATCCATCCATCCATCCATCCATCCATCCATCCATCCATCCATCCATCCATCCATCCATCCATCCATCCATCCATCCATCCACCTCCTTCCTCCCTACGCAGACTTTGTTTCTCTCCAGACTACCTGACGTTGTCCTTTGCTCTTGTCATTGGCAGACATTTTGACTTGTCAAAGCAGGAAAAGCACAGATGGAATTAATCACATTAATGATGGCTGAATGCCATTTAGGTGAGCCAGTTCCAGGTGTGTCCTCTTAGTGAGACACCTGATGGATTGGAGTCATCGGGATGTTATCGTTTACACCTGGACGTTTCCTGCTTTGACAAGTCGAAACGTCGGCCATGAAAAGGGAACATTAGCACGGCCACTAGAGGTCATCTATGGAGCTGAGCAGTAAAGGAACCAGCAGAATCAGCAGTTACACCCCTTGTAGTACTAAGAGTAGTTGTAGTAGCCATCGTAGCAGTGCAGGAAGAAGCAGCGGTTGTGGTAACTTAGTAGCAATGATACACACAGAAGTAAATGGTTGCAGTTTCAATAGCAGCCAAAGTAACAGTGCGAGTAGCTGTCAGTCACATGATAAAGGGACGATATCTACAGTAAACAAGATGATGCTGGTATAACATATTTGGAATGTAGAGAAAAAGGTAAAGGCAGAAATTAAAGTAGTTTGACTTTTAAAAAAAATAAGGCTCAGTAATTTTCTAAAACAGCAGCTAACTGTAGTTTGTTAATGAAACAGCAGGAGAAAATAATGCGTTTGTTGAGGACTATTTTCAGCGGCGGATGCATCCACATTTTTTTCTCTAGGTAGTGTTTGGGGCAGCAGGGCAGTGTGTGTGTGGGACTGCGTCAAAATAAACTACAGTGTGCAGTGTAATGAGTTTTTAATAGTTGTAGGAGAATAATGGAGAAGATAAATCAGACTGCGATAAACACACACATACACACACACACACACACACACACACACACACACACAATACTTGGTAGTAGTTTTGTCTTTTCATGTGAGATTTATCCCTTAAAGCCTAATATAGTATATGTATATGTGTATTACTACTAAGCTTATACATATCGAATGCATATTTTTTAAACCATCTCTTGGCTGGAAAAATGTCCCTGTTAAAAAGCACAGACCTCATTTCTGCTGTGATCAATAAAGTTTGATCTGATTTTAGCTGCATGTGGGGGAGAGATCAGCACAAAAATCGTTGGTGATGGAGTGATATGATTAGAGCGAAGTAGGTATCTCGGTTTGGGGTCAGTAATTAGGCTGCATTTTTAGAGACTGAATCCTATATTTTCCAGTGTTTTCACAGAGAGACGATGAAGCGACTCAGATTCACTCTGACAGCTGCAGGTTTTATGATAAATCTGCTCGTTTGCTGTCAGGTTTCCGGTGTGTTTACTGTAACTGGTGGTTAAAGTGGTTTGTCTGGGTCTGTGATCATGTGACCTGGTCTATGAAACTGATCTCCCGCTGCCCGTTATGATTATTACCCATCAGGACCGAAGTATGAGGAGCTCTGATTGGAAGACAGACAGGAAACTGCTTCACTGTTTCCATATTGTGTGTGTGTGTGTGTGTGTGTGGGGGGGGGTGTACAATTCGTGTGTCTCTTCATACTGTGTGTATCTGCATTAATGCTTTATACAGAGCAGCATGAATCTGTCCAATGTGACAGTATGATGTAGTAACTTTCTAGTAATATGCTTCTATATCTCTGTTTTTACTTCATGCACATTTTCTCCACATGTACAGTAATAATGTGTGTGTGTGTGTGTGTGTGTGTGTGTGTGTGCGCGTGTGTGTGTGTCCAGTATCATTGATTGAGCTCTTCCTGTTCTCTGATTGTCATGGTTTCCAGATGCCTGATTATCAGTGAACGCTCCCTGCTCCACTGATGACTCGGCAGTTACCGGGCAGACTGTAAAGCTGTGTTCAATAAGTACTCATTTCTCTTTCACCGACAGCTATTAATTCACAATATTTTCTCTAATGTTTCTTATAATTTGGTTGAAATAAGTGGAGGCAGAATGGGAGAGTTGATGGCTACTGCAGGTTATGACATCAGCAGGAGACTTTTGTTTTTTCCAGTTTAGTTGTACGATATAATTTCAAATATGAAGCAGGCAGGGCTTTTTACATGGTAAAATGGTATCTATGGAGCTGCACAAAGATCTCCTGTTGTCTAGACGTTCTGGACTTTTTAAAGACCGGGTCTGTAGAATTGGAGGAACTAGTCCAAACAAAAATATCTCCCCTCTCTCCACAGGTTTTCCTCCAAAACAACTCCCCCACAATACATGAACGTGCTGCCTGACTAATGCTACTGCTGGAGGACAAGACAAGTCCAGGATAGAGATGAGAAGACTGGCCGCCGTTGGGTACACAGCAGCTGACTGACGGCCTCTCTCAGCTTTTCATTCATACAAGTAAACAACTAAATGCCACAGTCACACAAACGTAACATCACCTTCAGGTCACAGTAACTGCTCCCTGGGCTCAGTGGCTGTGGTTTGTGCTAACATGTTAGTTTACTAAAAGACAGTTATTTGTGATGCAGAAACTCATGGCTCTCCCTCGTTTCTCAGCTCAGTGGGTCTGCGCTTCATGCTGGTAACTCACAACAGGCTGTCAAGCTATAACTCAAATTTTGGCTGCACTTTCTCTCACTTTGCTGTTCTCGGCATTCGTGCCATTCTTGTGCGATTAGCTCACCAGCTTTAGCCTTGTGGAACACTCAGGTCATGCACACTGGGTGCGCGCACAGGTAGGCAGACAGGCAGGCCGACCGTCCAATCATTTCATTTGGACTGAATGGAAGAGTTTATTACAGACACAGACACTGGAATCTCTTCTTTGTTTTGTCAAACTATTTGATTTATTGATTGCTGTCGGGCTGATATGACATTTTCAACAAATAAGTTGTGCTTCTGAAAAAAAGTTTCACACCCTGCCTATAGCTAAATAAATGATCGATCCTCACATTCATGTGAGCTTTCTGCTGCGTTCAGGCACAGTATTGAGAGTAGGTCGTCTGTTGTGGGGCAGAGGTCAGAGCCCAGCACACCATCACTGTAGTTACGCATAAGAAAGTAGAAAAATGAAAAATGTGTCATTCACATTTACACATTGATTGAAATAGGAATATATCTGTTGAAACACTTTTTATTCCACGATGAACCCTCATGGAAGACATGGCTGAACAGAAATAAATAGTTCCAGCATCTCACCAACCAACCTCGTGAGCATCATCGTCACCAAGCTGCCTTAATATTTAGCATTAGCATTAATATCATTTCTGATGGTGCGCTTACATTTGATTCTTAAAAATGACTGAGCATAAAAAGCCTTTCTCACACAAGTTTTAAGAAGCCTGTTTGTTACTTACTTACCTGTGATCACAAATTCACTTATAACTGACGGTGCCTGTCAATACAATCAGCGATTCCCCCTGATGTGATTCCAGCACCAGAGAGGGTTGAGTCAGGAGCAGCTGATGGTATCGTTCCTTATTGGAATAAATAAAGGTGTGTGCATGTGCGTCCTAAACTGCAACAGGACACCCCTACATAACCAAATCATTTATGTCAAGTATGGACTTTGCTTAGAGATGAGATCATTTCCAAGTCAAAGAAAGGCCTCATAAATAATTGTTTATTTATATAAATCGTTTTCTAGGCAAGTCACCAATGTTTTCTATATCAAAACATACTTGAGATCAAAATTGTCCATTTTACAAATCAGTTGCTAACGTGGCTCAACAGTACCAGAAAAGAGTGGAAACAAATCTCTTGTGTGTTCCCTGTTGAAGTTATTTATCTCTTAAAAACCTGCCATCGTGTTGCTTTCATATTAAACAGTCATTCAGATGAATTCTCAGCCAGCGTTCATTTTGCTGTCATTAGATAAATCCTTGTATCTTCAAAATTACATTTTACATCCCATGTTTTATCTCAGCAGTCGAGCATATCGACATTCATCTGTTGAGTTTTAAAACTGCTTCATTCCTCTACGGGTTCCTGAGACAGACTAGCTGTAAAACCCTACCAGGTTACCTCGGCAGTGATGACATGTATAAACGTATGTAAAACTGTTGGCCGTATAGATCAGCAGCCTTTAATCTGCAGCGCGGCTCTTTCCTGTATTACAACTGATTAGCTGCTGCGTTTGCCTCCTGTGGCGCTTTGTAACCTGAAACAGCCGCTCTGGAAACTCAACGACTGTAATTACGCCCAAGAAACATGCCGACATTCAACAGTCGACTCAGGCCGCAGACGCATTATAAACCAATAGCTAGTGTGTTGTTTGAAAATGTTTGAACATGTTTATTGAAAACAGCTTGTAAAATCCTGATCAGTAAACCGCAGTAAATCCCTGTGGGACAGATGGTGATATTAATGCTTTGGACTGTACGCTGCCTGCAGGGCCAGAGACTGTGAAATAGATCATTTCTCCTGCACGTCCAAAACTGACAAAAATTTTCTCTGTAAGCTTTATTTTGAAATTCCTACTGGACATTATGCGGTTGTAGTTCAAAGCTTAGGGCCACTGATCAAGCTGCTGTATTTGATGAGCTAGCTGGGCCCTGCGGCCAGTTCACGCCTGTATTCCCTCCTGCCCCAGTACCCATGAGCCAGGCATCAGAGCTGCTCGGTCAGTGTGTCCTGGGGTCCAGACTGTGAATGTTTATGCTTTAAACAGCTTTGAGTTGTGAATGACTGACAGGAGTTCCTCTGTCCGTCAGATCATCACAGATCACTAGTGGCTGATCACATCCTCCACCACCTTTTACCAAAATGGTTTTACATGAACCTCTGTTTTCTCTCTCATCTCTTGACTTTGTGTGTCCTTAAATCCCAAAAATTACCTTCCAGGAATTTGTGTTCTTTGTAGCAAATTTAGTAATCTGGGAGCTCTGTACAGGATCTTCAAGTCTAAAAAAAAAGGCTTTAGTTCAAAGTGTCAAATTTACAAAAGTCTCCAAAATGTTCTCCTGTTTGCTTGTTTTAGTGTTCATTTTAGCAAAAACTTGCAATGAACTTAAATAAAATAATCATCCATTATTGGTTAATCTTATTGTTACATTCTGCTGTTAAGGACTAAAAACTATGATATAATATTTAGCAGCCGAAGGTCATAATGTCCCTGATTGTTTTCCATCATGCTGTCGCCGCTATGATCATGAAACAGGTTTTAACTTTTACTCCGTATGGTATTAAACACGTCTTTAATTTAACTCGGTGAACCCTGCAGAAACCCTGTGTCTGACAATTTTTTGCACTTTACATGTTAAGTTTTAGGTTGCTATAGCACATTTTGGTATTTGATGGCATATACATGCCATATATTTGGAATGTATAAGATGCCCAGTTTTGGGATTTGCAGAGACTATCCTATAAGTAATATTAGAGCATATATTTAAAAGCACATTTAACCTTTCACTCGCACTTTCCATAAAAATAGAACTGTACCAAATGTATTTTGGCAGGTTAATTTTTGTGATAATATGTAGTTAACAGCTGCTGTAGGATCCCAGAGAGGCAGAGCTCTTTGTTGTTCGACTCTGAACGCCTCGGCCCCCGAGGGAGTCCAACAGAGAACAGACGTGGCTGTAAGCACATGTACTGCGCGGCCTGTTTGTGTGTACAGAGCGTACTGCGTGGACACGGTTGCATGTACTGTTTTTAAATATACAGCCTGTGATCCAGATGTGTGTCTCAGTGGGATTTGCACCCAGGAGGTCAGCTGTCATGGTACACTGAGACCCAGAACAAGGCACTGTGGAAAAACCCTGTATCTCCAGGAACACGGGGAAGCTGTTCATTTATGACAGCCTGTGTCCATTGTTTTTCTTAAATCAAAATGCCCAGTGTAAATGTTTGGGTGTTTCAAAAGATTTCATTGACACAAAATTGGTCACAGAGATTTTTCTGACCCTGCAGAGGAGACATTTAATCTTTTATTTCTATTATTAGAATCACCCAAAGTTGCACTTAAGAGGTTTCCCCGAGACAGCAGCCATAAGCTGGTTGAGCGGCGATGGTCGCTCGTGTGGATTACTGCTGAGCGAAGCAGTTGTGAGACAGATCGTATGTCAGCTGCAGCGGCGGTAGGTACATGCAGTACAGTAGGTCCATAGGGTTAACAGCTTAAAGCCCCTCTGATGTG